>NW_022196895.1:68221554-68305709 GCF_008632895.1 Mastomys coucha
CTTCACAGGGCCAAGGGCCTCTCCTCCCATTGATGACTGACTTGGCCATCCTCTGCTATACATATGTTACTGGAGCCATGAGTCCCCCCATGTGTACTCTTTAATTGGTGGTTTAGTCACTGGGAGCTCTGAGGGTTCTAATTAGTTCATATTGTTGTTAGTACTAAGGGTCTGCAAGCCCTTCAGCTCTTTGTGGTCCTTTCTCTAGCTCCTTCATTGTGGACCCTGTGCTTAGTTCAATGGATGGCTGTGAGCCTCTACTTCTGTGTTAGTCAGGTACTGTCAGAACCTCTCAGGAGACAGCTATATCAGGCTCCTGTCATCCAGCACTTGCTGGCATCCACAATAGTGTCTGGTTTTGATAATTGAATATGGGAAGGATTCCCAGGTGGAGCAGTCTCTGGAATATCATCCTGAGTGAGGTAACCCAATCACAAAAGAACAAACATGGTATGCACTCTCTGATAAGTGGGTATTAGCCCAGAAGATCAGAATACACAAAGTACAATCCACAAACCACAAGAAACTCAAGAAGACTAAAATGTGGATACTTCATTCCTTCATTAAGGGGGGAACAAAAATACCCATGGAAGGAGTTGTAGAGACTAACTATGGAGCAGAGACTGAAGTAAGGGCAATCTAGAGACTGCTCTACCTGGGAATCCTTCCCATATTCAATTACAATCTCTTGAAGAATGTAAAGTTCTGTATTCGTCAGGCCAACGAGCTGTTATCACCTAGGAAGGGACAGGAAACCAGACTGACCTGTGTTGTTTGGGTCCCTGTAAAGCAGTGGTTCTCAACCTTCCTAATGTTGGGACCCTATAATACAGTTCTCATGGTGGTGAGCCCAACCATAGTTATTTCATTGTTGCTTCATGACTGTTATTTTTCTACTTTCACGAATCATGATGTAGATGTCTGATATGCTACCCGACTGGGTTTTGATCCACAAGTGGAGAATCTCTGCTGCTAAAGCATCCTGTATAACCCAACACAGAAAGTCTAAACATCAGGTTATCTTCCATGTGATCTCTGATTGTCATGTCCAAATGGGTCCAGGCCATCAGCCCACTGAGGAAGGAGCTTCTACCTCAACACATCATTTATTTCCCTTCCACTTCGGCATGGCTCAGTTCTCCAGCTGATGGAAAGTAACATTTTCTTGTACTCCTTTCCCCAATATCCCCTTCTTTTAGCTTCTTTAAAAGCTTAGATTAGGAATCTTCTATTGAAAACAGTTTTAATATTTTCAATGCTGAAGAGTTTGTGGCGTATGCTTGGGAGACATTGTATTTCCTTTTCCTTCTTTTTAAAGGTGACAGACACACTTCCTACTTGGCCTTCTCATTAGCGGGAAGGAAATCAAAATATATAATGAAAAGAGAAAAGAAATGGGACCCATAGGAAGTAGTTTTGCATAATCAATACCCTTTGCAGAGTCTTTAAGGCATTTAGGATTTTTAACATGTTGGTAAATCATACAGAATGTAAATTTTCAGTTCAAAGATTAGTTAATACTCCCTTTTACCCATCCACACAGATCATGCTGAGTGTTTGTTAGTAAGGGGGCTAAGGAGCTACAGAGAGGCCATGCAAAATCTTGATTTTCTGACATTAGTCAAAAAAAAAAAAAAAAAGGCCAGTTAAAAGAATGTAATTCCTTTTAGTGTTCTAGCTGACAACTGAATTTCTTATCCTACCTTAATTCAGAAATTTAATTACCTTCTCACTTTGCCCATTCTCCCAACACCATGGTCCGGTTTTAAATATATTTGAAACTATCATTTAGAAATTTACCTGCTAAACCAATAGTATCCAGTCATCTGGTACATCTTATATTATGAATTTGAATGTGCTGCAGATCAGATCAAGAAAATGTAATAAGCCACAATTTATTTATTTGTTTATGAAAGTCAGTTGTATGATGCACTCAAACTATATAGCTACATAAAATATACAAATCTAAATATGACAAAGTTGTGTAGCTATTGTCTGATTTGGAATCATTAAGTAAGGAGATATAGTTTTCCACTTTTAAAATTTTGGGGGGCACATTAAAAGTTTATTTTGGAGGCATCTGTGTATCTGACAGTACAGGTATGAATCTCAGGAGAGCGCTTCTGAAAGTTGTTTTTCTTCCTCCAGCATGTGGGTCCTGGAAACCAAACTGGGGCTTCAGTCAAAAGTACCTTTACACGCTGAGCTTTCTTGCTGGACCAAGGGATATGTTTTAATTGAACATTGATTGATTTTGACTGATATATACTTGATTGCTTTGTTAGTTTAGAGTACCTTCTGGATTTCGTGAGACCTTATAGTATGAGGGGACCACCATGTACATTTCTGACCATGAAATTAGGAAATGGAGCCTGAGTCACATTGTGTATACAAAGTATTCTACTCTTCTGATCTTGATGATGAATTGAAGGCTAAGACCATCTTCAAATCTGGGTGAAGAAGCCATCACCTGACCCACCTCATAGGAAAATGAGCATTTGTATTCTCTGAGAGGCACACTAAGAGAATTTATGTAAGCCTTGATTGTGAAAGAGGAGTATGATATTCCAAAGAAGCCTTCAAACTTCAAAGCCTTGTAACTCTCAGGCTTCTCTACTTCAAATTCCCTGACCACACTCCACCCTATCCAAATCCCTATGTCCTCTTGCTCCAATCCTTGAATTTGTAGACTTATATGGACAAAAGGATTTAGAGAAATAATAAAGCCAAGGCCAGGGCATAAGGAGATTATCTTTGATCCCCCAGGAGAGAACAATGCAATCACATGACTTGTTAGAAAAAGAAGCAAGAAAGGGGAACACAGATAAAAAGCTATGACCATACAACCAGGATCTGGGGGAGAGTGATTCTGTTATTGGGGGAATCAAGGGCCAAGGCATGTGTTGGACTCCAAGAGCTGAAGAAGGCAAATGCTATTACACTCCCTCACAGAATACATAGTCGTAAAGATCCTTGGATTTTAACAATGTAATGTCGCATTTGGATATTTGACCTTCTAAGTTATAAAATACTAAATTCTTGTTACTTTAAGTTATAGCACAGTGATAGCTTTCTACAGGGGTATCAGAAACCTAACACAGGTTATCCCATCATGAATCGGAGAGCCACTGCAACAAATGCTTGAACATATCAAAATGACCTTGAAATTGGGTAATTGTTGGAGACTGCAGGAATTTGTGAGAGCTTAGTAAGAGAACCCTGCATTGCCATGAGCAGACTATAGGTGTTGCCAGTGAGGGTTAACATGGAAATGAGGAAAGAAGGTCCTTTTTACAGTGCCATAAAAATTCAGCATTATCATGCCCTCCAGTTATATGAGAAGCTGAAGTTGTGATGAACTCAGATATTAACTGAGGAGATTACCTAAGTCTTGAAGATATGGCCAAAATTCCTCTTGTGGTAAACTATGGGAGGAATGGAATATACTGAGAGAACAGCCATCATGCATAAAAACTAGAGTACTCTGGGCAATGGAGACAATATCAACCTATACAATTATGCAACATACTGGAATTAGGATATTGTGGTCAGAGAAACCTCTGTTGGAGAAGGAGCCATGAATGTGACTGTACAATCAAGCTTATTCATGCTTTTAGAGGGCCTAAAGGTCAGAACATTCAGTTAAGCACAGGAATCTTTAAAAGTAACATGTGACTTGTGGAACAATGAACATTTCTCTGCTGAAGCTAAGAGTGAAGAAGAAATACTCCAAGAGGACTCCACAGAGAAGTCTTTGTATTGTTGATATTTCCATGAAAGACCAACAAGAGTCTTGGGACTGAAATCCAAAACAAAAACGAAAGACAAATCAACTTCCAACTTGAACTAAAAGGAACAGAGAGATGACAAGATAAAGGGGGTGCTATACTGTTAGGAAAGAGTGGCAACATGTACTAACCTCAGAACTTTATGGATGTAAGAAAAGAAGGTGATCGTAAGGACAGAGATGTGAACTTACACAAAAGAGATGAGAGTCAAAAGTAAGGAAGCCATAAACCACATAGAATTTTACCTAGGCTCAAATACTGTTATTTGGTTTGCTAAGTTTCAAAATGGCTTGGGATTAAACATTCGTTTTTTCCCACTTTCTTGCATTTAAACAATGTATCTGTAGCTGATTTATCATGCCCATTTTATCTATTTTTAAGTCATATATAATTTGTCTTCTAATTTTTATGACCCCAGAGGTGAATTTTCCACCAATATTGATTATTATACACAGAGTTGCCAGAGAGAGAGGAAGAGATTTAGGACAATCATGCTGGTGACCTATGAAGTTTTTTTTTTTTTACTTACTAGACATTTGTATGGAATGAAATCTTGAGGCTATTCAAAAGAGGAATATATCCCTTACAGGAGAGACTGATGTGAACTGTTGTCCTTCCAAAGGTCTTTTGAGTGCTAGTTCTATAAAACATTAGTATGTCATGTATCTGTGAAAATGGGGAGTTCTGTAAAAATATTTTTAAAAATTAAAATGTTAAGACATCCTGGGATAGCTGGGTGGATCCAACTCTCACAACAAGGGCCCCTTTAAAAGCAAAAAAGGTAGGCAAAATCACAACTTCAAAAAGTTCTGTGATGTTGAACAAAGGAGTGAGAGTGATATATTGCTAGAAGAGGATATCCACCATGAAATACTGGTAGCATCTACATACCAGAGAGCCAAGATCACATGGGCTGTGCAGTCTCTATAAGAGAAACAGCCCTGTGAACATTTTGAATGTGGAGCTGTAAGACCGATGTACTAAATTTTGTCCTCTAGAACTATAAGATATTAAATTTGTGTTTAGTTTAGAAATCCAAGTTTGCATTCATTCATTATACCATTAATTTAAATAATAAACATTTTGAAAAAAGTTGAAACTATAAGATTAAAATGAGAAGAAGAAAATCGGTTGAGTTCTTGGCAAAGGGCACTGTCAACAAGATAAGACTGGAACTCTACAGGTTGGGAAAAGATTTTCACCAGCCATACATCTGACAGAGGGTTAATATCCAAAACTTATAAATACCCCAAAAAGTTAATCACCAGCAACCCAAATAACAAAATTTAAAAATGGGGCAAAGAACTCAACAGAGAATTTTCAACAAAGGAATCTCTAATGGCCAAGAAGCACTTAAAGAAATGTTCAAAGTCCTTAGTCATCAGGAAAATACAAATTAAAACCACTCTGAGATTTCACCTTACACCTGTCAGAATGTTTAATCCTAAAAACTCAAGTGGTAGCACATGCTTGAAAGGATGTGGAGCCAAGGGGAAACACTCCTCCATTGCTGGTGGAAGTACAAACCTGTGCATCCACTTTGGAAATCAATTTGGACATTTCTCAAAAATAATGAGAATAGTTCAATATACATCAAGACCCAGCTAAAGCACTCTAGACACATACACAAAATGTGTTCCACCATCCCATAAAGACACTTTCACAGCTATGTTCACAGTTTTATTCATAAGAGCCAGAAATTGGATACAACCTAGATGTCCCTCAACCAAAGAACTAATAGAGAAAAAGGGATACATCTACACAATGGAATACTATTCAGCTCTTAAAAACAAAGACATCATGAATTTTGCAGGCAAATGTGTGGATCTTAGAATATAACCCCGAGTGAGGTTACCCAAAAGGAGATACATGGCATGTGTTCACTTACAAGTCAATATTCGCCATAAAGTACAGATTACCCATGCTGCTACAATCCAGAGACCCTAAACAGGAAGCACAAGTGAGGATGCTTAAATTTCACTCAGAAGTGGAAATAAAAGTCATAAGAGCCAGATGGAGGGAGGAAACTGGATGGGAGAGGGAATGAGGGGGAAGTGAGAGTTTTAGGACCAGGTGTGGGGAGGGACAAGAGGAATGATCAGATGGCCATGAGAATGAGTGTAAATCTGCAACTGGCAGGGGTGGGGAGGTAGCAGGTATCTCTAGGAAGAGACAGAGACTTGGGATAAGGAGGGTACCCAAAAATCAAGGGAAGTGTCTGTAGCTGTCACTCACAACATTGGGGGTATGGAACCTGAAGAGGTCCTTACTTCCTGTAGCCAGGCAGGAACCCTAATGGAGAGAAAGGGGCAGCAACCCAACCACAAAACTTTCAACCCCAAATTTATCCTGTCTACAAGAAATGCAGGGACAGGGGATAGAGCAGACACTGAGAGAATGACCAACTAATAACCAGCCCAACTTGAGAACTATTCCATGGGCAAGCACCAATCTCTGACTCTTATGGAAGAGTTGGAGAAACAATTGAGGGCCTCAAAGGAAATAGAACTCCACAGAAAGACCTACAGAGTCAACTAACCTGGATCCTTGGGGCTCTCAGAGTCTAAATGATAAACTAAATTTTATATGAATATAAATTTGGACTGACAATGTCTCCCAAATGAGTCATATAATATCTATCTATCCAAAGCTCCAGTAACAGACATGAGAAATGTTTGTTTGAGTTAAAGTAATCTAAGCGACTCTCCTAACAATTTAATCTGTTGCCCTTCATTGTCTCTCAGAAGTTGAAGGCAAGTTCTAATGCTGAAGATAGCATAGACCTTAGAAGATTCTAGCTGGATATAACTTGAAATCCTCCTCTTGTTTTAGTTTTTAGAGTATCAGGAAATACTATGTGAGCTGCCAAGCATGTGAAGCAATCAATAATAGTCCTGGCCAGCTGTGATGCTTAGGACCTATAACAATGGTCAGAATGGTATGATACCCATCGAGGTTTAATAGTAGTACTCATATCTTGGTGCTCACCAATAGCTAACTAGTTGGACTTAAGACCCACTCAGCAGAAGAGAAATCATGCCTGACACTAGAAAATGAATTAGTAAAGATATAATTTACAAATACTAAAGAGAGCATAAAGAACAATGAAAGCCAGTATGGGTTCCTTAGAACAAATAATAACTGATTAAAATGCTGGAAAGTATTATAGAAAAATAATATCTGAACTTCAGCAAAGTGTTTTATTATACCTTCATGGTATTGTCATAAACATAAAAATTTAAATTTGATGTATGGTAATTACTGTTATTATTAGTATTGATAACTGTAAGTGAAATGTATATTAATTGGTTAAGATAAATTATTTTCTTGCATTATTTAACAGGATATCCCTTTCTTTGATCATATTCACTTCCTGCTACCTTCTCTGGTCCTCATGCTCAGATCTCTGCCCTCTTTCCAATTAGTCCCAATGTGCTTTTATACTTTTGTGGGGTTTTTTCCTAATGTTGCTCCAAGAATGCAATAGGGTGGAAAAGCAGAAGTGAAAGCAGAACTGGCCAAATCATAGTGTAAAGGGTTGTTTACAGGAACACGGAACACTTACAAGTGGCTATACCACCAGAATACTTTCCCTTTCTTGGAAGCATCCATTAACTTCATACAATTCTCCAGTAGGGGTGGGGCATGTTCCCATTCCCTAGAATCTCAGTGAGTCCAACCTTGTGAAAATCTTGAGTACATAATCAGAGCTGCTCTGAGTTCAAAGGTGCAATGGTCATGTTATCTTCAGCAGTCAGAATTCCATACAATTAACATTTGTGAAGAACCACACTCAGTAAATTTGCCTTGCTATCTACCCCCAAAACTTTACTTCTACAAATAAAGGATATGGAATGAGAAATCTTACTTCTAAGTTTGAAATCTGATTGTTATGTTACATTTTAAGTTTGGTGGGAGAAAAAAGGATATGACCCATCCACTATAATATCTAGGCCCACATGATTCCACATTAGACATGATGCTATACAGGAGTGTGAATATTGCCTTTCTCTGCACCTCAAATTACACTGTGGATTTTGTTTGGAGAGGACCTCAATGTCACTATTGTATCTCTTTCATTTCTGTTCATAAGGCTATCTCTTTTTCTTTATCACCTCCACAAATGTGGGTGCTTCTCATTGAGTTTAAAATTAAAGTTGGTCTAACTTCCAAAAAAAATAATGTGTGTGCTTATACTAAACATTTCCTAATTGCATTTTATTGCATAAATATAATGTGTAAAATAATTTATCATAATATATACTGAACTATTTTAATGCATAAATATTAATACTATTACTTTGTTCTAATATTACATATATAGATACTATAATAAATACTATTTAATGGCATGGATATAATGATGTGGTTAACATCGCATTCTGTGAGAAAGTACACACAAAGAGTGAAAATAAAAAGTGACTTCTCATGGTCATGTTTATGAAAAGAGAAAGAGGAGTGTGGAGTGTGGTGGTTTGAATAGGAATGGTCCCCATAGACTTATTTATATGCTTGAATGAATGTTTGCCCAATAGGGAGTAGCACTATTAGGAAGTATGGCCTTGTTGGAGGAAGTGTGTCACTGTAGAGGTGGCTTCAAGGTCTCCTATGTTCAAGTGACATCCAGTGTGGCACAGTCTCCTCCTTCTGCTGCCTGTGGATCAAGATGTAGAAATCTTACTTTCTTTAGCATCATGTCTGCCTGCAGGACATCATACTTCCTGCCATGATAATTTATACGCTAAATATCTGAAACTATAAACCAGCTTCCAAATACATGTTTTCCTTTATAAGAGTTGCCCTGGTCATGGTGTCTCTTCACAGCAGTGTGCTCCTAACAAAGGCAGAGAGGGTGCATACAGGTTGGCCACTCTGAGACTAGACACGATAGCCTGTGTAATGGGGCAGAAGCATACTGTCACCGTTTGCATGCATATTGTATATCCAGCTATATTCCAGGCACTTTAATATGTGATCTTATTTAATCTCCCAAGCAGCTTTGAAGGGGAGATGCAAATTTTTCACCCATTTGGAGATGCAAATTCTGAAAATGAATAAATAACTTTCCATGTTAGAGCACACATGTAATAATGGGAAATTCTCAAGTACATATCAAAGAGGCCTCTCCCACAGCATGAACACTGATGTTATTTTCAGTGGTTGTTCTTTGTTATGTTCCCTGTCTCTTACAGCAAAACAAGGCCATCCTTAAAGCCACTACTCACAGAGAATGATTTCCTTGTGCCCTTACAATCTCTTTCTTGGATATAAGTTGTCTTCTTTGATGACTCATGAACTACTATTAAAATTTCAGCTACTAGCTCAAACTTCTGTTCAATCAGGATTCTGTTGATTTTAGGGTATGAGAAATCAATCACAGGGACCTTACCCTAGGCTCTAGATCAAAATACTTTAAATACCCACATTATAAACTCCTTACAATCGCTAGATACCTTAGCCTAGAATCATGAGTGCAAGTTCTTCATAGCTTTAGATTCAACACTCCACAGCCTGGAGATGGCTGCCCACAAGGAGAGCAAAGTTAGCTCCAACTCAGTAATTGTCTTCTACAAGTTATCTTGTGGAACATGGGTAGCATTTTCTATAATAACTCATGGAATAGAAGAAAAAGCTTTATTGATTTCCAAAATGAGAAAGGAGCTTTCCTTCTAGCTCAGCAAATAACAAAATCAGGTTCTTTTGCACATAGAGAAGTGTCATTTCTGCAGTTGAATACTCTTGAAAATTGGTACTTTGGCACAACTCTGTTCACTGGTACTGAGGGAATACTCCTTCAGAGTCTGGAGAACGGCTTCCAAAATAGCCTATTTGTTGCTACAGCAGTGAACTACAGAGGCTTAATTGAATAATTTCTTGTTTCTGATTTCACCTTGTAAAGCATTGCAGAAGGCACAACTGCTTGCCTTGATCCATGAGGAACTTGGGATTTTTCTTTTCTTATAGAATTCGGCTTCTTGCACACCCATATCACAAAGATCACTCAAGAGAAAGGAAATGGAGATAAACTAATTTTGTATGATGGCAAAGGAAGCCAGAGAAACTTGAAAGTTTGGAAAGAAAGCCTGAGGTCTTTATTTAAAAAGGCAAAGTAATAGATAAGGGAATGAGGGAGAAATGTTAGTCCCAAGTCTTTATGAAAGAGAGTTGGCATTTATATGAGATCATCATCAGACCAGTAAGACCATTAAGACCTCATACACAAGTGTGAAGCAAGACACTGGTCCAGTGATTTTTTTTTAAATTAATATATGAAAATATAAATACTTTAACTTCTGCACACAATATTGCCTCTGGCTATGAACATATTGATTGCATCTGCAAATATGATGAGCACATATTTGTGTGGCCACATGCTTATTTCACAGAGACAAAGTGTGATTTATTTGTTGCTAGTTAGTTAATTTAGTTAGTTAATTTGCTTTTGAGACAGGGTTTCTCTGTGCAGCTCTGATTGCCCCGAAATTCATGATTTAGAATGTGCTGGCCTCAACACCACAGAGAATAGATCTGTCCTTGCTTTCAGAGAACTGAGATTAAAAGACATGATGCATTATACCCAAATAAAAATTTAATTTTAAAAAGAAATTATTTTACATAATTTAAAAATAAAGAGGCTAATGCAATAACCTGGCTTAAATTCTTTTTTTACATATGGAAGATCATTTTCATGTCAGCAGAGAATTGTGTAAATAGTAGACTTTCTGTTAAAAATATTTTCTTACATATTTGTTAAAAAATATTGACAACAGAAGGTAGATTACATAAATATAGTATATCTGAAAAATAGATTAAGGGATTAGGCCTTTAAAAGGATAACCCAGAGCTAAGGATGTGGCTAAGTTGATGGAATGTTTGCTTGGGATGAATTAAGCCCTAGGTTAGGTTTCCAGCACTCTATTAAATGGGCATATTTGTACAGCTTATAATCTCAGCACTATGAAGGTGGGGGCAAGAGGATCATAAGTTCAAGATCATCTTCCTTAGCCACATAATGAAATAGAGATCAGCCTGCAATTTGTAACACCTTGTCTCATGAAACAAAGACTAATGCACTATAGACAGCACTGTCATGACTCCCTGTGGTCATCTGAATAAAAAACTGAAAAATTCCAACATCACATATGTCTGATCTTGTTTTTGCAAAATATAAATATATGCATTTTTCTAACAAATAATAAAGACGTTGGTTCCAGGAACACCTTAAACCTTACCCCTAAATCATTCTTGTATACCACACTACTTTACTCAGACAAAAATCTTTGACCTCTATCTTCCTTTTATAAAATGCAAACACAAAATACTCAAAGAGTTATCTTGCTTCTAACTCGTCAAGTTTTCTACATCCTTACAGAAATAGAAGTTTCTGGATATGTCAGGTGATACATACTCACATGGTATTTTGCTAAGACAGACTTACATGGTCTTTTGCTGAGGCAAGACCCATGGGAGGACATGTGATGTTTGGAGGGAGTATAAATAGAACTCACCAGACAGTGATGGCATGCTTGCATAGATAGCTTTGTAATGCTTTGTTCGTCTTGCATTTTCATCTTTGCTGATCTTCAGTTCATTGAGAGAGGATGGGTGAGAACTTCCCTGCTGCCCCTGCTGGTCCAGGATGCTCCCACTGACTCCTGAAAATTCAGCACAGACTTGGTGGTTCCTGCAGGATGGTGCCACTGCTGCTGATTCCTGTTTGCTATTCTGCCACTTTTGAACTTGACTGCTGGAATCCTGAAAGACAGAGCCTGGAGTCTCTCTAAGGACTACTTTTAAGCAGGTTCACATCCCTTTGTCCTATTTGCCAATCTTTTCTTCCCTACTTTTGGACAGAGGGCAAGAAGGGGGTGGAAGAGTTTGAGAACCCTTATTAAAAGTAGGTTTAAAAAAAATCTAATATTACACCTTACAACTCAGCCTGTTGCATCTTTTGAAATGTAAGTCAGACCAAGTCCTTGTGTCCCAAAGTGACAAGTGGTTGTGCATCTTTTACTAAATCATACTGTCACTCAAAAAGAAAAAAGAAAACCAACCAACCAACAAACAAACAAACAAAACCAAAACAAAACAACAAAAAACCTTCATTCTTGACAGTGCCCTATATGGATGGAAATGCCCTACAAGATCTGCCCTTCCTCATTGTCTTCTCACTCTTCCCTAACTCACTGCATTGCTCCAGCTAATGGCCTCCTGATTCTCCACCCATATTGGGCATTTGGGGCTTTGCATGAATTTCCTTTCTTGTTAAAATTTCTAGCCAGATTCATGAATGACTTTCTTTGTAATTTCCTTCAGTTTTAGCTCAAACCTTCATTTCTTAGGAAAGCCCTCCCTGCCAGAATTTCTTACAGAAGATACCAGAGAATGACCAATTTTAAGTGAGATAGTCAAAGGGTTGGGATATTTGTGGTCTTGAAGATTTTCTTTACTCCACCAAGTTTGCTGTCCATTTTTCATTCACTTTCAAATCTCAGCTCTGTCATTATCACTAACTCAGAAAGCCTTTTCTGAGTAAAATAAATTCTCTCATGCTAACATTCACATCACCCTTCTATTCCCCCTTCATTACAGTTATCACAGTAACAATTTTATAATGTTGATCAATGTTGTTTTTCTCAATAGTCTATAAGCATGATGAAAATACTGAACTTCATTCATTGTTATATTTTCATCAGTGATCCTGATGCTCAGCTTGTAATAATTGCACAATGTGAGCCTCTTGAAAATTACTATATTGGCTCTGTGTGCAGAAACTATGGAAGAAGACAGTTCCATATTGTGAGAATTAGGGGACCAATACCACGCCCATCTTAGCAGATAACTGATGTAGCAGGAAAGAACATGTTACAGACAACATTGTCAATGTAACAGCCCTTCCTCAAGACTGTCCTGGAGATGAGAAGAATGACTGAAGTGAGATGTAGTGAAGTCCAAGTGTGTGATGGGAAGTTATGCGTTACTGTGGTGCATGCTCTATTCAACTGGAACCACATTAGTTAGACAGATGTTATTAATTTAGAAATATCTTCTGCTATTTTATTTTGACAAATATACTCATCCTTTTCACGTGTGGTATTAATGTCACCTATATTTTCCTGGAAGTCCTTTCTTCCATTTGTTAAAATACTTTTTGAGAGGACCTCACCTTGTCTTTGTATTCAGTTGAGATGTGGCCATTTTGAATGTACATCCTACTGTTTCAAACCACAAGTAGTTGTTTCCATAGAGTTTGGGTAATTTCATTTTACCTTTATTTTAAAAGTTGTAGAACTCGAGTGGAGAAGTAAGAAGATCTTGGTGGAGTTGAGGGAGATAAAAAAAGTATGATCAAAATATATTGTATGAAAAACATTTTAAATATAGGAATAAAACTTAACTGACTTCAATATTTCATGCTTTCAAAGAAATTGTCATTAAAGGCTTGTATACAATACTTTCTCATATTTTCAATCTTAAAATCACCTCTGCTGAAAAATTACTAAATTCACAATTTTTTTCCCTTAAAATTATAACACTAATTCTGTCAGTGATTTGTTGTAACATACAAAAGTGCCACTGATTAACATTGGCTCAGTGTTATTCTTTTGAAATACCATTTGAAAATACCCAATAACATAATGGAAAAGTGCCCCTTTAGTAGTTTCCCATATAAAGAAAGGGTAACAATGTTAGGAGGGAAAAGCCCTAGCTTGGAGTATATAAAATATTTGAGATATTGTTATGGACAGCTAAAAGTAAAGACTGTTGCATAAACATAGTATACCTGACACCAAAAATGTGGGTTCTCTAAAATGATCAGATTTCCAATCCTTTGTGGATATAAACTGGATGTTGTAATCTATTCTAATTCTGATATTCAGTACTTAGTGCTAGCAATGCCGCAGGTGAGCCTGGCTCAATCACAGGCACATACCATGTACCTCCTTTTGTCGGACTGTACTACAAATTGCAATTCAGCATAACTATATTTTCCTTGATAATTTATCCTCATGATGCCTTGCCAACTCAGAGAAACACTTTACATAGACTTTACAGTCCCTGTTAATAGTCAACATAAAACACAAATCAGACGCTACACCAAGAGGTCCATGGTTGAAGTTCTGGGCATCTCTACATAGTGGGAGCTTCTATTCCCTTGAGAAGGCCATGGACCTCATTCTCAGTGCATGGAAAAATTTGCTAATCCAGAGACATCCAGGTACTTTTGTCTTAGGTTTCATTGAGGTTCGGTGATATAGCTATGTGGTTTTAATCAATTGGTCATTGAATGTTTAATTCAGGCTATTGTCTTTATCAGCCCAATATGTGTGTGGTGTGTGTGTGTGTATATGTGTGTGCATGTACATGTGTATGTATGCATGTGTGTGTATGCATGTGTGTGTGCATGCATGTGTGTATATGTGCATGCATGTTTGTGTGCATGTGTGTGTGTATGTGTGTGCTTGCGTGTGTGTGTGCGTGTATATGTGTGTGTGCTGCGTGTGTGTGTGTGTGTGTGCACGAGTTGGGTGAATACAAGTGTTCTAATCTTCTAATTGCATGGCTAGCTCTTCTGACTGCCAACTCCCTTATTGAAGCAATGTAAGATAGGATCCACCACTCATCTCTTCAGCATACAGAAGACATTCTTACCACTCTGGAGATTAGAAGGGCCCCAGAAACCACAGTGACAGCACAAAGTGTTATAATAAAACTTGCCCATATTACTCAAAAAATTAAAAGAATTTTGGAGTATTTTGTGCCAGAAATTGAATCAGAGATCAAACACACTGCTTTTGCCATATCATAACAACTAAACCATGACCCAGCCTTTGTAGGACTAACTACCCAGAGGATGAAGCACAGGCACCAAGAGACAAATGCAGTGCAATATAATCAGAACTGTGCTATGTTGAGTACAGAGCAAAGGAGAATCATGTCTTCAGAGTCTACAAGGCCCGAGAGAAGACTGCCCTGAGAGAAGCACATAGCCAGCCCTAAATCATAAGGTATGGATAAGATTTATGTCATTGATGGAGCATAGGGGTGGAATTTTTGGGCAGATGACAAACATAAGCAACAGTACAGGTAAAAGGAACACTGGGAAAAGCCTCAACCTTTTGCTAAAAAGCGTCTGGTGTGGGGTGTTTGTTTGCTTGTTGTCACTGGTTTAATGCTTCCCCATGTTGCAAGCCAGTGAGAATACTGATGGAAAAACAGAATCCATGTTATTGAAAGCTCTAGTGTTATTTATGACAATATGGCCTCTCCCTGACAGATGGAGAAATAGCAGAAAGGAGCATCATTCATATGAAAGGCCATATGTATAATCATTTTCAAAGTACACGGATTTCTTCAGTGCAAACTCATTGAAAGAGCCATATTAGTGAAGTGTTGTTTGCACTTCTTCAGGCAGAGGCCCTCAAGGGTTTGCTGCTGCCAATTTCAGCTTGGTTGGCAGGTGTGTAGTGTTTAGGACATATCTGCTAAGTGGAGTCGAGGTGTGCTTCCTAGAGTGCTGCCTTCATTCAAAACTATGTTGTGGTGTTTACCAGATCATAGAAAAGACATGAAATAGAAAGTAGGGTCTAGGACTGAACAAGCTGCCAGGTTCCTTCTAGCCTCTATGAAGCTTACAGTCAGGAAAAACAAGAAACAATTGTGTGATGAAAATCTTTAGCACCAAACACATATCTGGCACATTGTCCTGTGCTCTCTTGAATAATTCTCTAATTGTATCTTATAGCCATGAGCTTTGAACATTTAATCAATATGCATAAAATTAAAACTCAAGCAATCCAAGGGGAGATAGAGGAAAATCCTCAATTAGGATGTGATAACCGTGAAATTGTGTTCAGACTTTAGCAAATTAAATGGGTTGAAACTTTAACACACAAACAGGGTCAACAGTTCAGCAAACTTCATGCAGAGCTCCTCAACTGGGACACTTTAGAATTTTTCTTTTCTTTTTCTCTTTTTTTTTTCCGTAGTATATAACTGGCCACAGAGTCTAGGGAAGACCCAAAGACTGCATTAACCAAAAGCCAACAAGATATTACAAACCACCATGGGGTGAAGAATAATTATCTTGAAGAAAATGTGATCTGAGGTAGAAGAGGAGGAGCTGGCCAGGGAATTTAGAGATCTGGTTTGGGCTGTTTTTTGTTGATGTTGTTGTTGTTGTTGTTGTTGTTGTTGAGCAAGGTCATTTCTAAAACTGCCAAACCATATTGGTTGTTCCAGAACCTAAATGTGCATCAGATGAGTCCAACATATTTGTTTAAAAATGCAGGTAAGTTGGAGATATAGAATGTAGTGTAACATTTACAAAATCCATAAACCCAGTGTGATGATGACACACCTACTTGTATAATGTTAGCACTTCGGAGGTGGAGGTAGCAGACTCAGAAGTCCAAGGACATACCAGAGACATAATAAAAGGTCTGCTTGGTTTGTAGATGTTATCTCAGACAACAAACAGATGAACAACAGGAACAAAATGCACTTATTAGCTTCACCCCCTAGCTGCTGGGTCCTCTCATCCCTGAAGCATTCTTGTTAATCCACACCTTTGTCAAGTTTCCCAAGACATTTTATTAGGGTGGTCTCCTGCAGAACCACTTGCCACCATCCAGAAATCTCCAAATTAAGTGGTCTAGAACTCACTTCAGCACAAGATTTTTCCGAGTCTGTAATCAAAGATGACCTTTAAAAATATACTCCCAAGCAGAAGCTTAGAAGCTTAGTATGCAATAGTTTCCTGATTAATCAAAAGTGACTGAGTTAATAAATCTACCCAACTTGTCTAGTACTTTCCCTGAAACTGACTCTCAGCTGGATGCTTAAGTGCCTCAGGAAACAGAACTAGCTTATGCTCTCTTGATGGAGCTCCAAGATTTGCATCTTCAGGGAGAAATAATCTTTGGCTAATGTTTTCTAAATCGACCGATTACATAGCAAAGAGTGTGTCTACACTTGACTAATTAGTGTGTTGTTTACCTGATGATTAAAAAATGACTTTATATACCTTTATTCCCTGGCACAGGATCTTGATCAGATCTTCATGATGGCATTTTAAATCGCAGACCTCAGAAGCCTGAACCTTGTTGGTTAAAACAAACAAACAATCCCAAATCAGGGCAAGATGGGACTATAAAATTATAAGATGTCTTGCCAAAAATGACTGAACTCTAAACTTGAATGATATCTCTTAACTTATCAATATTCATAGTACAGAAACAAAAAAGTGAGATATGAAACTTAGAGTGGAAAAATAATCAAATCATTCAATTTAAAATAGCACAAAACATAGTAAAATCTATTTGTTTCTATGTGCTAATATGGACATCCAAATAAGCCCAACTTAGCAGGCTTGTGCATCTTTCTGCAGACTTTAGAATGGAATCTCTTTTGTTGTCCATCTACTTGAATTTCTAAATATATTGTTTGTTATGAAAATGCATAATTAAATTTCACAATTCAATATTGTTTTTTGTACACAATTTAAAATTTTTTCCACAATTATAAATATTCACAATTTCAGATGTGCACCATGAGGTAGTCATATGTTGTAGCAAAGAAAGTGAACATTTAGCCTAGGACAGACTACTTGGAATACTTTCAGAGCTTGCCATATCCACGATCTCCCTTAGGAGATGGAGAACAGGTCTTGATTTTATGTTCCAAACTCAAGGCTCCTTATTTTCTCATTTAATGAGTGTTAGACACTCATTAAAGAAACCCCCCGTCTCTCTCGTGTGTGTGTGTGTGTGTGTGTGTGTGTGTTTGTGTTTGTGTTTGTGTGTGTCTGTGGTGTGTGTGTCTGTGTCTTTGTGTGTGCATGCACACACATGCATCATACTACTAGGAAAATGTTTTGAAAACAATTGTTCTAAATGTACCTAAATTATTTGACATTGTTTTAAAACAAGTAATAAATTATGGAAAGAAAATGAGTTTCAAAAATAAACATATTAAACCTGTATTTAAGTTAATAATTCTGACTGTTTTAAAGACAGAGAATCTAGCTCTCACTGGCCTACAGCTCCTTCTATAGTGTCAGACAGGCTTGAACTTATGAACTTCTTGCCTCTGCTGGAGTGCTTAGGGTCACAGGAGTGCATTACTGTGCCCACTTTATGGGGTGCCGGGATGAAAGCCAGAGATTCATGCATGTTAGGCAAGTACTCTATCAATTGAGCTTCAACTCTAACCCAATAAACCCTGACTTTATAAAGGGAGGGGTATATAGTATATATGGAAAATGAGAAGAGAAAAGGACACTGAAAACAGTGGTAACAAACTTCATAGGTTTTCTCCAAAACTAGTGACAAAATGGTCTCATCAATAGAAGTACACTGGCAATAATCCCCTCATGGAGTTTATTGTAGATGAAAATGTAATATTTTAAAATATGTGCCTGCCTGTCTGTCTGTCTCTATGTGAGCATGTGTGTGTGTGTACAGGTGTGTATGCTCGAGAATGTGGACGTATCAGAGGAGATGTTGAATCCCCTGAAGCTGGAGGTACATATGGTTATAATCTCATTGGACATATGGTTACAATTTCATTGGACATGGCTGTCTGGAAACTGAACCTGGGTCTTTAGCAAGAGGACCAAGTGCTCTGAACTGATGAATTATGTCACTAAATTGAAAGGAATTTAATATCTTGATCAGTATGTAGACCAAGGTAGTGACCTATTTTGTTCCAAAATGGATTATTTTAAAATATTTCTTAATCTCTCTGGAACTGACATTGCTTTAGATATTGTTATAAAAGTTAAATTTATGAACAAAGACTCTATAACTTAAGATGTCATGCACAAAAAAATGAGGGTAGTAAAATACTTAAAAATCTATTTTAAAAAAAAAAGTATTTTATGGAACATCATCTAGCTATTTTTGTTGTGGTATCAAATATGTTGAGTTCGTGTCTCCCTGTCATCTTTCTGTTAAGAATGTAAAACGCATTTCCAGTGCTGTGTCTGATAGGTGTCCTGGTTAGTGATTAGCCTTAACTGGTTAGTAATTAGCCTTAACTGTCAATTTGACAAAAAGGCTTGGATTGAGGAATTGCCTAGATCAGCTTGGCTTGCAAGTATGTCTATGGTGGTTTTGTCTACAATGGTTTGCCTTGATTGGTAACTGTTGTAGAAGGACCCTGATCACTGTGGCACCATCCTGAAGCAGGTGTTCTTAAACCTTCTAAGAAAGGCAGCTATGTGGAAGCTTGCAAGAGTCTGCTAACGAGCTGCATTCTCCAAGGTGCACACCCTGCTAAACTGCTTTGGCAGAAACAGTCAGTTCTTTGGTCAGAAGTAACGCTGTATTGGATAGCAAACAGAAGCACTATCGAGTTCCTGCCCTGAGTTTCCTCAGCAATGGAATGATACATGGAATTGTAGGGAAAGGGGGGCTTTTCTTCTCCTTAGCTGCTTTTGTTCAATGTGTTTTATCACAGTAATAGAAAGGAAACCAGAACAATGGGGTGGAAAGGAGATGAATGGAGAGAGAGAGGTACAGATGTAACATGAGCTAGCCTGATTGACTCAGAGAACCCTAAAAAGCAGGCTTAGCATTATGTCAATACATACAGTTTATGTTAAATAAAATGGCACACTATTGGGTTTAGAAAGAACAACAAGAAGAGGATATGTATCAACATAGCCTCTACGCCAGGGATTCCGATGAGCTTTTCTTTGTCTATCTTAAATATTAAGAGCCTAAAATTCAAAATCATTTTGAAAAAATTCTACATTAGACTGAAGAGCCACTTAATATGTATATGGTTCACACATCATACAAGGAATAATGACGTATACACATTCAACATAAATGACATTGACATCCCAATATTGGCTCTGCCAGGCCATTGTGCGGTATCAGCATGCCTTAAGAGCTCTTAGCTTGCATGAGTGTTCCAGGGAGCGTCCTCTGTATTCTTCCTTGCTAATGCTACATGTTTAAAATGAAGAAGACACACTTCTATGTTCCTATGTTTTCATTCAACTACATGAAAACATAAAGATATGATTGCATGCCCGTCAAAGAAGGGGGTTTCTGCCCAGTATTGTTCTACCTTAGATTTTAGATAGGATTCCCTCAACAAATACGGGGCACACTCATTCCCATAGACTAATTGACCAAGGAGTTCCAGGTATCCCCTGTGGGGATTCTGGATGCTTGCCACCATGCTGGCTTTTGGTTTTTATGTGGGTGCTAGTGCTCTGAATTTAGGTACTCATGTTTGCATGGTATTGAACTGAGCCTGTCCGATATCTACATCATAAGGATTCATAAGACTCACAGTCGCAAAGTTACAGTTATGAAGTAGCAAAACCAACTATGGTTGAAGGTCACCATAACATGAGGAATTGTACTAAAGGAAAACAGTACTGGGAAGGCTGAGAACCACTGTTCTAGAACTAAATAGACTCCAGAGAAACAGCCTTTCAAGTGGACCTTCTGAACCTATAGCTGAGCCTTCTTTCTGAGGCCCCTTCAGGACCTGACATTAGAGAAGTCAGTTTACCACAAGAACTGCCACCTGGCATCTATTATCAGATCAACATGTGGGATTAAAGATATAAATGTCTAAAGATGTGCTTTCATGTCGAGGTTTAATGTCCATAGAAGACAATGTCAAAAACCATCTTCCTTTGGTATTGCTGCCTCGGGATAGTAGAGAAGGGTCAGCAGTCTAAGGTCTTCATAGGTACTAAGTGGCTTAACTTACGGAGCATCATTTGAAAGGGACTATTGTTACCCACCATCTGCTATCTGACAATGAGATGAAACATAGTAGTTACCCAGTGAGCGCCTGCCAGGCATTCCCAAGCCTGCAGAGGCAATAGACTTAGACTTATCTTACTAGAGGACTGATCATAAGGAAAGGGAGGAGGCTGATCTCAGAAAAATAACCATCCCCTTCAGCTTCATCCAGACAAGAAATGCATTTTCTCCTTGTCCCATATTCCTAACTCTATGAGGTGTTGGGGAAAGGGTCATTGAATACAATTTTTCAAAGCATATTTTTGATAATTGTTAGATATATGATTTCTGAGTTTCTGTATATTTTTTGAGTATTTATGATTTGAATCTTTTAATATGGCTAATCTGAAATTATCTGAAAACATAATAAAAACAGTGATAATACTAAGGAAATCAATAACAATAAGTATATGTTACTATATTTACATTAATAAATATCCTCTTGGATTTGTGAGAATGTGTCCCAGAAAGAGGCAAATCACATAACCAATTTACAAAATACCCCAACATGACAGAAAAAAATTACAAGTTTAGCAAACTCTTATCAGAGACTGTCTTAAACCACTTCCTAGCAATGTAGATTTGCTACAATATTCTTTTAAATATCAAGTTCCTTCAGTACCTTTTAAATTGATTCAATTTACAAAAATTCAATGCACACTTGACTTTTGGGGAACTCCTCTTTGGCATAAAATGAAATACACCTGCAAGAACTCATTTATCCTTGCAATACTCCAATTTTTCCAAAAAGTATTATTTCCCACATGTTTGAGCTAAACAGAGAATAATAATACAGCATCTTTTGTGAGCAAGGAAGCAAGTGAATGCTATTTGATGAGATTGATTCACAGTAATGATGATGATCTTGCTGATGACAATGATAACCGTGAATTGTCTGTGGTCCAGGAATTAGAGGCAATCATATCTCATTTGCAGAACAGAGCTCTTTTTTATTATAACCATATACCATCCCAGTAGATGCATATTACAAATGGTGTATTCCTGTACAATTTTCCCAAAATAATATTGAGACCTCACTATCGATGAGAAATGATCATATTAATGCATCCAAAAATTTAAATTAAGTATTGTAACTTCACTATGATTTACTATGGCAGATTCTGTTAGTTATTTGCTCAGTAGCTTTTATTCCTTCCTACAACCCTTGTTGGCAGGCTCTTCCTTCACTACAGGGGCTGACAGAAGAAGCTATTTGCTTCCTCAAATTTTCTTTTATCCAGGCCATAGGCAAAAGGCACAATGTGTCAAGAACAATCAGCTAGAAATCTAGAAAAGCAATTCTCCCCTATTTCATTTGCTGTAGCTATGCAAAGGGAGGAAGCCTTGGGAGACAGTTTGTAGCAAACAAAATAAGACCAGTCTCATAATGAAAATCAACATTTTGAAAGGTGCAGACCAAATATAAAACACCCGGAGAGTTGGACCAAGTTTTGTAAAAAGCATGTGTTGGGGATGCTTAATACTAAGCATTTAAAATGGCCAATATCAAGTATTTCTATTGTGGCGTTCTCTCTTTCTCTCTCTCTCTCTCTCTCTCTCTCTCTCTCTCTCTCTCTCTCTCTCTCTCTCTCTCTCTCTCCCTCTATAAGTGTGTGTGTGTGTGTGTGTGTGTGTAGTCTATGCATATATTTATTGTCTGTGTTTGTGCATGTGTGTCTGTCTGTCTGTCTGTAATGCATACGTGTGTACACATGTGTGTATATATGTGTTCCTCTGTGTATGTGTGTGTGTGTGCTCACTCCTCTTCATCTCCACCCCTAGATATTAGCTACCAACAAGGAATGAATGACTCATCATTGTGTCCTAAAAATCAAACCTAGCACCAACATAATAAATACCCAATTAATAAAAGAGAAATAGACATTAAACTAAGCATAAGGAAAATAAATTAAGTAAAAGAATTAGACAATAAATTAAGCATAAGCATTGGATTGTTTACTTCAATTATTCCTAAAAAAATATTAGATCCTTTATTCATCACCAAAGAAAATAGAATGAAAAACTTAAAGGTGAATTGAAGTATATATAGGTATTTCAGTATTCTAGCAGATAGCCCACATATTGTACAAGCAGAATTAGAATAATTCTCATACTAACTTTATCACCTTTGGTTATAGGATACACAGTATTTTGTCCTCATTTTCTTAGACTTGCTGTTAGAGAAACTGGGTGACAACCAGAGTTTCTGTAAGTGTGAAGCTTCTAACATACTTGGAATAGTCTAAATAGTCTACAAGGTGCAAGTTTCCATGAAAATGGTTTAGTAGAATAGCAGGATACAAGCTACTCAAACTTAAACAAGACCCAAGTCAGTTTACTTAGTTTTTCTTATGCCTATTCAATACTATTGAATAGGATTCTTCAGGAAAAAAACAACCATTAAGGTATTATACTAAAATTCATTATTAAATAGAATTTGCTACAAGAGTTTACATGATATGGACTAAGCAGTTAGAAAATAGCTATTCAGTAGAGAGACTGAGCACCCAGTAACTGATCAGCCCAAAGATCTGTATGTCACAACAGTTGAAATCTGACGTTGGATGGACAGAATGCGCCTAGAGCGTCATAGAGTCACTGCTACAGTGAATGGTAAGGCCAAAGTATGTAGAATCAGTGGTGGATGGCAGAGGCAAAGGCAGAGACAGAGGCAAGAACACCATAAATACCAAGAGCATCACTAACAGCACAGGAGAAGGCAGGCAAGCAAGCAGCATTGTTATTGCATCAACCTTTTATTTGAAGAAACTCAGTGGGAACTAGGTTCCCTTCTGGCATTGTGTGTATATAGGATATGGAAATAGGAAAATAGCTAAGACTTGAGAATATGAGAGAAAGATGTAAAAGGATGGATCTCAGAGCTGGCACATGGAATGTACTCCTTAGTAGGCAATGGAAAGGTACATGTCAGATATGAATCTCACCAACTGACATCCTGGTTTTCACAGGACCAGACACTTCTTTCAGACTGTGATAACCAACATCTCTTTACATGACAAGTTCATTGTGTGTAATGAGGTCAATGGGAGAAATATTACAATCTGATAGACATTTGTTCCTTTCTGGAAACACTGTACATTGCCTCCATCTCTGCACGAGAAGGCCATGAGGTGAAATGAATTCCCACCACCAGAAATCATCACAGGGAAGAAACAAACTCAGGACATAGGGAACTGAATGAAAGGAATCAGGGTTGTACTGATGAAGGAGAAGTGATGCTGTTTCATTAATATCCTATAGCCAAACTCTACTTTTGAAAGATGTGTAACTGTAAATCAGTGTGTGAACTTTCAAAACAGGAAGCAGCCTATCAATTTCTTCATTTTGTAAAGCCACCATAAAGTATCAAATAGTCCTTTGTTCATTGCTCTCTGAGAGGATATCTGTATCTAACTCTATCTCTATTTCTACTTCCTTACTGAAGGCACCCCTGGCTCCCACAAGAATTAATTGCCATGTGAAATTGACCTTTTAGCTTTCAAAATGTTTTCCTTTTAAACCAGCTTTGCAGTTGAGACAAGATTAATAATTCAAGTGTCTGTCTATGGTCATGCTTCTTCTCTCCAAAATAATTTAATACAATATTGCCATCCAAATTAAGTTGTTATCACTTACGGTCTTGTGTCTACATTCTGCCCACTCATCGTACTCTGTAATCTCTCATGGTGTCTTCTAAATTTACTTTGTGAATCAGCACATCTGTGTTCCCACTTGACATTCCTTATCCCAGGAGTTCTCCTGTCACCTGTCACTGTCTATTGAAATCTTAGCACTCATTCTAGATAAACTGAGTTGCTACCTTTCTCTTATTTAAACCCTTTGTCCACACAAAAAGGCCATTGCTGTGGTCTGTGCATTGAATGTCCTTCGAATGGCTCATGTGGTGAATCCCTGGTATCGGTTAGTGCTGTTCCCATCTGTAGACACCAAACCTCAACACTATTGCTGATGCCAAGAAGCACTTGCTGACAGGAACCTGGTATGGCTGTTCCTTAGGAGGTTCTACCAGCACCTGACCTATACAGATGCAGATACTCACAGACAACCATTGGATTGAACATGGCGACTGCAATGGGAGAGCTAGGGGAAATACTGAAGGAGCTGAAGGAAATTGCAACCCCATAGGGAGAACAATATCAAATGACCAGACAACCCAGAGTTTCTGGAGACTAACCCACCAACCAAAGACTATACATAGAGAGAGCCATGGCTGCAGATACATATGTAGTAGAGGATGGCCTTATCTGACATCAAGGGGAGGCCCTTGGTCCTATGGACGTTTGATTCCCAGCATAGGGTGATGCTAGAGAAGTGAGGCTGGAGTGAGTGAGTGGATGGAGGAGTACCCTCATAGAGGCAAAGGGGAAAGGGGAAGGGGATGGGATGGGGGAGGCTTATGGAGGGGTAGCTAAGAAGGGGGATATCATTTGAAATGTAAATGAACAAAATGATTAATTTTTAAAAAGAAAGGAAAAAAATTATAACGGTGCTAACTTAAATGGGGGATTGATCACCTCTGATCACTAAATAGGCCTGGCATACTCAGACGAAGTGGAGTGTAATTGAGTTGCCTTTGAAGTAAATCTTGACTCCATTCTCTTCCTTTTGCCTTCTGGTCATGTGCTCTGCCAGGTACCCTGCCTCAACCATGACAATCTTACCTCAGTCTTAAGTTGATAATGAGCAAGATGATATTGAAACTCTTGAAACTGTAAGGCAAAAGAGACTTTCAGCCTTTAACTTGGTTTCGTCTGGTATTGTGTCATAGTGACAAAAGAATCAATAAACAGGATTACAAGCTCCTTGCTTGGTATACATGGCAGATGCTCAAAACCATCTCCTGTAAGAATAACCATAACTGTCCTGATGTCTAAACTATACATTGCTTGGGGGGGGGAGGTGAAGGCAGTATCCATTTTGGAAGTTCATCCAACCACTTCTTACACCTGGCACAGTAAGAATTAAGTAATGTTTAGGGAGTATTGATTTATGTCTCCCCTACCCAATAACATTTATCCAGAGTTTTCTATAAGGCAGGTATAGAGTCATCACCTGTTCTAAATAGATATTATCCAAGCAATTAAACCAGCATTCTTCAAAAAGATAAAGAGGAGAAGCACACTGATGACATCATGATTCAGTTGGACAGAAACAGTGTGAATAATGGTTCTGTGTGATGCAGTCAGGTTCCTCCAAACCCTGAGCTGCTCACCTGTCAAATATGTGCAGCATTCCTCCTGAAAATGGCTGTCTGTCTCTGATGATCAGTCTTAATTGGCAGGATGTAAATGTTTTCATAAACTTTTTGCTGTCCCTGGCTTGTCACAAACATTTGAGGAAAAACTCCCTGTTTTCTAAAACTATGTATACTAATCTGTTTTGGAAATTAGATGGTCATATTAAAGTTTTTTAACTGTATTTTTGTTTTTGGTATTTTGTGTGTTTAACTATACCCCTCACTTAATTAGCATTTTCTGTGCTGTTGATTAATTCTTATTTCCAAATGGCTGATTTAGAAAATCCTGTGTTTTTTAGCCAAATGTCGACATCAATTCTTCAGCTGTGATAGTTGAAACAAAAATAACAAACCAATGATTTTAAAAGGAGAAGGAGAAGAGGAAGAGGAGGAGGAAAAAGAAGAGGAATGTATCTCGCCCATGTCTGGGACAGGGTCACATTAACCTGGTTTCTCCTCTTGCCCCTGATACTTTCCCATCTGTGGGCAGAGAGGGAGGATTTATCCACAAATTCTCTACAGCTGACAAGAAGAGATTCTAAGATCCCACTTCACCTTCAAGAAACTACTAAAGACTGGAAATCCTTCGATGTCTTTGTTCTGCAAAGTTTTAAATAATCATCTGTATGCTTATGTGTGGATACATTGCTCTTTAGTTCTCATTTTAATTGTCCCCTTCATGGAACAATCAATACTACTAAGAGGTTGATTTGCCAGCCACATGTAAACAGGGTATTATTCCACATTTCTCACTATGTCTTTGATACAAGACTGTGGTTAGATTTTATGGTTGTCATTAAGTCTTCAAGTGACTGTATAAACCCATTTGAATATGTTGAGAAGCAATGCTGCAGTTATTTTCACATATGAACATGTAGGCATATATTGAAAAGGGTTTTTTAACTAATTGATTTTGCATAAATATTAAATACTATAGGTTTCAAAGGTGCTAATTTTAAAATAGATGTTCTGACTTTGTGGTATTGATATATTATATAAATTTGAATATGAAAATCTCTCCCAAAATCTCAGCAAAGTATTTTGGGAAGAGAAGTGTTCCAAGTCTTTGCTCATAAAGATATTTCCCTGGTTTTAGCAGAATAGGTATATCTAACTTCAAGTATTTTAATAATTATTACTTTGCTGTGTTACCCCCTTATCTCATTATGAGAACAAATTGTATGCTTATACAATGTAGGATAAGGAGAACATGAGAATATATGAAGCAATGTCATAAGAACAAGATTGTGTAAAGACTTATGGTCAAGCTTGGAACAGAATAAATGGGAGTGAAGGAAGCTTTGTAAAGCAGGCATTACATGTTATCTGTATTTTTTGTGTATTTAATATATATTTATTTACATCCCAAATGTTGCTTCCCTCAAAGAGACCCTCCTCCTATTCCCGTCTTCTTCTCCTCTAAGAGGGTGGTAACTCCTGGATATTTCCCCAGACTGGAACATCAAGTTTTTGCAAGTATATGCCCATCCTCTCCCACTGAAGCCGGGCAAGGCGGCCTTGTTGGGGGATAGATATCAAAGTCAGGTTACAGCTTTAGCCTCTGTTCCAGTCGTTGGGGACCTCACATGTAGGTATCTCTGTCTGGCTCAGTCAGCTGCTGGATAGAGCCTCTCAGAGGACAGTTGTGCTAGGCTCTTGTCTGCAAGCATAACAGAGAATCATTAATAGTGTCAGGGACAGGTGTTTGTCATGATCTCTTTTTCCATTAATGGTTACTGCATGCATATATGTATTATATAGAATAGAAAAGTAATCTTAATACATATGTTTATCTAGTGCACGTTTACTTATTTACTTTAATGGTAGAGGACTTTCAAATGCCTCTTGGTTTAATGGGGAAGTTCTGAAATCCCCTTGGACAGCAGGGTCAGGTCCCGAACTCACTTTACTAGAAGCAGATTGCATCGGGCCCTTTGGTGGAGAAGGGGTACATCTTTGGCTTTCTTTCTGAGAGGACTTGGCTCTCTGCCTTGCTTTGGCAGCTGTCAACCATGTTGAACTCTCCTGGGGAGACGTGGTAGGACTTGATACATTTGGGGGAAATGAGACATCACTGAGCTTACATCTGGGAGATGAAGGTTTGGGGCCCTCTTTGTCTGATGGGCACTGCTGTACGTCCCCTTGACCAGAGGGATCTTGTCCAACATGCTTTGGAGGAGAATTGGAAAGATTAGAGACATGTACAGTAGGGGAGAAACTTTTGAAACTCCTTCTGAAAGAGGAGACAGGAATGATTTTCCATTCAGGACAAGTGGGAGGTCTTCCGGATTCCTGGGCAGATGTGGAATGTCCCATAGACTCTTGGAAACGTTTGGTTTGTTCCAGAACATCTGTCAACATTGTCCAACAGAAGAGTTAGCAGAAGATGTCCCAGGCACTGTGTGGTGATCTTTGAAATTTTCACTGGCATCTCTAGTACAGTGTTTTCTAGATGTTCCAGGCACTCTAGTGCCTAACTGGTCAACATCCATAGGTTCTTCAAACCCAGTAGACATAGGACGGCTTCTTTTCATCTTCCCAGGTATAGGCACCGAAGTTGAGGCCACTCTTTTTTCTGGTGGCAGGCTGTAAAACAGATGGTCTGGTATCCCTGGTTAGTGGGTTACTCATGCCCTCAGAAACCCTCAGAGGAAGTGGAACTGTCCATTTCTTTTTCTCTTTCAGATCCCTCAGAGGGCCCAGGGTCCTCTTATTGGCTGAAGCCTTTATACGAGCTTTGAGTTTCTGTAGCTTTTCTGTAACATGAGCATCAGGTTTTTTGAATCGCTGGTCATCACAGGGCTTTGGGCACCTGAACTCAGGCCAAGTTGGTCTAAGGAGCCCCAGAGGAACAAAGTCCCTCAGGTCTCTGCTGGTCATGTGCTTCCCGCATTGGGATAGGGTGTTAGAATCTGGATGGGGGACACTGAATGGAGTCCCAGGCGGTGGAGGCTAGGACGCCTGCAAGTGCTTCCCCCATTGGGGTAGGGTATAAATATTCGGTTGGGGGACACTGAAGGGTGTCCCAGGTCATGGAGGCTAGAAACCTGCAGATAATAGGTATCCTCGGAAAACAGCTCTCTCTCCCAAGAACTGTGGACACGTCCAGCAGGCAAAGTGCACAGAACTCGAGTGACAGTTGGTCTCGGAATCAAGCAAAGCTCGAGAGTGGCTTTCCTCAGTCCGGCAGGAGCCAATCCCGAGCTCCCTCACCTGGCAGTTATGCTTGCAGGAGCGGGGCAATCATCCAAGCTATCTGAGGAGGGACGCTGAGGACTCTTTTCCTTAGGGTTCAGAGTGCTACCTGGTCTGGTGCCCACTGTCAGGAGCCATAACAGGAATTGTTGAAGGCACAGCATGATTGGAAAGGGCAAGCGGTGCTTAGAAGACTGCTCTCAAGGCCATCTTGCTACAGGATAGAACCGTCTAACTGGATGCCATAAGTGTTGCAGTGATGTCTGTGGGAGCCTCATAACTGAATGGAAAAGGCTGTATCCACACGTTTGGCCATTTAGTCATTAAGGAAATTGAACAAGAAACGGAAAATGGGCTACTCCCCCTCGAAGGGGCAGCGAATGTACTTGCTGACTCCTGGCAAGAAGCAGATAATAGGTGTCCTTGGAGAATGGCTCTCTCTCCCGAGAACTGTGGACACGTCCAGCAGGCAAAGTGCACAGAACTCGAGTGACAGTTGGTCTCGGAATCAAGCAAAGCTAGAGAGTGGCTGTCCTCGGTCCGGGCACGAGCCAATCCCGAGCCAATCCCGAGCTCCCTCACCTGGCAGTTATGCTTGCAGGGGCGGGGCAATCATCCAAGCTATCTGAATGAGGAGGGACGCTGAGGACTCTTTTCCTTAGGGTTCAGAGTGCTACCTGGTCTGGTGCCCACTGTCAGGGGCCATAACAGGAATTGTTGAAGGCACAGCATGATTGGAAAGGGCAAGCGGTGCTTAGAAGACTGCTCTCAAGGCCATCTTGCTACAGGATAGAACCGTCTAACTGGATGTCATCAGTGTTGCAGTTATGTCTGTGGGAGCCACATAACTGAATGGAAAAGGCTGATCCAGACCCTTGCTACTCAGAGACTGTGGCGGTTAGAAAATCACTAGAGTATTGGCATGATACTGTGCTTTGAGAAGGCCTCAGCCCCAGGTTACCTTCCATTGGGTCATGAAGCATGGAAGAAGCTGAATTCAAGGCAGGTGCGGTCTTTCCTGCTTGGATGCTGTACTGGGTATCAATTCCAGTGCTTTGGACAATCTATTCAAGCACTCTATCTACGGAAAAAGTTACCCTCCCGACTTGTGAAGAACTTAAGACCTTTGATGCTTTTTGTGTGTGTAGGCAGATTCTGGATACACAGCACAGGCTGGCCCTCAGTTTCCTCTATTGTTGTTGTCTGCCTCTAGGCAGACTGCCCCAAGTACAGAGCAGCTCCGTTTGAGGAGGAAGAATGGTCCTAAGTCCTTGTCCTTCTGCTAGCAGCACACTGGCCACAATTCCCGAAGTGGGAGTGAGCCTACTTGGGTCTGGGATCCCTGCCTCTGTCTTCCCATCCTCAGGGAGATTCCTGCACGTTTATTTATATGTGTATATGTATATATGTACACAAATACATGGGTATATATAATATATATATATATATATACATATATATATATATATATATATATATACATATATATATATATATATATATATATGAACACATTGTGTCTCTCTCTATTCCTAATATAGCCTGCTCAGCCCACATTTGTATGAATGTTTTCAGGACTGATCATTTAGTGCTGGGAAATCAGCTGGTGTGCTCTTCCCTAGGGAAACACATGTCTCTGCTCCCAGTTTCTTCAGTTGCCTATACTTTTTCATGTCGGTGTGAGGCCTAGAGAAGTTTTCCCCATCTCCTTTGTCCTGAGCCCTGATATCCTCATTGTTCAGTTCACATTTAGGAAGTCATGTTGATGAGATTCTATGGGCACATTTTGTGACGTCACCAGGGGACACCATCACACCATCTCATTGAAGCCCTCTATCTGATTGGCATTGATTCTTGTTGAAGGTGAAAGACAAGGATCGAGTTTTATTCTTCTACGTGTAGAATTCAGTTCTTCCAGTAAAAGTTGTTGAAAATGCTTCATTTTCACCTCTGTGCTTTTTACATCTTTTTCTAAAATCAGATGGATGCAGTTGATTTGCTTGGTAGTTGCTCCTCAGTTCTGTGTTGTTGATATCTATACGTTTCTTTTGCACTAGTGCCATGGTGGTTTAGTTACTATGGCTCTGTACTATTAACTTGTTCAGTCAGAATTGCTTTGTCAGCCTGTTATCTTTTGTTCTCCAATATGAATTTTAATATTCTAACTCTGTGAAGAATATCACTTGAGTTTTGATGAGGATTCATTCAAATCTCAAGACTGCTCTTCATCAGGATGGTCATTTTCATGATATTAGCTCTTCAGATCCATGATCATGAGAGCTCTTCTACCTTCTAGCGTTTCTTCCCACCCCTGCCTCTCCTATTTACATTACATTTCAGAGATTACTCACTGAATATATCTTTTAAAAACAGATTGACTTACTTTTATTCTGTGTGTATGAATATTTGGGCTGAATTACGTACTTGTACTGAGCCTGTGTCCGTTAGCTTTGGAGACCAGAAAAGGCCATTGAATCCCCCGGAACTGTACCTAAAGAAGGCTGGAATCTACCATGTGGGTGGTAGAAACTGAAACCAGGTTTTCTCTTCAAGAAAAACAAGTGTTCTTAACTGCTAAGCCATCTCTGCAGCCCCTGACATGTTTTCATTTAAAGAAAAACAATAAAGTAAATTATTCACTATCCATTTCCATTGTCTTTTCCAATTGGGCTAACTTTTTGCCCCTGTAGCAAATATTGCCCATCTGGAGCCAGGCCTTAGCCTATTGATTAATGCCCATACTTTTTCTAAATGAAACTTCAATTTATCACCCACTGCTTCAGGTTCTGCAGAGACTGACAGTAACAAAACTGGTAAGTAAGCAACTCAACGTGGCCCTCAAGGAAATCAGAGGTGGTATTCCTCTCATAACAGTATTGGCATAGTGGATTTGACACCAATACAGGCTCAATCATCTTGATAATAGACATGAAAAGTGAAATCGAAGCCAGTCACCAAGTATGGTAAGAGGAGAAAGAGGAGGAGGAGGACAAAGAGGAGTAACCTAAAAGGATCTGAATTCCTGATGGTATTTGACATTCAAATTCTAGATTTGCCCGTATATGTCAAATCTGAAGGTAGTTCACTAATCCTTCTTCCCAAAATATTTCTAAATTCTAACCTGAGGTATCTGTGCATCTATTACGTCAAGGATCTTGAGGTGATATCATCCTAGACTCAGGGTTGGCACCAAACTCAATACATTTGTGTCTTTATAGGAGAAAGGAGGAAAATCTAACATATTCAGAGGGGAAAGCTGTGAGAGACATAAATAAGGTCTGAAGAAAAGCAGAATTTAAATTTTGAATGACCTATCTACAAGGAGCAACACCATTTGGCTGCAGTCACAGGAGACAAGAAGGAAATAATTCTCCTCCAGGGTCTCTCCTGGAAAGCATTCCTACACTGCCTGAATTTGGCACTCCTGGTCTTCTAGTCTGGGAGTAGATGCATTTTTGTAGTTTTAAGCTATAGAATTACTGACAATTTGGTATAGCTACTGTAGAAAACACATATGACAGAAATAATATCCTTTCCAGGTTTATCACCACTTAAGCCTCTCTGTCACCTCACGGTATAATAATTTCGTGCGTGCGTGTATGTGTGTGTGTGTGTGTGTGTGTGTATGTCATCCTTTATCTTTCTTCACGTTATATTTTAGAAAATAAAATGTTTTATTGATCCATTGGAACTTAAGCTTACTGAGGTGCTAGACTGGCTGGCCAACAAGCTCCAGAGATTGTCCAGTGTCTGCTTCTAAGCACTGGTATCACACTTTCACACTGTCTCACCCTGTAAAAACATGGGTGACAGCACCTGACTAACACAGATGTAGAGGCTCACAGACATCCATCGAACTGAGTACAGGGTCCTCAGTGAAAGAGTTGGAGAAAGGACCAATGGAACTGAGGGGTTTGCAGCCCCTTAGGACGAACAACAATATGAACTAAGTAGTACCCTCAGAGCTCCCAGGGTCTCAACCACCAACCAAAGACTGCACATGGAGGGGTCTGATTGTTCAGGCAGCATGTGTATAGTAGAGGATTGCAAATTCAATCGTCAATAGGAGGAGAGGAGCTCGGCCCTGTGAAAGTTCTCTGCCCCAGTGTAGGGGAATGCCAGGGCCAGAAAGTGGGAGAGGGCGGGGTGGCAAGCATGGGGAAGTGGGAGGCAACAGGGGTTTGTTTTGGTTGTTTTTGTTTGTTTCTTTGTTTTTTGGAGGGGAAACTGGGAATGGAGAAATTTACATGTAAATAAAAAAAACATGGGTGATGGAGATCAAACTTGGGTCTTCATACGGCCACACCTCACACCTTATCTACGAACCTATCACCCCAAGTCCACACTGTACTGTTATTCTTAATACATGGAAGCCCTGTCAAATTGCTTAAAGCTCCCAATAAAGCCTTCACATCAGTCAGCCACATTAAGCATCTAAGCACCTGTTACAGTTTCCAAAATCAACAGCAATCTGACCTCAGGAACTTATCTTTTCCATGCTTCTCTTTGCAGCAGCTAGACCTGTTTCTCAGTGTGTTCTGTAGCACCTTAGTGTGTATGCAATTTTATGACTAGTTTACTTGAAATCTTACTTCAGCTTGCCCTGACCAATTGGACCATTATCACTTTTATCACTTTGGGGTCCTCTATGGAAAACAGCCATTGGTCCTACCAAACTATACCAGAGCATCTCTTGTTTCTCACTACATCTTATCCTTTCCTTTTAGCCCTTCATACTTAGAATCTTCCAGGATAGTCATCATTTAGTTTGTATCTTGTAATTTAGCTATTATTTATCCTCCAACAGCTACAATAGAAAGCCTATGACTGAAAGGAATTTTAAATGGCAATCCAATTCTATCCCAGTCATTTAGTATAGAATGACCCCTAGAAGAGGCCAGCATATAAATGTCCCAGTGATTGTTTTTGGCACAAAGTATCACATAAGTGACCTCAGCTGATTCCCAACAGCCTGAGGTTAATTGCATACAAGTATTTCTTGCTATTGAAACTTTGCTCTCTGTATTCCCATCACTTATACTTAGGTATATTTCAAATAGTTTCTAAAGTTATGCCTTTATTATAAATTAAAATAGCTCATTTCCCCTAAAAACTGTTCAAGAACTACTACAGTAATTCTGCAGTCCTTATATATTCTGTCACTTTTCATTTTATTGCATGTATTTATTCCCTATTTAGAATCTGTCCTCCTCCTCCTCCTCATGTTTGTATGTTCATGTGCATGTGTGTGTGTATGTGTGTTTGTGTGTGTGTGTGTGTGTGTGTGTGTATGCGTGTGTGTGTGTGTTTTACACATGCCAAAGCATTGGTGTGGCAGGCAGAGGTCTTGTGTCGGTAGGTACCTTCACTCATTCCACTCTCTCCATCTGCACTCAGGGGTAGAATTCAGGCCATTAGGCTTGGTGACCAAGTAAAAAGGCATGTTATGTAGTAATTCATATTTTCCCCACTGAGCCCCATTGTAAGCGCTCACACTTTTCTTCTGCCCATGCCTACGAATGCTCTGAAGTATCCATCTCTTAGTCTTCATTGCTTCATTAAGTCCATCTAATGAATTTTATTTTTCTCACTTTCTATCTTAAACATTTGAAGTTACTGATAAGGCAAAAACAACAGCTTCCAGATGTTTCATTTTAGGTTTTGTTTGTTTGTTTGTTTGTTTGGCAGAATAAATCAATGCTGTGCTTGATTGGAAGCGAGGGAGGTCTTCAGAATCAACCTGCATGCCTAGCATCCATTTATTATTGGAATTTGAAGATGGAGCTCTAGTAGCAACCCACACTTTAACCTCAGATTTTAAATAATTCCAGCATCTCTGACAGTGTTCTCTGATGTCTTGATATGAATGTGCACATCAATCCTGAAGACTGGTTAGCACTGCCTGTCCAGATGCATCGGAATGGGAAATATGGTTTCACATAGCATTCATTTCTATCAGTGGGACTGTGTGTACTTTAGGTTATGTCCCTTCAAAATAGATGAGTTCAAAAGGGTCCTAGAAAGAATAATGAGATTTATTAGATATGAGAAACAGAAGGAAACCTCAAAAGATGAGGATCTTGGTCAGAACATACACTACAGGAAACAGGTGTTAGCAAAAGAATTGCTTCTGATAGAAGTGTCAGCTCACAACCTTCTCTTGACAGTGGCCTCCTAATGCACACACATGCTCAAGGTGGCTTCACTGTGCTGCCTCTGCTTAAGAAGCAACAACACATCTCAGCTTCAGCTTCCCTGAATAATCAGAATGTTCTTCTACAGACCCATTTTCTTTCAAGTGTAAAACTTAACTTTAAACAAAAGGTTCCCACCAATTATAGTCTCTCTCCTTTTACAATAATCTTACTCTATTTTACTATTATCATTTACTAATGTATATATTTAAATAGAATGTGTACTATGTGAAATAACTGTCACACAAAGATCTCTGATATATGCATCCATGCTTATTTCTATTTTTAGTGGTGGGGATACAAATTAAAATCTCCTCTTGTATAAGTGTTATAGCATATAAGTCTGGGTTCTTATTTCTAACCACCAATAAGCATATTAGCTCCCCAAAACTTATAACTAAATGTCTGTTCCCCTTAATCAAAATCTTATTTTCTCTATTCTCCAGCCTTCTGGACACCCTCATTCCATATTCCATGACTTAGACTGTTTTATTTTTCAGATTCTGTATAAATGATCAATATGGGATTTGTTTCTTTTCATAGTCTATTTTATTAACATATTCTTCTCCAATTCTTTCTATATAATAATAAATAGTATGATTCTCTTTGTTGTATTTTGAAAAACATTATAGATTTATTTTGATTTTATTCAGATGAGTGCTTTGCCTTCATGTACATCTGATTACAATGTGAGGACTTGGTGTCCTTGGAGGCCAGAAAACAGCATTAGATTCCCTGGAACTGGAATCATAGATGGCCATTGACTGGTAAGAGAGTACTGGAAATTGAGTGTAGGTCCTCTGCAAGTGCTAGTGGCCTAACTGTTGAGCCATCTCTCCAGCACCTATGATCTTGTTTTGAATGATTAAGTAATATGCTCATGTGTATACGTACAAATAGATATGGGCCTTTCTTTATAAAAATCTTCTGTTCAAAGATAGATAAGATTCTGACAGTCTTGGACAAAGGGAATAATGATACAATTAACATGATAAAGATATTTCATTGAAATTCTAATTTGGGGTCTATTTGGGGGATAACATTTAAAGTTTGGAAGGAATCTCAATATGGTTTTGCAGAAAGACTTTACAAATTACATTGGATTGCATTTTATTGTTTGGTTTAAAATTAAGAAGTGTGATGTAAGCATAACAAATTATCATTAATAGTTGTCAGGAACTGGCACCTGCCCATGGGATGGGTCACAAGTTGGGTTGGTTATTGGTTGACCGTTCTCTCAGTCTCTGCTCCATCCCCCATCTCTGCATTTCTCACAGGATAAATTTGGAGTCAAAAGTTTTTTTGGATGGGCTGGTGCTCCATTGAAGCTCCTTCCTGGCTATAGGAGATAGACTCTTCAGATTCAATATCCCCAATGCTGTGAGTCACAGCTAAGGTCACCTCCCTTGATTCTTAGACACCTTCCTTATCACAGGTCTCTTTCTCTTCCTGAAGATGCCCCTACCTCTCCAACCCTGTCAGTCAGTTGCCGATATCCATTCATTCTCATGGCCATCTGGCAACCCCTCCTGTCTCTTCCAACACCTGATCCTGCATGTCCCATTCCCTTCTTCATCCCCTCTCCCACCCAGTTGCCTTCCTCCATCTGCCTCCTATGACTATTTTATTCCCCCTTCTAAGTGAGATTCAAGCATACTAGATTATGCTTTCCTTCTTGTTTAGCTTCTTTGGGTCTGTGGAATATAGTTACCCCCTGAGAGGATCTAAACAGCCACTGACTCAGATAAATGCAGACACCCACAGCCAAACAATGGATGGAGCTTGGGGACTTTTATGGATAAATAGGAGGAAGGATCATGGTCCCAAAGGGGATAGGGACTCCATAGGAAGACCAAAAGAGTTAACTAACCTGAACCTTTGGGGCTCTCAGAAAGTGAATTACCAACCAAAGAACATACGCGGCTGGATTTAGGTCTTCCCACAAATATGTATCAGATGTACAGCTTGGTCTTCTTGTGTGCCCTGAACAAGTGGAGCAGGGGCTATCCAAAAAGCTGTTGCCTGTCTGTGGGATATGTGCTTCTATCTGGGCTGCCTTGACTGGCCTTATCAGGGTAAGGATGCACTTAGCCTCTTAGAGACATGATTTGCCAGAGTGCGTTGACACCCAAGAGAGAAAGGGAGGGAGTAGGAAAGATTGGTGGAAGGGATGATTGGGAGGGGGACAGTGAGTGGGATATGAATGGTAAAAAATAATAATAAATAAAACAGCCGGGCAAGTGGTGGTGCACACCTTTAATCCCAGCACTTGGGAGGCAGAGGCAGGTGGATTTCTGAGTTCGAGGCCAGCCTGATCTACAGAGTGAGTTCCAGGACAGTCAGGGCTATACAGAGAAACCCTGTCTCGAAAAACCAAAATAAATAAATAAATAAATAAATAAATAATAAATAAAACAAATTTTAAGAGATATAGAAGAAAATTACACACATGTTGCACTTACATATATGCAAGCAAAACATTCATAGACATAAAATAAAAATAAATAAAATCTTAAAAGGAGGCAAAGTTTGGAGACTAAGAGGGATATTTTATCAATGAGACTAAACTGTGCCCAGAAAGCGAATAGAGCTTTCTAGTGATCTCAACCCTTTCTTTGCGAATAATAATGTGAACTTTTGAATTTAAATGAGAAGCATTTAATTTTAAAACAAGTATGAGGTATATGTGAATAGACAGTTCAGGCCATGATGGATGGTGATTGTTATTTGTGAATTGTCTTTTGATTTGATGTCTGTATGTACATATGTCTCTCTTGCTCTCTCTCTCTCTCTCTCTCTCTCTCTCTTTCACTCTCTCTGTTTGATGCAGCTTTTCATTGATTTCTATATATTTTATTGGGTAATCAGTGTTTTGGGGGTTTATAGATAACCATTGGTAGGCACACATGTATATTCATAGGAAGGAGATAACTGGGTGAAGTGTAATATTTCTAGTTTCTGGGAAGGCTCAACAAGAGTATCCATAAAACTATGTCAGACACTTATAGTATTATCAAAAGTTGAAAAAGTCCTCCCAGAGCCAAGCCTGATAGTTATCCCAGAGGCAGTGGCTGCTCTTAGAGTTTTCAGTGTCAAAAGCCCCTAAAAAACCTTCCAAATATCTCTTTTCCCAGTGTTTGGTGCTTTCATCCTGTAGGCAACATCTCAGGGTCTGTGACACTTGTGACTAATATGCAGAAAGTCACACACTAGCCACAGAGGCAAAGTCTAGAACATGATGGTCTGTAAAGGAGAGTAGTTTCAGTACTAAGAGATTTGACTAACCTTAGTGACTACAGCTTCAGTGCCTACCCTGCATGCACATGCTGTGTTCCATAGCAGATGCATTTGAAACACAGGTAAAGCAGTTGTAGAGGCAAGGTCTGAAGCACAGATAAATATAAACCTCTATGGCTCAAATATATAGTATTGCTTATAGAAGGGTCAGCGTCTGCAAACATTACTTGGCCTCTATTCTAATTGCTCTGCAAAGATCCGAGCTGTCACTAGAGCAGTTCTGGTCATAGAGTTAATGGTAACACCAGAGTCTTCTGGGAAATGTGTTATTAACACCCAAAAATGACTGACGTAGATATCCCAACTGTTTCTTGTCCTCCTCTCTCTGGATATCAACATGAATTCCAGACATGCCTGTGTCTTCACTTATACAATGAATTGATGTTCAACATTCTGTTATACTTTTCTTGCTAAATTGTATGACTGTACAGTTTTGTTTGAACTGTTCTAGATTTCAGTATATTTTATTCATAGATGTTTAACTGGATATATATATATATATATATATATATATATATATATATATATATGTGTGTGTGTGTGTGTGTGTGTGTGTGTGTGCTCAATCCATATACATACCTTCCATTAATTCTCTGATTTGAAACACATAGCCAGACTTCCTAATAGTTATGCCCTGCTTTCTTTTGATTCATGTAAAATAGACACTATAGAGAACAGTATCATATTGTTAACCTATATATAGAACATTTACATAAATATCTTTAATTGTCAGTCTATTTCTTGGTTCAATAGAAACTATGGGGTAATTAGAATTGTATTCAATAGTTGTAATTCTCTACATTTGTTTACATTTTTGTAGTTCCCGAATATGTGATTTTTTAAAAGACATATAAAAAAATGATAAATATCCAATTTTCAACTGAGATTGTTTTTCATTTTGTGTTTGCTTGTAAAGAATGTAATACAAAAATGTGTGTTTCCCAGAGAATTGTTCCCAAAGATATTTATTTGTATATTCTTAAGATTTCACAGGACAACTAATATTTCATATGGTGCAATAGAATTCTGAAAGATATTTTCTTTTTATTTATTATTATTTTAATATACTTACTAAATGGCCTTTTTCCCCAAGTTGCTCCAACCTGTTCCTATCTCCACGCTCTGTATTTTCTGTTGGGTTCTCTTTAAGAATTATAGGAGATTGGGAAAATGCAATCTGCAATTTACCATCAGATCAACTTTAGTACAATAACAGTAAAGCTTATATAATCCTGCCACACAACACATCTTGGTTTTAAATTCACCTATGTTCTTTTCCTTCTTCTTGGCTATATCTCATCTTCACTAACTACCTGGAAAATGAAATACTTCAATTTTGGTAATGACCTCTAAGAAGAGATGAGATTGTATTTACAGCCTTTTCTTTATAAGAGAGTCAGGGAATGAGGATTCTAGGAATGTAATGATTCAGTGTCTGTTTTCTTTGTTGTCACATTAAGTTGTCTTCTGAGAAGACCCTTAGAAAATTAAATAATCCTTCTAAGTTTTTCTTTGTCATTTCCAAACCTTTGATTTCCAGCACTGAGATTCAGCTTGTTCTTAGAAAACAGATAGCATTTCTATTGGTATTATTGAGGAGATAATAAATACTGCTTTGAAACTTCCTGGAACCTAACATGAGGTTTATGAGATGCCAGGAGCTCTAGAGAAATAGTGTCTATTTCCATATCAGACAAAACTTTCTTCTTCTTCTTCTTCTTCTTCTTCTTCTTCTTCTTCTTCTTCTTCTTCTTCTTCTTCTTCTTCTTCTTCTTCTTCTCCTACTCCTTCTCCTCCCCTTCCTCATCCTCCTCCTTCTTCTCCTTCTCCTCCTTCCCCTTTCTCCTCCTCCTCCTTCTCCTCCTCCTCCTTCCTCTTCTTCCTCCTATTCCTTCTCTCCCCCTTCTTTTCTCAGCTCTCATCTTCCTCAGAACAGAGTTCCTTTCTCATACTTCAAGGATTTTGTTTGTTTTAGCATCAATCTCTCATTCTACAACTCATTATTTGTTTTAAATCAATGCTTAGATTACTACCTCCTTTGAAAAAATATTTGCTACATGGGCAGAGCTATGATTACTGTTTAAGTATTATATATGGGTGCTTACATGCTGCATAGTTCTGTAGCTATAACAGAAAATATGTGGCAGGATAATCCACAAATATTTATTTTGGCCCTATACAGGAAATTCATCTCAGGATCCGTATAAAACCCTGAGTCAAGTCTTAATGGTATGAATAGTATTTTCTTTATGTTGGATCTTCAAGTTCCAGCAGATAAGGAGTTTAAAGTTTGTTTAAAAATAACTTTTGATATTTTAGAGTAAGTATGGATTCACATTAAAATTAAACAGATGCACAGAGTAACCTTATGTGCATACTGTTTTTACATGTATACACAAGCACAGTGGTATATAATTAATGAACTCATATCATCAAAACCCCATAGCTAAGATTGAGATTTACTTTGGATATTGTATGTTCTACAGGTATTGATAAACATGTAATGGCAAATGGCGACCTTTCTTCCCATCGTAATATATACATCATACTTGCACTGCCCTAAAAGTCCTTTCCATTCTTACCATTTATACCCTCCCCTTTACACACACACACACACACACACACACACACATACACAGACACAAACATATGCTTACACATATTTCTTTCTTTTTTAATTTATCTTTTACATCCTATATTTTATTCCACCCCCAGTCCACCCTCTGACTGTTCCACATCCCATAACTCCTCCCCCACAACCCCCTGTCTCCATGTAGATGTCCCAACCCCCAACCCCACCTGACCTCTAAACTCTCTGGGGCCTCCAGTCTCTTGACAAATAGGTATATCATCTCTGAAAGAACACAGGCCTGGCAGTCCTCTGCTGTATGTGTGTTGGCGACCTCATATCAGCTGGTATGTGCTGCCTGTTTGGTGGTCCAGTGTTTAAGAGATCTCGGGGGTCCGGATTAATTGAGACTGCTGGTCCTCTTATTTAGCAACTACTCTTTCTTCCTTCATACACCTTGAATTCTTTCCCTCCTTGTGTTTCCTTGCTGTTTACATTTACCATTGACCTCTAAAAGTACGGCCTTTGATAATAACCAAACTAACCCCAAGGCAACTGTAGATATGATTAATAGATCAAGTTATTTACTAACATTTTATAGCTAGAAAGAATTGATTATACCGTAAATGAATATGAGTGAGTGTCCTTCATAAATGGAGACATACTTGAAGCAATCCCACTGAAACTGGGGACAAGGCAATGATGCCCATTCTCCCCGTATCTGTTCAATATAGTACTCAAAGTGCTAGCTAGAACAATAAGACAACAAAAAGAGATCAAGAGGATACAAATTGGCAAAGAATAAATAAAGGTATCACTATTTGCAGATGATATGATAGTATACATAAGCTACCCCTAAAAATCTACCAGAGAACTTCTCCAGCTGATAAACAACTACAGCAAAGTGGCCAGATATAAAATTAACTCAAATAAATAAATAGCCTTTCTTTATACAAATGATAAACAGGCTAAGAAAAAAATTAGGGAAATAACTCCCTTCAGAATACCCAAAAATAATATAAAATATATTGAGGTCACTCTAACCAAACAAATGAAGGACCTGTATGACAAGAACTTCAAATCTCTCAAGAAAGAAATTGAAGAAGATCTCAGAAAATGGAGAGATCTCCTAAGCTCATAGATTGTCAGAATTAACATAGTAATAATGGCCTTCCTACCAAAGGCAATCTATAGATTCAATGCAATCCCCATCAAAATCCCAACACAATTCTGCAAAGACTTGGAAAGAGCACTTCTCAAATTCACCTGGAAAAGCAAAAAACACAGAATAGCAAAAACAATTTTTTTTTTGGATATTTTCTTTATTTACATTTCAAATGTTATCCTCTTTCCAGTTTCCTTTCATCCTGGAAACACCTGATCACATCCTCCATTCCCCACCCCCATCTTCTTTGAGGATGTTCCTCCACCCACCCACTCCCACCTCCCTGCCCTCGGTTCCCCTACACTGGGGCATCTATCAAACCTTCACAGGATAATACACACATATCACTAATCCTTTTGCTCATAAATAGTTTCTATTAGCTATATAAAATGATAGTCATGTATAGATAAATTATATTAATGACATAGCAAAAGTTGACTATGTGTAATGTAGTTGATAAAGTATCATTATGTTGTGAATATTTGCTGATAAATAATATCCATGTCTATATTCTTTTTTATTAGATATTTTCTTTATTTACATGTCATATGATTTTTCTTTTCCAAGTTTCCCCTCCCAGGAACAAACCAACAAACAAACAAAAAGAAGAACAAACCCCTGTTGGCTCCACCCTCCCCATGCTTGCCACCCCACCCTCTCCCACTTATTAGCCCTGGCATTCCCCTGCACTGAGACACAGAACCTTCACTGGGCCAAGGGCCTCTCCTCCCAATGATGATTGATTTTGCTATCCTCTACTATACACACTCTGCCAGAACAATCAGTCCTACCATGTATACTCCTTGGTTGGTGGTTGAGTCCCTAGGAGCTCTGAGGGTACTAGTTAGTTCATATTGTTGTTTGTCCTAGGGGGCTGCAAACCCTTCAGCTCCATTGGTCCTTTTCCTAACTCCTTCACTGGGGACCCTGTACTCAGTTCAATGGATGGCTGTGAGCCTCTACATCTGTATTAGTCAGGTACTGTCAGCCCATCTCAGGTGATAGCTACATCAGTCTGGCTTGTCCTTCCTTCAGTCTCTACTCCATGGAACAACCCACAAACCACAAGAAACTCAAGAAAAAGGAAGACCAAAATGTGGACATTTCATTCCTTCTTAAAAGGGGGAACAAAATGCCCATGGAAGGAGTTGCAGAGACTAACCATGTCTATATTCTTTAAGTAAAGACATACTACATTTTATAATTAGATAATAGTCTCATTGACTGACTGACTGTGTTAAATATGCCCTTACCTATTTAGGATCTGAAGTGCAAATGTTATACTAAAACATGCATTCTGTTTTAGGATTCTTGATATGTACGTCTAAGTCGTTCTGAAGAAAGATTATTTTCCTTCCAATTAACACCCTGGGAAAATCGTTGACAGTATTGTAAATACTCAAGCATTTCAGTTTATGAAGGACACTAACTCATATTCATTTACTGTGTGATCAATTCTTTCCAGCTATAAAATGATAGTAAATAACTTGATCTATTCACCATATTTACAATTGCCTTGGGATTAGTTTGGTTATTATCAAAGGCCATACTTTTAGAGGTCAAAGAGCTGAGAAGAATGGTAAATGTAAACAGCAAGGAAACACAAGGAGGAAAATGAATTCGAATTGTTGAAGGAAGAAAGAGTAATTACTAAACAAGAGGGGTTAAATGTGATAGAGGATGGGAAAACAGGGTGGAGAACGGAGTATAGGGAGGGGTCACTAACACTAAAGAAATTTAAAAGTGTCATATGGATAGCTACTACGATAGAAGATTTTAAATGTATATACATTTTAAATATATATATGTACATATATATGTATGTATGTGTGCATATGTGTATACTCTATACTGAGGGAACAATGCTTCCTCTAGATACTATTAGTTATAAAAAATTGTTCCATGTCAAATATAGGTTAATTTTTTGAGGTTTTTTTTCAGTAAGTTCCCATAGATTCCCCACTCCAAAGATTACTGCTATTGCTTATGTTCTTGGTGTCTCTGATGGTTATTCTAGGATGTTAACGTGAATACACCGAGAACTAACTAAAGCCCATGATGTTTTTTTCTTGATGGGATCACTTGCAGACCTGGCCTAAATCTGGACCATTTAAGATAGGAAGAGATGCGTTAAATCTGGGCCACACCTTTTGATGTGAATATAATGAACTTGGAAGAAGGAAGCCCTTCCTCTTCACATGTTCGCCCTCATTCTCTCTGGCAAAGTCATTCCTTCACTGGTATGAAAGCATCCTTATCCAGAAGTCTAAGGTAGACTGAAGACCACCTAAGGCATCCTAGCTCATGGGCCAAACAACTCTAGTTTTAAACTTTCCATTGGGAGACAGATATTATTGAAACAGGCAGACCACAGCCTTTAAGGCACTCCATATTTATATATATGAGTGTGTGTGTGTATGTGTAAAAGTGTATATGTGTATACATGTTAATGTGCATATGTGTATATGTGCATGCATGTATATGCATATATGTCCATATTTTATATAAACACACACATATATGCACTTTATCAGTTACAGTTACACTCCATTAGTTGCTATTAAGACCCTATTCCTAAAGACACTGTATAACTGGGTATAGGACATGGAGAAATTAAGCTATACTAATCTAGAAGCTTCATGACCATTGGCTAGCCTGCACTGTGCATAATTTGTACACTCTAGGGAGAAAAGCAATCAAGAGTCCTATACAGCTGTAACCTGAGAGCTACTGTCCTGGCAAAATATGACTACCAGTCCAATGGTGGAACAATTGTTTGGGAGTAACATTTTTCTAATTGGATACACAATCCACCCTACAGGACAGAACTCATGATTTATAATGTTAACCATTCCAAAAAAAAAAATATGTGGCTATCTAAGTTATAGCCCAGAGGAGGACCTACTACTAATATTCTACTAGGTGGCCATAACAATAAACTGCCTCCTAAATCCTATGGTTATACTCATAAATTAGTGCATTTCACAGCCCTCAGCAGAGAAACTTCTGTAGATGGCAACTAATACAGAGACCAATGATTAATCAATATTCAGAAAAAAAAGAGAGTGTGGGGTACCTGTCATAGAACAGCTATGTCACATAGGGACATCTGCCATAGACAGTATTTGTTGGAGGTGGCCATCCAGTCCCAGACATGCACTTGCAACAGCTATGGGTGCTGTGAGGTTTAACAGTGAGTTAAAAATGATGGTGCTGGAAAGTAATGTAGGGGTAAGGCTCTGGGAGAAATTGGAGGGAAGAAAGGGTAGGCAAATAGATTTGATGTATGAAGTCACCTAACAGTAGATTAAGACAACAACAACAACAACAAACCCCAAGGCAGCAGAACAAAACAAAGCCTCAGTGAGAACAGATTCGGACAATAAAAGCAGAAGATGCTCTATGGCTTGGGGTTCTACGTGGAAGAGGAGGCAGAGAAACTGTTAGTGCCAGAGGTTATGGATGACTCCAAGGAAAGCGTGTCCTTTAGGCAGAAGAGGACTGATGCACATATGAAATCACAGAGACTGTGGCAGCACACACGATCACAAGCCAAATGGCATCGTAGCCCTGAGGAGGGGACAAGGAATCTCACCCCCTAACAAAGAAGCTATTACCTATTGATAACTGTTGGCAAGAGAAAATCAGTTTTCTCTAGTGAAGAGTCAAACACTCTGCTAACCACACCGAGGGCAGGCCCATGTCCAGCATTAGTTGACCAGCTCTAAAGCTCCATAGGTTTTTATGGAAATTTGTTTAATTTTGGCACTTTTTGTCTTATTCATCTTTTCCTTGTTTTTTTTTTTTAATTTTAATTTTGTGGGGTCTTTTTTGTTCATTTGTTATATAGTGAGTGGATCGGGAGGTGGGGAGAATGTGGGTAAAATTGGGAGAGAAGAAAAATATAACTAAAGTATAAAGTATAAAAATTTGGTTACAAAATAAAAAAAATGTAGTCTGCTTTTCAGTATATTTTGTTATATTACACATACAACCCTCAGCATCCACAATTAAAATTTTGACTTTTTATGGAACTCTAGTTCTGTAACATTTTCCTAAAATGATCATACCCTAAGAGCCAATTGGCTCACTTTGAATAATTAAATTTATTTTCTTTTGGTGAATTGGGCAAAGCCACTGACAAGTATCTTCCTATGAGAAGCCCCCTGATACTGTGAACTTATGAACAGTCAAGAATTGGGGTCAAAATTTAAAGTTTTGGTAGATCCGTTAACCTCAATAAGTCTGATCATCTTTTTCTACTACTGGAGCAGAGTGCTTATCTCATGAAGACAGATTTACATAAAATAAAGTATACAGAGCAACCAGTAACTGCCCTCATTATTTCTATAACAATGCCTGGTTCTCTTCAAAGTGTAACAGCTCTATCCTAGGGACTATGCAAACCGTAAAAGGCCATGTCACTAAAGGAAATAAATAATGTTAAATGAAACTCAGAGTTAGTCAAGCAAAATTTCAGCTCTGCTCAGTGCTAACAATTTCTGGTCTGGATAAGCTGCTAGTGGGGAAGTTATGATCTTGGTATAATGTTGGAATGAAAACGCCATCCCAGCTTCTCATTACCAATGATGAGAACGAATATACAGACGAGAGACACCATGGTTAAGCATTATATTTTGTCACTGGGTGTCAAGACAATTTTCAGATACTCTGATTTTTGTTTAAGAGAGGTGGCCCACGATGAGATGGCACAGTAATGCTACCAAATAAATAATGCTTATCTTCCAGTCCTACAGCTGAGTGATAGCCTTTGCCTAGAAATTGAATGAACAGTTTAATGGTAGTTCAAATAGTAGCGAATAGTTGTTTGCCAGTTTACAATCACTTATTCTCGTTCGCTCTCTGTCATTTTCTGAGCTATGTTGCAGTTAAGAAAGCTGTCATACAAAATGAAAGTGGCTTTTTCAAGCAGAAAACAAATGTACTCTGGCTGGCAGACTGGCATTTAATCATTCAGTCTTTTAGCGTCATTACTCTGCTGCCAGCATAAAACGCCCTGCATTGTTTATAGAGGAGGAGACAGGCTGTGAACACCTGGCCCTTGTGGCATCTTTTGCCAGCCTCTGTAAGTGGGTATCAGTGAGGTCTTTGTCATCAGGCTGGGAGGTGATCTTTCTTGCTGTGACGTCTAGGTGATCAGCCACAGACCACTCTAAGGACCGTGGCTTTGGATTTCATGTCTCTTGGCTTAGGGTCGAGAGGTTTAGGACTCAATCCTCCCTCTTTGACTTGAATCATGGCATGGCCCTCCATTGCTCAGGAATTAGAAGCTATTTAAAATCCAGCCTCTTGTACTCTTTTGTGGTTTCTCCATGATATAAACTAGTTAACAAATGTGAACTTCAGTGTCTGACAAGACTAATCATAATAAAAGCCAGGGCCTCTGGAAATGTGAATATCCAGTGTCCCTCCCTCCTTCATCATTCTACTGTGCACATTAGCTGGATAGTGTCTTTGGAGTGGAAGGCAAAGGTGTTACTAAATGCACTTACATAGAGAAGGGTCAGATCATTCATGCTCATGGGTCATCACTTGCTCCCTTCTATCAGCTCCAGGTAGCTCTGAATCTGATGATGTTTGATAAGGATTCTGATAGTGCCCATTTTACTCTGGACTCAAGATGTACCCTAACCAGGAAGTAGAAAGTAAAGGCACCCTGTTGCAGAAGGAAAAGCAGTGCTTGATGCCTGCTCCTGGTCCCATATGTAAGAAGCAAGGTGACTGTCAACATAGTATTGAAATTGGTTGACTCAGTAAACTAAAAATTATATATTTGGATCATCAGATCTTTATTTCAGAGTTGTGTTCAGCCATTCTGTATGTATGGGTTATAATGTCCATTCTTCATAGACAGCATTTTAGTAAAAGCTTGCTTGTTTTCTCTCTCTTTCTCTCTCTCTCTCTATCTTTCTTTCTTTCTTAATTTACAGATTTCTTTATGGGGAACCATTAGGATAAATATAAACAGTTTAGATGGAAACTTCCCATAAGGTTCCCTTAATTTCTTCTAGAATATAAATTGATAGGTAAAGAGCAGACACAATGTAAAAAGGTCTGGCAGTCATGAAAAGAGAAAGGCTGAACTGGATTACTTAATCTCAAGGAACACTTAAAATGGCCACATTTATTGTGCTAAAAAAAAAAGGAAGAATGCATTAAATGAGTGATTTATGTTGTTTACACTTATATGTCAAAGGTGTTGATGTAGATTCAAATCAGGCATTGGCTTAAGGTTCTTTTGAAATAAAGTCTGTTACAAATAAATAAATGTTGTTTGTCTTTAGTCTGCTGTATCTTTGATTTTTTTTTCCCCAATGAATGCCACACAATCTTCAAAATCCAATTAGACTTCCTATCAGCAGCGTTAGAAGTCAGTCTCTTCCAAAGATGTCTATACTGTAAGAAAAAAAAAAAGACTCTATTTCACCCCGTGCAAGGAATATCAGGATTAATCAAGGCCCAGTTTGCAAGAACATTTGTATTTCTACTGAAATTCGGATCCCCGCTGAGCCTCCTAAGGAACAGGGAAATAAGAGAAACACCAAGAATGCTTTTATACTAGAATGTGAAGTAAAGCTCTCTCTGATTCACCAGTTCCCCAAATCCAGCCTCCAGAGCTGAAGTTAAAGCCACCATTTGCTATCAGGAGTTGGTAATAGGCTATTTGTTTTCAGTAGGAAATAGAAACAGAAAGACCAAGGGGGAAAAATAAGCTAACACCAGTTAGAATGAAGTATTTGTGTTGTTAAAGTGTCAGGCAGAAACTTACACTGTGTGGGATTATGTGAGTCACCTGGCACCCCTGCAAGTCTGAGCCATCCTTCCTACTTTAGCCCTGCCTTTCCCCTATTTGTCATAGAACCACATCAGGGTCCTTGCTATTAGATCTGCTTTGATTTCTACCCCTTGTGGAAAATTGTTTAGTGCCATTGTCAGTGCGCCAACTATACTCCAGACATTTTAATCTTGTAAAATGTTCCCCTTCGTTACACAGGGGAGTCTGCTATTGAGCATCAGATGTTATCATGAATGATAAGGGCTTTGTATGCATATCTCTTTCCAATTCACTTTATTAGCATCCCAGGTGATTTTAACTTATAGTTGTATATCGTGTGCCTCTAATAGTCATCACGTGTCTTCTAAGGTTGTCTCTGTAAGCACATCCATTTCACTCTGTGTACTGCAGACCACTGTCTGAGCAGTAGTAGGAGAAGGGACTGGATAAGCTATGAGTATGTAGGATCATACTGACAAGCAGAATGCTAAGAGACACTGAAAGGTCCTATGGGAAATGCTATCACAACAGAGAAGCAAGGACGTGAGAGATATTTAAGGAATGGAATTTCCAGGAAAAATGGAAGTGGAGAAAGTAATGACCTCAAATATTTTGGTTTAGGCAAGAATAATTTTCTTTTTTTTTTTTCGTTGTTTTTGTTTTGTTTTGTTTTGTTTTTTTGAGACAGGGTTTCTCTGTATAGCCCTGGCTGTCCTAGAACTCACTTTGTAGACCAGGCTGAAATCTGCCTGCCTCTGCCTCCCAAGTGCTGGGATTAAGGGCGTGCACCACCACTGCCCAGCAAGAATAATTTTCTTACAAGTCATTCAGCAAGGATTCTTTACTGCTCTTGTGAGCTAGCAGCATGCTTGCCGATGAACTAAAGAAAATGGTATCCCATTGCTCATTGGTTCCTTCATTCGTTCATCATCTCTCTACCAATGTTGCCTATCAACTGAGTTGCTAAAATCTCAGTATTCAACACCCTTCCTTGTAATTCTCCCACATTCTGGACATGTGCCTAGATTTTTTTTTCTTCCATAGGCACCACCAAGAATAGAATATATTCAAATGACTACATAACACAGAAGTAGAATGAATTTCCTTTTCTGTGGTAAGGCTACGGGGCGAAATGGAAAGAAAACTTAAGGAGGAGACGGGATTTTGATGAATAAGTAACCAGTAGAAGGAAAAAAAGGAAAACACAGACTTCAGATTGGGAATGTCTTCGTGCAGAAGGGACAGAAGCAGAGAATTTCCTGGTGTCCCTTTCCTTCCTCTCGTATTTAATCAGTCCCTCCTCATGTTTTCATGTAACCAAACTCCATTTCCATAAACATCAGATGCCAAGAATATGCAAAGATGACAATGGTTTTCCTCTCTGAACCTTGATTCCTCCTCACTGCAGAGGAAAGGGGGCTTCGAACTTCCCCACAGCAGTGTGTTTCAAAGTAGAATCTGATGGAGGGAGGTAGACCCCTTAGAGCTAAACCTAGGCGGAAGCTGTTTCAACTAAAAGGGTGCAATGTCTGAATAAAGATATCCAGAGTGAAGTAGGTTCTTCTGACACCATGCCAGAGAGGAAGGAAGGGGTCACTTCTCACAGATTTGGGTGGGTTAATACATACAGATGGACAGACCATGGGGTAAAACCTACCCGCAAACCTGAAAATGATGGTGGGAGAAGGAAGGGGTTAAGAAATCAATAAATTGAACAGCAGTCAGCAGAAGTGACCAACAACAAGCCACAGAATCAGGTTCCTTACCAATGGGTTTCTTAGAGTCCTCTCTTTGGAGATCACCTTATTTTCTTCTGTTTCTGTGATCAAATACTCTAACAAAGACAAGTTAAGGGAGAACGGGCTTATTTTGTCTCAAAGTTCCAGGGAACAGACATTCTGGAAGGGAAGCCTTGGAAATCAGAATTGGTTTACTTTTGTCTTTTATTCAACGCATGATTCCAACTGGACTGGCACTACCCACTGTTAGTATGCACCTTCTTCCTACCTATTCATCCAATCAACATAGTCTATCACTAGCATTCCCAGAGTCTGAGCAATCACACCTAGGTGTGTCAGGAGGCATGACTTCTTTCTTTCTTGGTGATTCCAGATCCTGTCAGACTGACTGGTAACCCAAATGGCACAGGGAACCTATAGGTTTGATGTTGAAGGAAAATGTAAGATTTATCTTGTGTTCTGAGACATCATAATTTTTACTATGGTATGCATAATTTTCACTCTTTTGGTGATGGAGTTCGACCATATTCCTATAGTCTCCCCCTTCTGTTCTTGGGAGAAAACAAATTAAAAGCTTTGTCTGGTTTCCTTTTTTGACAGGCTAGTAAAAAAATAACCCCTTTCAGGGACACTGCTGAGAGAACATTGCTTACCCACAGTCGAAGACATAATTGGCATTATGATTCTCAGTTCACCTCCTTTGCCAGCAGATACCACTTTACTGATATTGATAATATACTGTAAGCATTGAGCTGATTTAAAAAAAAAGAAGAAGAAGAAAACAAACGCTGAATGCTTGTGCTTCTGAAGCACTCAATGTTATTGGGATCAGTGGTTTCAATTGGAAACATTTTATTTGTTCGTATAATAAAAAGCACATAATTGTTATTGGTCCCATGATTCCTTCTGGTGAATACAAGCGTGTTTGCCTTCACCCCAGACTTCATTGCTTTTTTATTCTGCATCATGCACTTTATTGATTTTTCTGTTACTATTATTTCCTTCAATAAGCCTTTTAAAAATAACACACTTTCTTTTCTTCACCGTGTTCCCACGTGCTTTGTTCTTATCCACAGGCTTCCTGAGAACTGGGAATAAGACTGGAGTGCCTTTTCCCTTACTGGTTCACTCTTTTTCTAGTTACCTCCTCCTATTGATTTTCCCTATGATATTATGTGTCAAGATTTTAGGTGGGGCCATGCATCATCATTTTTCTACCCCCCCCCCCGTTGTGTTTAAGACCCACTGGGGAAAGATATAGGCAAAAGGCAAGTGGAGATTAAATGTCAGCCTTTATGGCTGGTAAAGCTGGTTGCTGAGTGAGGTCCAATGGTGTTGATAGTTTTTTCTAGAGCTAGAATGCACTAGGTATGCAGCCACAGGCAAACGTGGCATATTGGAGATTCCTCATGCAGGTTACTCTTTCCTACTCAGCAACGCTGAGTGACTGGTTCTGTCCTCTTCATAGGCTCGCTCCAAGATAGAGTAAGAGGTGTACACCATGGTACGTTTTGACACATCTAGTACTCCCTGGACCAAGCCTCTATTTTCAAATGGAGGGCTCTTATAATTTTCTGCTGGTCCTGTTCTGAACATGCCATAGGAGTATGACAAGTAGCCTGGAAGCTTTCTTTGGGGAAGTCGTTTGAGGTAAGCCAATACATAAATAAAAATGAAATCAATCAATCAATCAAACAAACAAAAACCTCTGAGACCAAGATGACTCAGTTTCCACAAAAAGCTCATAATCTATCTTTGGTATTAGCGTTAAAGGAGAAGTAATTCAAGTTCAACCTTGTTTTCTCCCTCTGTTCTCACACCTGGGCCTGTGTATCTTACATGGACCAATAAGATGACAAGTACTTAGAACAAGTTGACTTTGTGTCTTGAGTAGTCTATATTTAAAACAGATGTATATTTCCCGCACTACCATTTCTAAATACTATTGCTATCATGATCCTGGAGAGATAATCTTTACTTCTTCAGAACAGGTATGAACAGTGTAGTCACTGGAAGCAGAAACTCGAGTGAATCATACTTCCTGAATTCTCGATGTTCAGTATTGAGTCAAATAATTGAAAGTGAGCTTTCTTGGTCCTTAGCTGTTTATATTGTATCCTAATTTTTAAGGGGTGATATTTCTCACATTAGTGAATTAGTTAAAGGTAGATACCCAAGTACTAGAGACATGGAATTTTATGATTTTATCAACTCGAATTCCTTCACTTCGTCCTCACTCTATCATTCTGTATAAATAAAAATAGACTAAAATGGAAGTTACGGGTATGAAATGAGAATGTTAGAAGTTGATAGGATGGGCTGATTCAATGCAGACCTTTTCAGAAGGGGGTTGTGTGAAAATGATCAGACACGTCAGTGGATGAATGAATGCATGGGATAAAATCAACTCATAAAATAAGATGTGGACTTCCCAAGTGGCCCCAAGGAATTCTGCTATTTTTCTCTGCACACTAGAATATACATCCAAATGACCCTAAAAGAGCTAGTGCATGCATTTTATCCACAGTATCCATTTCATATTTTCCCTACCTGATAGAAATGAAGGTGACATTATATGATAAACACAGGAGTTGCACACTCAAGTAGTTTCAATATTTGCAAAGTGTGGTGCTTAATAGTGCGAGCTCTTTAGTCCCACTGCCAGCCTTCCAGTTTCAGCCCCGTGACCATGAAGGTTATTTCACTTTCCTAGAACTCATTCCCCTCATTGGTCAAAAGGGATATGAGAGTAAGACTCTTGTGATGACTAAGTGAGAAATGCAGAGACTAGGGCCATATGAGCAAAAATCAAACTTTAATAATAGTTCAGAGATTTGAAGGGTGGACAAGGACACCAATATGAATGGGCAGACAGGATTCACACAAAAATATAAATGCATGTGCATATGCATGTGTATAAGCATAAAGGAAATAATCAAACCTTATGATGAGTTAGACAAATTTTAAATGCTATTATCTGTTTTTACTTCTTTAAAAAGACATTTATGAAATTAGATGGAAAAAATTTTAAGTCCCTTCTATGTCCATTGAGTTTGTGTCTGTCCCCTAAGTTGTTCAATAACCTGGAACAGATATGTGTGTGTGTGTGTGTGTGTGTGAATATATTTTTGATTATAGTTTATCAGTATTCTATAGAAACCATGTTTAGTAAACATACTAAACCTGACCAAATACCAGACAAGAAGCCACTGAGAAATGAATATGTTTCTTTTAAGTAGATGTGTCTAGTATGACGAGGAAGGCATGGCAGTGGTCAGCTCTGTGCTAGTGAGAATTTGCAACTGGAGCTCCTCATTATCACTGTAATGTATGTTTTACTGTTAAATTGGTGTGTGAACTTTGGGCTAACTGAGAAACTGCCTCTAAAGGAAGGGTTATACCTCACCCATCACTTCAAACAAAGGCACATTTATCTCAAAGTATCTTCCAAGACCTCCTATCTGGAGTTGGGCTTCCTCCTATCTGGAGTTGGGCTTCCTCTCCAACCTCCCAAATAAGCAAGACCTTGAAAATAGGTAACCCACATTCCACTGATCTAATTATTGTTTATCCCTTGACCTAAAACACCTAAAGCTTAAAAAAGAAGCTGGAAGGTCAGCCATGGGAAGCTCAGGGTGGGGAGAAAGCTCCATCAGAGCTGGAATACATGGGGAGAGCTCAGTCATTCTGAAGGAGGTTTGTGATTCCCTGACATGATGGTCCTTCCTTTCTGGTATTATTTGTTCCTTAACTTGGAAGTCTTATCCAAGTGGCATTCTTCTCATACAGGGACTCCCTCTAATGGGAACTCCAGTTGACTACCTCAACATGGTTTTTCCAATCAGTTTTAACCATGTGGTTTGATAATACCTCGTTTCTCTTCTCTCCTCCTCCTCCTCCTCCTCCTCCTCCTCCTCCTCCTCCTTCTTCTTCTTCTTCTCTCTCTCTCTCTCTCTCTCTCTCTCTATCTATCTCTATCTCTATCTCTATCTCTTCATATTTATTTGTCCCCATGTCCATGTGCCTAACACCTATCTCCTGCTATTTATTGTTCTATTTTGGCTCACTCTATTCTTAGTGAACAAAAAAAACTCAAAACGGATATTATGGATATTGTAAAACATGCTTCAGATTGCACAGAAGAGCCCTACATTCCAACAGAATAGAAGCAGGATCTGCCTAGACAGATCCACTTCCTCTCCAAGACTCCACATTCTCCAAAACAGCATGATCAGATAGTGACCAAACACTTGAACACATGAGTCTGTGTTTTGCATCCAAATGGCATCATGTAATATATATGTATCGGTGTAGTTCCTATTCCATTTTAAAAATAGTCTTCATGAAGTATAATTCACGTATGCAACTCATTTAAAGTATATAATACAAGAGTGTTTAGTGTGGCCAACTTTACTACAACCTGTTTTAGAGTATAAGACTATGAATAGTGGGCAAAGGATTAGTAGGAAAATGAAGGGAAAATAGGTTAGAGTGATTGCTAATGGTTACATTGTTTCTTCTTAGGTAATGAAGATGAAAATATCATTTCTCAAAAGCTATTATTAGGAATTATATATTCATGCATGTGTGTGCATAGGAATAATTAATGAAAAAGCATGGAGGAGTATAAATGGACTGGATTTAGAAAAGTAAAGGGGGGAAGTAAAGGAAGAAGTGAAGTAATTATTTTATAACCTTAAAAAGTAAAATAATTAGAAAAACTTGTTGGTGAAATTTATTCATATTATTAATAGTGACTTAAGGCATTATTTCTCATTATTGAATAGGGTTACTTTGCATTAATCCCATAGTTCAAGGGATGGCACTGGAGGTATTACCAATGTTTATCTATTCAAATTTTTGCTTGGATCAAACTTGATTACATTCTCTTATCAGCAGAAGCTAGCATAAAAATGGTCACAACAATTTGCATTTCCATCAACAGCTTGCAGAATTGCTAGTTTTTAAAATCTATAACCTGGTAAATTCAAGTTTGCACTGAATTTTGTTTTATTTTACAAATGTATGATAAATAGCAAAGTTATACATCCTCCTTTATTTGCTTGCATGTATTTCTATGTGACGCCAGACATTAAGTTTTGCCCATTTTTCTGCTGCTTTGATTTATTTTGTTCGTATTTGAGGCACTTTTCTTCTCTTCTGATTATTATTTTGTTAGATAATGTAAAATATTTTTGTGCCTAAAATAATTTTGATACCTATATGTGTTAAATACTATAATAGCAGAGTATTTCCATTCTTTTCTTATGATTTTCAAATTCGTGTTTAAGAGTTACATGCTGTCATAATGCCTCAATGACACTTTGTTCTAGGTACTTCCAACGTTGCTTGTTCTGTTTAGGTCCTTTATCTACATGGAACCCACTTAAAAAAATGATTGTGATTCAGATTTTAATTTTAATTTTTTATTTGATAAAGAATTTGTCTTAACATTAACTCTTAGTTACTTTTCCTGTGGCTGTGGTAAAATACTCAGACAAAAGCAACTTAAGAACCACGTAAGCTTCCTTCCCAGGCCCCAGGATTCTGAAGAGTTGCCACAGACTTCTATGGTGCTCCAGCTCCTGTGGGCAACAGGTACACAAGGTTCTAGTTCCTTAGGGCCAGCCCCAAAGTCAACCAGTTCATAGCAAAAGTCATCCCTGGATCATGAATTCCAGGTCCAAACTTCTGTAGTTCCTCGAGCCCAGGCATTGAGTAGTTCTCCTAGCTCCATGTGTTGACTGTTAAGCAGTACCCAGACCTCTAATCTCTGAAGCACCCTTTTGCTCAGTTAATTCTGGATAGATGCCCTAACACAAAAACAAAAAGAACATAAAAATCTGAAACCCTAAATAAATAAAATAACTTGAACTAATTCTAATCAGTGAAGTGGTAGACAATTACAACTTTAATACCAAAGGGGAAAAATGGAGAGCAGAGAGTGGGCAAAAAAACATATGATCGTAGAATGGAAGAATAAATATTATGAAAATGGACACCCTCTTTGTGCTAGTTGGTTTTTGTCAACTTGACACAAACCTAGACATATCTGGTACTTTTATCTGAGAAATATACCTATAAGATTGTCCTCTAGGCACCTCTGTGTGGTATTATCTTGACTAATGATTGATGTGTGTGGTGGTTTGAATAGGCTCATGTATCTAAATCCTGGGTCCCAAATAGGTGGAACTGTTTCAGAAGTGTGGCGTTTTTGGAGAATGTGGAGTAAGAGGACTAGAAGTAGGCTTTGATGCTTCAAGAGCTCAAACACCCACCATTCTCAGGTCTCAACCCCCTCTCCTTCCCTTCCTCCCTCCCTCCTCCCTCTCTCTCTCCCTCTCCCTCTCCCCTCTTCTCTCTCTCCTTCTCTCTCTCTCTCTCTCTCTCTCTCTCTCTCTCTCTCTCTCTCTCTCTCTCTCTCTCTCTCTCTCTCTCCTCCTCCTCTTCCTTCTCCTCCTCCTCCTCTCTCTCTCTTTCTTTCTCTTCTACCTCCCCCCTGCCCCTTTCCTCACCAGAAGCCATCTAGTGGCCATCCTGGAGGTGTCCCATGGCTTTTGTATGGCTTATGATGAATGAGCTCTATGAGGCAAGGTCTCAAAGACACTACATCCCAAGACTGCTTCTTCCAGTTGATATGCCTTTCCTATTATTATTAAATGTTATGTAAGAATCACTAGGTATTAGCCTACTGTTTTGGGCATATTTGTGCAGATCAACAAAGATTTACTGTCTTGTAGTGATGGTAGACAAATAGATGATTTCTTAGTTCTTACTGAAGATCCTATAGGAATTCCTAAAATTGTACTAGTAATTATTAAACCTTTTGTAATAACACTAATATTAAAGCCTTTTATGATATGAAATCTGCAATGAGAACTCTGCCAGTGTTCTCTCATCACAAGGTAATTGCTTCTGATATAGAAAGCAGATATTTACAACTTAGAACACATTCCAAGAGGTTGGAAAACAATAAACTAAAAGGTCATAAAAATGGAACTAATGATTTATTGTAGGTGCAAGGACAGAAGATAAAATATTAACTAGGTTTGTTTCTACAAAACTTCAATGATAACCTGGTCACAAAAATTGTGGATTTTAACTTTCTATAAACCTGTGGAGCCAATGATAGAAAATTAATGTTTAACTAGATAACTAGCCTTAATGAAAATGTGTATGAAGATTCTCTGTTGTAAACTTTTTATTCATGTATGATTTGAATTTATTTGTAAACTTTTACCATCTGAATGATGCATAAGTGTTGAGGAAGAGAATTTTTGCAGGAAATAAAATTTTGGAGAGAATTGTGGGAGAAGAACTTGAAAATAGATATTAAAATCACTTTTCAAAGTGTACCTGTGACTTTCACTTGCAGACTGGGAATTTAAATTCTCAGTCAGAGCAGTGAAGTTCCTGTGGAGATAACAAAGGCTACTTTGCTTAATTCCCTACTGTTTTAAGATGAGGTGCTAAACTGCCAAAGACTCCGGAGACTCTGAAGGTTCTAGCCTCAGAAGAACTCAGACAGAGGGGCAGCTACTACTGAAAAATAACTTAGAATAAAGATAAGTAAATGTGATTGTAATAAATGCAACCCTAACTTCTTGCCCCACAGTGTCTCTTTCCCCATACCTACCTTCAAGAAAGAGCAAGAACACTGGCAGAGATGACCTCCATGTCTCTCTCTCTCTCTCTCTCTCTCTCTCTCTCTCTGTCTCTCTCTCTTAAATCTCTTTCTGTCTCTGTCTCTGTCTCTCTCTGTCTCTGTCTCTCTCTGTCTCTGTCTCTCTCTCTTAAATCTCTTTCTGTCTCTGTCTCTCTCTCTTAAATCTCTTTCTGTCTCTGTCTGTCTGTCTGTCTGTCTGTCTGTCTGTCTGTCTGTCTCTCTCTCTCTCTCTCTCTCTCTCTCTCTCTCTCTCTCTCCCTACCTCTTATTTTCATACATGATGTGTGCTCTAAACCTACTGTTTCAGAACCATTTCTCCTTACCTGCTGCTATGCTTCCTATCATGATGATCATGGACCCTTCCTCTGAACTATAATTCATCTATAATTCTTTCTTCTATATGTTGCCTCAGTCATAGTATCTCTTCATAGAAATAGAAAAGTAAATAAGGCAATGTGAAAAGATCCAGATGATTGTGGGGTGTGCTACCTCTGAGCATGTGGTCCTGGAATGTGTAAGATAACAACAGGCTGAGGAAGCCATAAGAAAGAAAGCCAGTAAGCAACATTTCTCCAAAGCTTCAGTTCCAGTTCTTGTCTTCAGGCTCATGCCCTGACTTCCTTCAGTAATAAAGTGTGACCACAGAGTTGCAAGTTAAAATTAAACACTCTCCTCCCAAGATTCTTTTGGTCTTGCTGTTTTACTATACAGTAATAAAATACATACTAATATATTACCTAAAATGTGTAAGTTTAAAGCAATTCCTATAAAACTATAGTAGGTTCAATACAGTTCTTCACAGAGACTGAAAAAAATCATCTCTAAGTTCACATAAAAACAGCAACAAAAGGGTATAGTCAAAAAAAATCCTGAAAAATAATAGGTATCACTACTCCTGATTTCAAGTATTACTAGAGAACCATTGTATTAGAAACAGCACTATATGAGCAAAAAATGGACATGGTAACCAACAGAAAAGAATAAGCTCATGTTCCAACTGATATTTAACAAAGTAGCCTAAAGTATGCTTTGGAGAAAAGAAAGAATTGTCAATAAATATTGCTCAACAGGCTGCAACACTAATTCACAAATATCTCACTCTTCACAAATCTCAACTTGCAGTTTATCAAGTACTTCAACCCAAGACTTGAATTTGAAAGAGGAGAAAGTAGGGAATATACTTCAAGCTTATAAGAACAGTTAAGGACTTTCTGTTTAAGACTGAGTGCTACAAGCATTAAGACCAACAATTGACAAATGGGACTTCATCAAACTAAAAAGCTTTTGTATAGTAAGAGATACCATCATTTGAATGAAAAGACAAACCTCGGAATGAGACTTTTATATATTATAAATATATATGTGTGTGTGTGTAAATATACATATGTATGTAGGTAGGTATGTGTGTATGTATGTGTGTGTATTATTACCAGTTTTAACTTATTGATCTTTGAGTTGTTGGTCAGTGGGGTCTCATAAACTCTCATCAAATATTACAGACTTTTGTCGTATCCTTAAGTACACTCCGGAACTTGGTGGTAAGACCTAGTAATTGAAGACACCACATATATCAGTCATAAGATATGGAGAAATCAAACTGGTCCCAACCTGGAAGCTTTGTCCACACTGGCTAGCTTCCATGGCACTGGAAGACTCTAAGAATGTTACTGACGGAGAAAAAAAACCCAACAATCTCACCTAGCTCTGAACTTAATATGTTCAAATAATGACAACCCTAGAAAGATACGACACCTGATGCAATAGTACCTGGAATGCTATGAGAATAATCAACAATTTTCTGACTGTACTTGAAGCCTACTCTACAATATTGACCCAATGCCTAGTACAGTTAAGTGTGCCAAAATTCTGAAACTGGCTATAGGCAAAACCTTAGTACTACTATTGCGATAAATGGACAGAGTAATATTTATAGTTTTATATTCATAGATTAGTACCTCTCTCAACCTACAACATTATTACTGTATTTACATGTTGACTAATATAAAAACTTGTCAACAAGCAGAGAATAATATATTGTGGTTCACTCAACCGCAGATTAGAGAATGATAACCTACCCCAGGGCTCAGCGATTGTAACAGAAGTGATAGAAAAATTAAAAGAGCCAGGGAGAGGACTCCAGTGCCTGTATTCAAACACTATTTCCTTGATCTGACAGTGCAGCTGCACATACAGACTCAAGGCAGCTCAGCCTGTACGTACAGAACTTGAAGATCAAGTTAGAAAAGAATCCTACTATGGCTTGAAGAGGGTCTCATGAAGTTTCCACCTGATCGGAGGGCCTATGGGCAATTCACAACTACTTGGAGAGGGAGAGTCAGTTTTCTTCATGCTGCAGACCCCGAAAGGCTTCCTATTGCTCCAGTATGTAGTCCCACACCCATGCACACACAGGAAATACAAAATAAATTCAGTGGTTATTAAATGAAAAAGGAGATAGCACATAAAATTGGGAAGGAAAAAAGATAGATTGAATCCCAACATTATGTGTGTGTATGTATGTATGTATGTATGTACATATATATGTATGCATGTATTATTATATTATTATTATACATATTATGTACAAGTCTTAAATGAAACATTTCATTAAATTTAAAAAGAATAACTAAAATTCAATTTTAAATAAAGGTTGTGGCAAGCAATCCAAAAGAGCAAGCTTTTCTTTCCCTGTTACATGAGAAGCTATCAGTGACTCATGAATGTGAGGTCTTATAAACAACTTATTCCATATATTCCTTCAGTGTGACACTTTTCCGTCGGAGACTAATAGTTGGAAAACCTTTTATGAGAGGTGGAATTAGTCAGTTAGAAACAATCCCACCAAAACAACAGTCATAGATGAACAGGACAGAAGTCTAAACTTGTAGGAATGTTACTCAATCCATGTGTTAGTTTCCTGTCAATGAAAATAGCTGATGTATCTAACCTCACAGATGAACATCACAGAACATGAGAAAAATCAAGATGATACATCATGTGTATGGATATATTCTTTCCTAAATCCTCTCCACTGATCTTCTCGGTTTGAATCCAATTAACCTGCTTTTAACATTAAGATTCTCAAGTATTTAGTAGTAAGTACATGATAAGCCGACACATGGCAAATCGCACGCAGACCCTTCCAGAGTTTATTCTGGATTTCTTCCAAAGTATCTTTGTAGGGTAGCACAGGAAATTTAATGGTTTTATTCCCAGTAAGGAATGTTCATTAATTGAAAGAGTAGTTAATCTATCTCATTAATACTTAAGTGCGCACAGGGAACTGTATAAACCAGAAACACTATTCAGTGTTGGTAGCCAACAGCAATAGACTGAAGCAAGAGAGGCCTGCCTGCCTATTAAATGCCAAGGGAGGAACGATGCACATTAAGCGAGAATTGAGGACCATGTTCCTAGTATACTTCATTATTCTCAATGTTTCTTGTCCAATCCATCACTACTAAATAAAATAATAGGAGGATGGTTTGTGAACATAACTATAGATGCTAGATTATTTTAAAGCACAGGAGTCAATGGAATAAAGTGTTGGGGATTTGAAAAGATAAATAAGGCTGAGGAGCACCCCACCTAATTAGCCAAAAGAGAGAGAAGGTCTATATTATAAAATTAGAAATGAAAATGGAAACTTTACAACAGACACCAATAAAATTGGGAAAATCATAAGGACATACTTTGTAAAACTTGTATTTCTATGTTCTGTGATTCAATGTATACAGGATACAGAAAAGGATGTAGATGTGGGAAAGAATGGCGAGGAGGTAAATAAAATTCACAAAAAATAACAAAATGGGTAAAAACATAATTTCTTTCACTTACTGCTAACCAAAATGACTCAAGTGTTTGTAACTGGTAATTAAGAAATAAACTAGAAAATTATTTTCCTAAAGTATCACACTCATTGTCCTATGTTAAAAGATGAAAGTGAATCATTTGTCCTTTCCAGAGAGGATAATGTGAAAGGAGACAAGAAAACCCAAAATTCTAAGAAAAGAGAATTGGGAGAGACAGAGAGGAAGAGTATGCAACTGAGGATCAGAAAAATAAAGATACATGAGTATCTGCTGGGCTCATACAAAAGAAACGATGGCTTAGAACTGTGGTTTCCAACCTTGTGAATGTTATAACACTTTAATATATACAGTTCCTCACGCTGTGACCCCCAACCATTAAATTATTTTGTTGCTACTTCTTAATTGTATTTGTGCTACTATTATGTATCATAAGGAATCTAATATGCTTGTGGCATCCCTGGGAAAGAGGTGTTTGACACCTCCAAGGAGGTGAGAAACATTGCCTTAGAAGTTCATGTGGGATAAAGTTTGTAAAATACTAAGAAGTCTTTGAGTGAAAATGGAAATAAACATCCAATATCATAGACAGGGTAATTCTCACCCTTATAATTTATTTAAAAATTTTAACATGAAACATACCTTCCAAAGACAGAAGAGAAAATGAATGCCTACATATCAATGTAACTAAAAAATGATCATTGTAATTATTAACATTATTTTATTTTCATATCAATGACATTATTTTATTTTTGAGATCATAGTATATTTACATTTCTCTCTGTTTTCATCTCCCCAAGTTCTCCCATATACCCCTTCCTACTCTCCTTCAAATTTATGATCCCTTTTCATTAATTGTTATTGCATATATATAAATATAATATATATACATATATATGTCTGTGTGTGTCTGTGTGCATGTGTGTGTCTACATGTATATCCCTAAAATTTAGCCTGCTCTAGTCTATATAATATTACATATATATGCTTTTCAAAGTTGATAATTTGATATTACATAACCAATTGGTATGCTCTTCTCTGAAATTTTGATCACTGTCAAAATGCACAGAGAATCTTTCTATATAGTGAGCTCATGAAGAGAAACCAAAGTTTTAAAGAATAATTTTCAAAGAATAGATTTGTGAAGTATAATTTTATATAGGTACGCTCTTAATTTTTATAATTACACTTTTCTACAACAAAGTCTTTTCTATAAATTATGTCAAAAGAACATAATGTTTAAAGGATAAATCTAGCCAGCCACACACACACACACACAAACACACAAAAATACACATGTAGATTCATGTGGTTCAAATTTATATCAATAGAGGATATATATATATATATATATATATATATATATATATACATATACATATACATACATATATATGTATATATATATATTCCATAAGTAGGACATAACATTTATGACTAGAAACTCTTAGCACACTTTTGAAGCATATTTATACATTGTTTGCAGGTATTAAATATTTTATTGCTTTCTGTCTCCATTGTTTTATAAAAACAAGATGGAATTGCTGAAACAGGGAATATAGATCTCATAAAGCTAATATTGTTGAGACAAAGATGAAAATCACTCTGTGTGCCTTAGATGGTAAATCAACAAGACATGCGCTGGACTGACATTAGTCAAGTATTTGTTCAGTTGTGAATATGATAGCACACAGGAAGATGTTTGAAATTTGAAAAATAAGTCATTGAAATTTGAATGAAAAGAAAAAGTATAAATGAGGTAATTTTAACTCTCCATCCTGGATTCACTTTCTACTATAATCCTCTGCAGTTTATCATCTGGACTCTACAAGTCATCTTTGACATACAGTATCATGTATGTACTGTGAATAAAAGTATGGTTTGTTTAGTTTACATAAGATCAGAATACCACAAATAATTTCTGATTATCGAAACAAATGTTATTCATCAATTCTTCATGAACTGTCAATTCACACACCAACAAATATGTTATACAAAATAGACTTAGATCCTCTTATCCCAACTTTATAACAATAATGTGTTACAAAAGGTTATGGCTGGTGGCCATGATATTATTTTCAAGAGTGAAGAGAGTAGCCTCATAGTCCTTATTTTTCTTACAACCTCTTATTACTGTGCCAATGATTGTATCCATCTTTTTATGAACTTTTTTATCTAAGAAATCTTATATGTTCTCATTCATACAATTAATGTAAAAATAAAAGTGTAATTCCTATCCTTAAGCAATATATTAATCTCAATATAGTAAACCTTTAACAACATATATGGCACCCATTAAATGTTAGTATATTTCTGAACCTTCTCTCCTTTTCTAGTACCAAATCTGAATAATGTCTTCTTCCATAATTCATTGTTTCACTTATTGAACACTTATCAAGCATTTACTTTGTATCATTTTATTAGCCAAAAGAAATATTAGTTTCAATATAATTTATTGCCACTAGTAACTACTCTATTGAAATGAAGATATTGTATTTATGACCCAATAATTTACTGTAAGATTAAAAACTGCAAATGATGTGAATAAAAGTAAGGGATGAGACCTCTGCTTGGAAGTTTCTCTGTGAGGTTCCTAGAATATATGACCTGTGGAATAGAGAGCAGACTTTTAACAAGAAGGAAGAGGAGGAGGAGAAGGAGGAGGAGGAGGAGGAGGAGGAGGAGGAGGAGGAGGAGACAGGTAAAAAATGCTTCTTTTATTGGAATATATGAAACCAGGAGTTCAGGGATATTTTCAGGTCAGCATCAGAAAATCTTTAGAAATCTATATTTTTGATATCTAGGGATAAAATAAGGGAACACCATAATAGCAAGAGACAAGGGAAGTATAAATCCACAGAAGACAGTAAATCTGAGAGGACATGATTGTCTGATCAATGATGGTTGAGAGCAATGACATTTGAGTAAGGCTGGAATAAGGAAAAGCAGAAGACACATGAACTTGGGAGTCTAGTAAAGTGAAAGATTTCCTTTAAAATAAGAAGCCATCATTCTAAAAAGAAGTTTTTCAATGAACAGTAGTATACACTTTAATGGGAAAAAAGTCAAACACATGAAATATTTATATGTTTGTGTTTAAGACTGAATCTAAGTACAACTGAACAAACAGAAAGACTAATGAGGATTCAAAGCTTCCAACTTAATTTCTGGCAGGTCCAAGACTATAATTCATACTTCCTAAATAGGGCCCAATGCTAAAAAGTAGAAATTTGATTTAAAGAAATTGTGTGCTGATAAAGTCCCTGGGCAACTGGATTGACTGACTCATGCAAAAGAAACCTGGATAAATAAAATTTTAGCCAACATTATGTAAGATCTAGCACTCTGTCTTACCTGGATGGCTTTTGATCAAGTGAGTAGGTTACTCTAAATAAATTAACTAAGCAGAGCTCATAAGAGCTCACAGAGACTGAAGTGACAATTGTTGAACTTTCATGGGTCTGATCTATATCTTCTGCATATATTTGGTTGTGATTGTGTGGCTTTGTGGTTTTGTGGGACTCCTAACAGTAAGAGTGTGGGTATCTCTGACTTTTTAGTCTGTGCTTGGGACCCTTTTCTTTATTATTGGTTTGTATCATCTAGCCTTGGTATGAGAGTTTGTTCCTAGTCTTATTTTATTGTGTCATGCCATTTTCAATTAATATTCCTGGGGGAACCTGCTCTTTTTTTTTTTTTTAAAGGAAAATGGAGGAGTAGATGTTGGGAGAGGAGAGATGGAAGGAGGGAACAAGGAGGAGTGAAAAGAGAGTAAACTTCAGTCATGATGTTTTTGTTTAAGTGTAGAATGAGATTAGCATAAACGCCCAAGAGGAGAGAGAACCTGTAGAGACCATATCCTGAGATTAAGTAAGGCCCACTTTTGGGGGATGGGGTCATCCACTCATCTCCAACTTTTTAACTCAGAATAGCTCCTGTCTAAAGGATATATGGGGACAAAGTGTAGAGCAGAGACTGAAGGAAAAGACATCCAGAGACTGCCCCACCTGGAGATCCATCCCATATACAGACACCAAACCCAGACACTATTGTGGATGCCAACAAATGCTTGCTGACAGGAGCCTGTTATAGGGGTCTTCTGAGAGGATTTAACAGATCCTGACAAATACAGAGGCAGATGCTCACAGCCAACCATTGGACTGAGCATGGAGACCTCAATGGAGGAGTTAGAGAAAGGACTGAAGGAGTTGAAGGGGTTTGCAACCCCATAGGAAGAACAACAATATCAACCAACCAGACCCCTCCTCCACAGCTCCCAGGGACTAAACCACTGACCAAAGAGCACACATGGAGAGATCCACTGCTCCATCTCCATAAGTAGCAGAAAATGGCCTTATCTGGTATGGGAGGAGAGGCCCTTGGTCCTGTGAAGTCTCGATGCCCCAGAGTAGGGGAATGCCAGAGCAGTGATGTGGGAGTGGGTGGATGGGTGAGGGATCACCTTCTTAGAAGCAGGGAGAGAGCAGATGAGACAAAGGGGTTTGCAGAGGGGAAACCTGGAAAGGGGATAATATTTGAAATGTAAATAAATAAAATATCCAATAAAAAAAGAATTTGAAGAAGATATCTAAAGCTGGAAAGATCTCCCATGCTTATATATCAGTAGGATTAACAGTGAAAATGGCCATTTTACCAAGAGCAAACTCCAAATTCAATGCAATTCACATCAAAATTCCAACACAATTACAGACCATGAAAGAACAATTCATAACTTCATATGGTAAAACAGAAAAGTCAAGAATAGCTAAAATAATCCTTTACAATAAAAACAATTAACATTTATTAAGATATATAGTAAAAAAAAATAGATATCACACATGATCAGATGAATAATGTAAGCAAAGTACACCTAGAGAGAATGCAAATGGAAATACTAGAAGAATCCTTTTGATGGGCTTGAAGGGAGATTTGACAACATGGAAAGAAAAAAAATATCCTGTGAACTTCAATATGTGTTAATAGAAAGTATCCAATATGAAATACAAAAAGAAAAGAACAGAAAATTCCAGAGTAAAATAAATTAATAAAATGCAGCTGAGAACAACCAAAATCTTCCGGGCAGTATTCAATTACTGATGAAAATCTTAGAAGAAAAGGTGAGAGTGCAATACAAGATGGATACATGAAGAATTAAGGCTAAAGTGAAGATTTTCAATGAACACATAAATGAGCTTACTTAAACAGAGATTCCTAGGTTTTTGAAAAGTTTCATTAATAGGGAAAGTAATAGGAAGTTTTGAAATGGTTTGAAATACTCTGATATAAACTCATTCTACTTTTTTTCTGTAATAATGGATATGAGCTTGTAAGTAGTTTCCCATTGCCAGCTGATATGATGCTAAGCATAGTCAATAGATGACCCACAAGGGATCCTTGTTCTTCCCTGTTTCTATTGGGTTTCATGTTCTGTACTTAGCACTGGGAGAGCTTTTTCCTCAGAATTTGGCAGCAACAAGGCACTCACTCTTACAATGGGCTCCTCTAAATCCTGGGTCCATGCAGCATGAGGTATCAAGGGCAAGACCTAGACCTACATAATTTATGCTGAAGGTAGGAGAGATTGTTCTATAGATGAAGCCAATAAAAGATAAGAAAAATCAGAGTACACAACAGGCCTGAGCCGTATTGGTGTAGAACTCAACTTAGCATTTGTTTTCTATCCTGGGCATATGAAAGAGATTAACCCTTTAAATTAGAATTTCTATACTCTGTCTTCATTGTATATATTCAATCTTCTTTAATCAGCAGAAAATTTTAAATTTTAGCTACCACAGCCACAAAAGTGTATTTCTGTGACTCTTATTTTATGCTCATAATGCAATACATCTAGCTCACAGACATTCAGAAATTAGGGGAAATTTCTTCACTAATTACAGTTTCTCAGTTTTTAAAAATTTAATCTCCTTTTCTCTCACAATATAAATATGACACTGTAATCTCAAAAAATAACTGGTCGCTCTATTTATGCTCAGCCCTGGCTTTCCATCTGCATTTTTAAAATTTATTTCTGTAACAGTGGTAATTAAGTTAGACTTCTCGAACCAAATGATCATCCTAGATCCGAGGTAAAACTGCTAGTTATTCTTATGTGACCATATTATGAGAAAAATGTAAGACATTAATTTTGTAATCTGTGACTTGATCTTTTAACCTCTTGCAGAAGTAAAGTTTGAGATGATTTAACACTAGAAGCCTGCCCTTTATTCTCAGATTGGTGTCTATATTGAAATGTCTCATGGTATTCAGAATACTGTCTAACCAATGTTACTACCACTGTCTCCTCAACTTTCCCTAGATTGTCCCACCATTCCATTGAAAGTGTCCTTGACAGCTCCCCTTGTTCCCTGTGCTGCTCCATGCAATGCCCTCTCAGTACCTTTCAGCATTCTTTGCCTCTTGAAATTCTGTGATTTCTTCCACCTCACTAAACCTGTGCCGTCAGGTTTTATGGGGTTTCTTCTTCCTTGCTTCTCTTACAGCTGCTTGAACACCCAGACGCTACTTCAGTCTTTGTCTTCTTTTATCTGCTCTTTCTCTTGTGTGACATCACAAATAACTTTCTGTGACAGTTATACATTCATAATTGCTAAATTCATATGTCTCATCTCAATCTCTCCCTTAAAAATTAGGAGGTGCCATCGCCCTCCCATCACAATGGGGCATTCCTTGGTTGTTCTTTTTTTAAGATGGTACCCCAAAATCAGCATATGTAGACCTGTTTTGTTTTCTTCTCACACTCTTGTTTCTCCTGTTTTCTGACATAAATGTCTCTAATACTCAGTAGTTCATCCCAAAAATCGTGGTATTAAGATTGTTTTTTTTCAAGTCTTGTATCAAGTCTATTTCCATTATCCATGTCTATAAAATATATTCATTTCTGTCAATATCCAATATTTTACTAGAAGTGCTTTGCTACTCATTATGAACCCAAATGCTACCAACAGGCAAAGAGTCCAGGTCTGAAAACTATCCTAAGTTTGGTAATTAGGTGTGATCTCTGAAGCAAGGCCAATATGACTTAACAAGTAGAAGTAAAAAGTCACAAAATAGCAGAGGAAATGATAAGAATGGGATAAAGAGTTGTTGATAAAACATTATTTTGAGCATCACCAAAAAAGAAAATGTTTCCCAGTTTATGTTTTATGCTGACCCCAAGACAGAAGTGAAGTTGGGGATGTGCCAATAATCAACCAGAAGTTGAAATTGTTGTAAGTTGGAAATGTAATTTATGTACTCCTCCTATTGTTATGTGACACTAATCCTGTGGGCATGGGAACAAATTGATACCCACCTAGTAAGCTGATGACAGACCAAAATAAGGACGTATACTGCCAAATTCCAAAATGATGTATGGATTAGATAGGGTTTCTATCACTGTGATGAAATACTATGACAAAAAAAAAAAAAAAAAAAAAAAAAAAAAAAAAAAAAAAGGAAAAAGGAAGAAAGAAAAAAAGAAAAAAGTTGGGGGGAGGAAAGGGTTTTTCAGCTTACCCTTCTTTATTGTAGTTCATTTCTGAAGAAGTCAGGAACGGAAGTCAAGAAGGGCAGAAACCTGAAGGCATGAGCTGATGCAAAGGCCATGGAAGCATGCTGCTTACTGGCTTGTTCACATGGCTTACTCAGGCTGCTTTTATACAGAACCCAGGACCAGCAGCCCAGGGACTAAATCACTTATAGTGAGCTGGACCCTCCCCCACCACTCACAAAATAAGAAACTGTCTTACGGACTTGCCTAGAGCATGGTCTTATAGAGGCATTTCTTTCTTTCTTCATTAATCAAATTGAGATTTTTGTATATTTTTTTATTCACCTTACATCCCAATATCACACCCCTCTCCTCCCAATACTCCCCCCCCGACAGATCCTCTGCCCATCTACCCTCCTTCTCATCTCCACACAGCCACACAAAATACCTACTCCCAACACCCACACCACCCCTACCCTTACCCCACACTGGGCACATCAAATCACTGCAGTACTGTCCCACTGAGGCCAGAAAAGGCAGCCCAGTTAGGGGAATAGGATCTGCAGGCAGGCAACAGATTTAGAGACAGACTCTGCTCCAGTTGTTGGGGATGAAGACCAAGAGGCACTTTTTTAGTTGGGGGTTCACTTTTCTCACATGACTTTAGTTTGTGTCAAGTTAACATAAAACTATCCATCACAGTGTAACAATGAGTTTTATTGTGTCGAGTCACAACAGTGCAGACAAGGGGTTATTTATAAAAGCGGAAGTCACCCAAAGGTACCCTTGTCACCAGAAGCCCACTTAAGCATAGGTGACAGCTCATGAAGGGGTCTAGTGAAACTGATCAGTTTCAAGGAACTCTTCAATCTATTGTGTTTACTTCCTGCGTTTATGAAGCTTCCCTGCAGGATGAAATGTATTACTTCTCTTTACAAGATTCTGTTCTTTTACCTCCCACTTAACATCTTTTATCTAAGCAACAAACTTCTCTCCAAGAGAGAGGATTTTAATGTCAGAGGGAACTTCTGCACAATGCCTACAGAATGTGGGGTTATCAACATATCCTAGAGAGCATTGAATGTTCCATCCATAGTTGACTAGAAGGTGTAGCAATTTGTTGTGGACCAACATCATTAGGGAATATTGTAGTATAGACCTGTAGCTTGGGAAAAGACTCAACGTTCAAAGTATGTTTTCTACAAATTTATATCATGTCAGAAACATAGTCAATTGGAAATGTGTAAATTGAATTACCTCATTCCAAAACTCTCTATACTTTCACAAAAGTAGCTGAAATTCTTGAGTTAAATCAATGTAAATAATTAATTTTACATGCTATTCATTTCAAAACTACAGTCTCCTAATTCTACTTCTTTGGGGCTCTGAATGATATGTGTGTTGTATTTTTGTAAAGACCAAAATAAATAAAATACAAAATAGTCAGGTTTCTATTCAATGCTCACCAAAAAATTAAAGTTCAGAGTGTCAATACCATGACAAACCACAACAACTGATGTGACAAATGCAAAGAAAACAATAAATGAATTTTTGATTTTGGGTGGTACAATAGTTCAAGGCCCCAAATAATGGAGACATTTTTCACCCAAGAAAATAGACAAGGCTCTTTTATATTTACTTTTTTGATTAAGAAATATTTGCCATACTCAACCAATAAACTTTTATTCAACACATATATTACATATTAAAACATATATCTCAGGTAGAAAACATTCTATCACACTGTTAGATAAAAAATATGATGATATGACTAATTTTACAGTTTAATTTCTTAAGGCCACAACTATATGACTGTCTGAGTAATGTTCATAAACTTTGGTTTTGGTAGAGCTCAGAGATAACTACAGAAGTATATATTGCAAAATTTTGGCTTTGAATGTTGTATAAACATTTTGTTTCTAATCTCATGAATTAGAATTTCTTAAAGAAGATGAATCTTATTGTGTGTGATGTCACAGCTCTATAAATCCTAGCATTCGGAAGTCTAAGGCAGGAGAATCAAATATTTGTAGCTAAGAGCACATTTGGAGATTCTGTTTCCTATATTGCATTGTTTAGGCATTTTTTTAACCTTACTAGTCTCTAGCTTATATATCATGGTTTATGATCTTGGGTGATTTCGGTGTGTGTACGTGCATGTGTATCTTTGTGTGTGTATGCGTGTTTGCACGTGTGTGCATGAGTGTGTGTTTCTAGTGTTTCTTTTGTTGTTGTCTATTTGTTTTATTTGAGCCTCACTTGTTTGTTTTATTTGACTATTTTCTAAGTAAAGAGAAATCAAAATAGAAATCTAGCAAGTTGGGGAAGATCTGCGAGAAATGAACGAAGGGAAACCTGGACAAGAATATATTGTATGAAAACAGTCTTTAATTAAAAAATAAAGAACTGGAGGCTGGGAACTAGGCAGATGGTTCAGTGGATAAGGGCACTGGCTATTTTTTCAAAGATTCAAGATCAAATCTCAGTACCCTCATGAAGGTCACAACCTTTTCATTGGTAACTTCAGTTCCAGGGAGTGAGTATGACACATCCTTCTAGCCTTCAAGGGTAGCAGGCATGCCTGTAGTGCACTCATTTGCAAAAATCTTAAGCAGAATGTCTGGGCAAAGCCTGAGTTGACAATAAGGCATGATTTGAAAAACAAACAAACAAGCAAAAAACTAAAGAAAACGAAAGTTCATGGCAGCAGTGTGGAAGTATGCATTGTTTGTGTGTTTCCACTGGGGGAAAGCAATGGTGCCATCTTGAAGACCTTTTCAGTGTGAGGAAGACTGGGAAGGCTAGACCTGCCTACACACAGAAGAAAGGATTAGAGCTTTTCTTATTAAATTTTGAAAATTAATGTTTTGATTTTTTTCCCATTGTTTTTCTATTTACTAAACAATTTTGAGAAAAGTATAAAATAAGGAGAAGTGAAAGCTCAAAGGGACTGGAGGATTTGTTGCAATGTAGATATCTCAGTTATAATTCTGATTGCTCATTTATGATATAAGGCAATTAGATTACATGGCAGCAATATTTCAAACTGGTACTGAAAGATATCAGTTGACAGACAATTCTTTCCGGACACATAGGAAATGTTATTGATTTATTTTGAGGTTAGAAATAGATAAACTGGTTCTTTATCTGCCCCTATAACTTCATCTTCTGCTGACATGAGACCTCTGATCTGGGGTGAAATTATAGATCTATGATTCAATTTTTTATCTCCTAACTTATGTCAAACCCATCCAGGGACCAGCAAGGTCTCTGACTAACCTACTGTAATGTCACAGACATAATGTTTCTTTCTTTCCTATTCTCTTACTTTTTTCTCTATTCCTCATTGGATCAGTGGGGATTCCAACTGACCCAGTATGAGGACACAGAGAGGAAAGCCAGCTCTCTAATCTCAAATCCATCTTCCACCACACCTTTATTCCTTGAGTACTTTGTTTCTTTAAGAATTCCTCTAGCACAGTACCTCTCAACCTATGGGTTGTAAGTCCTTTGACAAACTTTTATCTTCAAAAACATTTACATTATGATTCTTATCAATAGGAAAATCACTGTTATGAGGTAGCAAGAAATATAATTTTATGGTTGAGGTGGTTTGCTAAAACATAAGGAAACACCACACCCAGAGGAAGCACCACTCCCAGGCACTCTAAAATGCCCAGAATCATAGGATCAGAGTAAGGAGGACAAAACATTTGCCCCAACACTGGGAGTAACTGGGACCCGCGAGACCCAGGCACCCAGGAACTCCACCTGACCAGTGGTTCAGGTTCCTTCTGGTCTTGGCCTGTGTGCTGAGCAGACCTTGGGCACTAACTCCACAGCCAGTCCTATACCACCTAGAAGACGCTCCACTCTCAGGTGCTCTAACAAGTCCAGGACTACAGGATTCGAGGATCCTAGGATCTCAGGGTCCCAGGGGCAGCTTAACTGCCAGGAGTTCTGATACACCCAAGATCCCAGGATCACGGGATCCCAGAATCACAGGATCACAGAGACAGCTGAACTCTGAGGAGTTCTGACAGAATCACAGGAAGGATAGGTTCCAGTCAGATATAGCCAGAGCAAGTGGCAATAGAGATAATCAGATGGCAGGAGACAAACATAAGGACATAAGCAACAGAAACCAAGGTTACTTGGCATCATCAGAACCCAATTCTCCCACCATAGCAAGTCCCAGATACACCATCACACGGGAAAAGCAAGATTCAGATATAAAATCACTTCTCATGATGATGATACAGGACTTTAAGAAAGACATAAATAGCACCCTCAAAGAAATACAGGAGAACACAGGTAAATTGCTGGAAGCCATTCAAGAGGAAACACAAAAAATCCCTTAAAGAATTACAGGAAAACACAAACAGGCAAAGGAAATAAACAAAACAATCCAGGATCTAAAAATGGAAATAGAAACAACAAAAAAATCACAAAGGGACACAACCCTGGAGTTAGAAAACCTAGGAAAGAAATCAGGAGTCATACATGCAAGCATCACCAACAGAATACAAGAGATAGAAGAGAAAATCTCAGGTGTAGAAGATACCATAGAAAACATTGACACAACAGTCAAAGAAAATGCAAAATTCAAAAAGCTCCTAACCCAAAACATCCAGGAAATCCAGGACACAATGAGAAGATCAAACTGTAGCCCGTGCAGTCGTCTCGCCAGCAAGAAGACACGCAGACACTAGGATCCTTCTGCAGCAAGCATTTATTGCATCATGAAGAGGAAGACCCCAAGCCATAATCGGCACTGCTTATATACACCACAGCGTGGCATATCCGCCCATGAGTGGCTGTTTGCTCATCACCCCATGTGACGCCCCGGGATGGGCCGTGACTTGGCACCTTTTCACTCTACGCACATGCGCAAACAGTTGTTTACCAGGAGTCGACAGCGGATGTAGGCGCCATCTTGTCAAGGCGAATGCCTCTTTAGCTCTACCGCTCTCCACACCAAACCTAAGGATAATAGGTATAGAAGACTACAAAGATTCCCAAGTTAAGGGCAAGTAAATATCTTCAACAAAATTATAGAAGAAAACTTTCCTAACCCAAGAAAGAGATGCCCATGAACATGTAAGAAGCTCACAGAACCCCAAATAGACTGGACCAGAAAAGAAATTCCATCCATCACATAATAATTAAAATACCAAATGCACTAAACAAAGAATTTTAAAAACAGTAAGGGAAAATGGTCAAGTAACTGACCTATAAGAATTACACCAGAGTTCTTTCTCAACAGAGACTATGAAAGCTAGAAGATCCTGGACAAGAAAGTAATCTTTCAACAAACCACAAAATAGATAGCCACACAAACATAATTCAAACCAAAAACAAAATGAAGTAACAATCACTTTTTCATAATATCTCTTAACATCAATGGACTTAATTCCTCCCAAAAGACATAGACTAACAGACTGGATATGTAAACAGGACCCAGCATTTTGCTGCACACAGGAAACATACCTCAGTGACAAAGACAGACACTACCTCAGAGTAAAAGGTTGGAAAACAATTTTCCAAGCAAATGGTCCCAAGAAACAAGCTGCAGTAGCCATTCTAATATGGAATAAAATCAAGTTTCAATGAATAGTTATCAAAAATGATAAGAAAGGACACTTCAAGCTGGTCAATGGAAAAACCTACCAAGATGAACTCTCAGTTCTGAACATCTATGCTCAAAATGCAAGGGCACCTACATTCATAAAAGAGAAAACTTTACTAAATCTCAAAGCACACAATGTACCCCACATAATACTGGTCAGAGACTTCAAAACCTCACTCTCAGCAATGGACAGATAATGGAAAAAGAAACTAAACAAAGACTCAGTGAAACTCACAGAAGTTATGAACCAAATGGATCTAACGGATATTTATAATACATTTCATCCTAAAGCAAAATAATATACCTTCTTCTCAGCATCTCATGATACCTTCTCCAAAATTTACCATATAATCAGCCACAAAACAGACATCAACAGATATAGGAAGATTGAAATAATCCCATCTCTCCTATCAGATCAGTACAGATTAATGCTGTTCTTCAATAGAAACAAATACCACAGAGAGCCCACATACACATGGAAGCTGAACAACACTCTACTGAAAGATAACTTGGTCAAGGAAGAAATAAAGAAATTAAAGGCTTTTTAGAATTTAATGAAAATGAAGACACAATGAAAGCAGTGGTAAGAGGAAAACTCATAGCTCTGAGTGCCTCCAAAAAGAAACTGGAGAGAGTTTACACTAGCAACTTGACAGCACACATGACAGCTGTAGAACAAAAAGAAGCAAATACTGCCAAGAATAGTAGACAGCAGGAAATAATCAAACTCAGGCCTGAAATCAACCAAATAGAAACAAAAAGAACTGTACAAAGAATCTACAAAACCAGGAGCTGGTTCTTTGAGAAAATCAACAAGATAGATAATCCTTTAGCTAGACTAAGCAGAGGGCACAAAAAGAGTATGAAAATTAACAAAATTAGAACTGAAAAGGGAGATATAACAACAGAAAAAAAAAAGCTACCTGGGAAGATCAAGTCACATGCATAGGCAGGCCCTTTAAAATAACATCTGACTACTCAATATTTATTTGAAAGGTCAGAAAGCTATAGATAGACATTCTATCCACTCTGAGAGACTAGAGATCCCTATCCAGAGTACTATATGTACCCAAATTATGAAACTCAATTTACAGAAAAGGTAAACCTTCCAGGTTAAACCTAAATTTAAGTGAATTTCCTATACTAACTCAACAGAAGGTACTAGTAGAAAAAACTTGTGAAGATGTTAACTATATTCAAGGAATTAACAATCTCAGAATAGTACATCAAAAGAGGGGTGACTACATCATAAAAATAAAATAAGAAGAATCAATAGACACTGTTCATGTCCAAGTTCATAAGTGAAGTACTTCTTCAGCATGAATCATGAATTGACCTTCCAACAGTGATAATGGATGACTTCAAAATATCCCACCCTTGCCAATACACAGGACAATCAGGCAAAAATTTAATTGAGTATTTCTAAAATTAGATAAAGTCTGATACAAAAATCATACCAAGACCCAATAATAAAAGTATAGACCAATATTATTTATGAACATAGATACAAACCCATCCCAATAAAAAATGCTTGCATACTAAATTCAAGAACATATCAAAATATTACCATGATCAAGTTGGTATCATCCCAGAGATACAAGGCAGGGATGGTTCACCATATATAAATCAATAACCACATAAATAGACTGAAAGAGTTAAACTCATGATCATTTCATTAGTTGCAGAAAAGATCTTTGAAAATCCAGCATTCCATTGTGATTAAACTCCTGTAATGATTATGAATACAAATGATATCTCAACATAATAAAGACAATTTACAGCAATCCCACAACCAATGTCAACCTAAAAGGAGAAAAACTTAAATTATTTCCACTAAAATCAGGAGCAAGACAAGGTTTACCACCCTCTTCATAAACCTTTAGTATAGGATTTGAAGTCTTAGCTATATTAAAAAAAAAAAAAAGATTACTGAAAAGGATGAATGGAATTCAGATGATCTCATTTTATACATAAAAGACCCTAAAATTCAAACAGGGCACTCTTTCATTAAATACTTTCATTAAAAATGAGGGGCACACACACACAAACACATACACACACACACACACACACACCATATATAAATGACAAACATAACATGAAAAAGAAATCAGAAAAACATTATTTTTCACAGTCTCAGAAACACATGACCTCTAAACAAGGAAGTGAAAGACTTGTATAATAAAAATTTAAAACATTGAAGAAGACACACAAAAAAATGGAAAACCACTCATTTGTGGATTGGGAAAATTAATGTTTTAAAATGGACATCCTACTAAAAGCAATCTGCAGATTCAGTGCAATTCTCATCAAAATTCCAACATAAATTTTCATAGAACTGAGAAAACAATCTTCAATTGTTTTATGTAGAACAATACATACACACACCCATAAGCACACACACATACATGTATAACACATATACACAAGGATAATTAAAACAGTCCTGAATAGTAACAGAACTGTTGAAGGTATCACAATTTTATGTTTCAAGTTTTTTCCATAGACATGGTTATACAGACAGCATGGTGTTGTAATAAAAAATACATTGATCAATAGATTTGAATTGAAGACACAGGCAGAAGTTTACACACTTACAGACACCTGACTTTTGACACAGGAATAAAAAAAATACACACTAAAGACCTTTTCATAAATGGTGCTGATAATGCTGTATGGCTTCATGTAGAAGAATTCAAATAGATACATACTAATTAAGCTGCACAAAACTCAACTCCAAATGGATCAGGAAACTCAAAAGCAAACCAAATATCCAGAATCTCATAGAAGAGATGATGTGGGGAATAGTCTTGAACTCATTGACATCGGAAAGAACTTTCAGAATCAGAACACCAACAGCACAGGCACTGAGACCAACAATTAATCAATGGGAACTCAAGAAACTGAAAAGCTTCTGTAAAGCAAAGGACACTATCAGTGGTGTCCCTGTGAAGACTCCCAGACATCATAAACTGTTGCCAAGGGTATTGGTTAATCAACACAAAGTCATGGTCAGGTCTGTTGCTGAACACAAAATTTACATTTGTCACCAGCTGTGGAAATTTTCAGGTAGTTCCTAATTAAATGTTTCACTGACTAGCATTTTTGGTACTGAAGGTCCTCTACATCCTACTGGATGAGAAAGATAATCATCAATATCACTCAGCTCCACACTCTGAAACATACACAAGAAGAAGCCTATGAGTAAAATATACCAGTGCAATAGTGGTACAGATAGTGTGAGAGTAACCAACCACATTTTTGTTGTTAGATTGAAGGCTCAGTCTATGAGATGGAACTCATGCCTGACAGAGCTAACATAGCCAAGAACTGAGATTAGATATATCATAGGGCTAAGGAGAAAACGTACGTCTATTATTCTGCTAAAGAAACAAAACATTAAAATAAGTCTTAATAGCATACTACTGTACTCACAGATCATGTGCCACTTATCCCTCACCAGAGAAGCTGCTCCTTGAAGTAGATGAAAATTAGCACAAAGGTGCACAACAGGATTGATGCAGCTATCAACCCACAGAAACTGTGGTTGCATGGGAAAGGCCTGGACGAGTTCAAGCCTGATGAGGTCCAAGTCCTGACAGAGAGATGAAGACATGACATACCACTTTGAACCAAGAAGTGATATGCAATTAAAACCTGCTGGCAATGGAAAAATTGGGTGTTTTTCAAAGTAGTGTCACTTGGTGTATGAACCACAAGCCAGAGTCAGTTCCGTGCTGTCAAGTTGTTTTCCAACACAAAATGAACTCTGGCTATTTTTGTAGAGTTTGTGTTTTGCTTCGCTTTGCTTGGGCTTTTTTATTCTTATCCTATTGATCTTTTGCAACTTTGTTTGGATTTTTATTTTGTGCTGTGTTTGTGTGCACATGAGGACACACACACTTCTGGTTTTTGTTTCTGTTTTTATTTGTTTTGTTTGGTTTTGTTTCACTTGTTTTACAAAGAGAATGCAAATGAAAGAATATAAAGTTGTATAGGTAGTTAGAGAGATAAGGATACTAGAGAAGGATTTGAGGAAAGGGAAAATATGACCAAAATATATAGTAAAGACCTTTTATCCCAAGAAGAAAATATATACTTAAGAAAATAAAACAAAGAAATAAATTTGAAATTAAAAATTCAACAAGTTATTTAAAACTTCAGTATCTCCCTTAATAATATAATTTATTCTTTGAGGACAGAATGTTGGAGTTTGAAAATGAACAAACAAAAAAGTCAATAAAGTAATTAGATCATTCAGTCAATGAAAATCATATTTTTAAATGTATGAACAGAAAATACATGAGCTTTGAGAATCTATGAAGTGACCACATGTAAGAATTGTAGGTTCTGGAGAAGGAAAAAGGCATAGAAAAAGGCTTCAACAACAACAACAACAACAATAACAACCACAACAACAAATCACAGAAGAAAATTTCCTAAATCTAGGGAAAGAGAAGCTTATCCAGGAATACAGAACACTGAATAGATGAGTATAATTGAAACCTTTCATGTCATGGAATGGGCAGAATACGAAATATACAGCACAAAGTAAGGACAATGAAAGCTGCAAGAGAAGTCTAGAATCCCACAGAAAGGTGGGCTCATCAGATAACTGCAGAATTTTTAATGGAAACATTAAAAGACAAAGGGAATTGGAAAGATGTGTTTCAACTTCTGAAAGACCAATGTTGCCAAACTAGAGTACCATACTTAGAAAAAGTATGGAGGAAAAAACAAAAAACAAAAAGCAGTAGTCTCAGCTCACTGTGTGCCTCTGTCTCTCTCATTTTCTCTGTCTCTGCCTCTGTCTCTTTGCCTTGGTCTCTCTGACTCTGTCTATCTCTCGTCTATCTCTGACTCTGTCTCTCTGTCTGTCTCTCCCTCTCTCTCCGTCCCTCCCTAATGATAAAGATTAAACTGGAGAAACACCTGGTCACCATGCTGAGAATAACTGACTGTTTCATGCTCAGCTCCAAATGGGACATAGATCCCTCCCCCTCCAAAGCTCAGGGAGCATCATTGAAGGAAGTGAAGATTGGAGGAGTTGCAGAATTGCAAAGGAGCTTTACAAAACGCTGTTTACTGGACATAACATGGATGTTACAACTGTGATAGTAGCATGAGGAAAGGAACTAGCAACACTACCCAGGGTAGAGGAGGTCATTGTGAATATGAATATTACCACAACACATTACATACGTACATTTAATGATAAAATAGCATGAAAATCTTGTAAATCCTATGGACTACAATTAGAATCTCAACTCTAGACACCCACTGGAATAAAAGTTGAAAAAAGGGCACAAACACCTCCTTCCATTTATGTGTGGCTTCTATTATAGATAAGAGTTCTGAAGGGGCAGGGTGATGGTCGCCAGAAAGACCTAAGCACTGGATCGGTATTTACAAATATTGATGTCTTTTGAAATACTATGCATGTAATATTATGAAAGGATGCATAACTATTGAACTAGGAACCAAGAAATGTCCCTATCATGGCCTACCCAGCCTTCCTTTCCACAAGGATATTGTGTCTCCGATACAAAGATAAATGAAGGACAACAACTCTTGCTTATTAACTGAGTTTCCCAATATATGCACAGAACCTTGGTAAGATAATTTAAAGTATTTATAGTTTATCAGAGCTCTATGAGACAAAGTATTTAGTTTATCAAAGCTCTATCTGCATGACTACATGTACATAATAAAGGCAAAGGAGATGAATTTAACCATAGAGTCAGTCAGAATAAATACCCAACACTCACCCCCACTCTCCTCTCCACAGTCCCTCCATACCTCAGATGGTCAAAACAGCCATTTCAGTCTCTATCGGAGGGCACAATCCTGTCATCTGAATGAAAACAAGATCTCAGAGCAGACAGGAAAGGAGAGAGGGTGAGAAGGACAGAGGAAAGATGATTTGAAAGAAGTAACTGAGTGCTGGGACTTCTTATAAAGCTCTACATGACCTCAGCTGTGGAGAAATAAGAGAAGTAAGAGTGATAAGTTTGGCCACTAAGATTTCATTCACTTGTGACTGAAAACTTCATTTTCTAACTTGTAACTTCTTGAGGCAGTGTGCATAGGACCTGCACAGGTCTGTACCAGATTGTTCATGCATGTATGTATGTATGTATGTATGTATGTATGTGTGTGCATGTATATATGTATGTATGTATGCATTATGCATGTATGTACATATGCATGTATGCATGTATGTATGCATGCATGTATGTATATATGTATGTATGTATGCATGCATGCATGTATGTATGCATGCATGTATACATATACACACATATATGTGTATACATATATTTTATATATTCATATATATATAATATATATATATATACATATATATATACACACACATACTGGCTTTTTGTTTAATGTATTTATATTTCTAGGACTCCTGAGTGTATGAATCAGGATATATTGTATTAGAAATGAATCTATTTTCAATAAAAGGGAAAATACTTAAAAAGCAAAAGGAAATTCCCTTCAAAATTTAAAAACCTATAAACTGTGGTTCCAGTAGGCTAAATAAAAAGTCTTACATCCTACGGACAAGATTTAGGGTCGGATCATATAACTTTTGGAATAAAATCTCTTTTGATTTTTTTGTTTGTTTGTTTCTTAAGGAATTTTTACAGATTTATAGGAAATGACCTAAGCAGTAAGTTGAGGGGAGCAGGCCATGCACACCCCTTCCTTTTTTCTACCAGGGATGGTGTCTGAGGCAACATAGTACATGCATCAGAATTTTCCTTCTTACAAATGCAACTCGCTTTGTAACTCTATTGTCTCCCTAATCTCTTTGGATGCACTGACTCTGATGATTTTGTGTGCTTTAATCTCCTTCTTCTGGAATTCTATCATGTCTGCTTCCTCCAGTGCCAGAATTGCACTAGTATGCTCTTTCATTGCGTCAGGAAAGTGTCCTCACGTTTCATTCCTCCGTGTGCTAAGTGGTTTCCTGAGAATCCCGAGGAGCCCTGTCTGTATCAGTAGGGCCCAGCAGTCTAATCTGGGGACAGGGCTGAGGACAGCAGTTGTGGAAAGAAACACTAAAGGCCAAAGTGGAGACATCTTTACAACACAGCTTTCCAACCTAGTTCCCTCCTGCAGCCTGACCCCATTTCTTAGGAAGAGCTACTAGATGAACCAGGACAGGAACTTAGAGAACTGTCAGATTTTTCCTTAATTAGACCCTAATATATGCCAAGTTAGAAATTCTATTTTGCCAGGACTCATCTCATTATCATGAATCAAACAAACAAGATTTTTTTTTCTGGGGATTGTTAGCAGTAATTTTGCATATCAAGATGAGAGAGAATCGATCCAATAAAACTCCGAATGTTGGCCACTGGTAGGTCTCTGAAGCTTCTGTGCTTGACCCTCACACCCACGTGCAGATGGGTAGCATGAGTTGTTCTGTCCGAAGAAGACTGACTGAGAGTGAAAACACATGATCTGGGAGAGTCCATGTTGAAAGGTTTTGAAAGTAGGTAGAGGGGGATATGGGAAATAGATAATAATCATGTTTCATTGAATACTTTATAAAATTCTCAAGATTAAGGGAGAAGCAATGTTAAAATAAACAACTACATAAGCAAAAGAAGGAACTTTCTAATTTAAAACATTTAGGGGAGAAACATTTGAAAGGTGAAGATAATCTTAGCAAAATATTTTCTGTAAAATATTTTAAAATACTCCCTTAGGCAACCAGTCTAAAATTACTGTAGCATTTTTATATTTATTTTTTTTTCATTCCAAACCTCTCAGATCTAACACGTATTTTATACTCACGGACAACTTCAGTTCCCAACCCTCACCTGTCAAGACCGAGATGCCATCTGTGGGCGTGGCTGCCAAGTACTTGTCTATTACTGATGCTCTCTGCATCTGATTCCTGAGGAGTTCCACAAAACCTTAAATTTACTCATTGACACATTCTTAGAGCTATTGCTGGTGTGACTTTACGCTGGATTTAATTTTTACTTTGGTTGTAGAGTATCAATAGGAAGAATAAATAAGTGTGTAAATTTTGCTTACAATTGCAAGCCCTGAGACCCACTATGATACTAAAATGACCTTTTAGAAGAGAAACTTGAGTGTAGGTTCATGGGAGTGAAATAACTAATAATGAAGAAAGGCTCCAACATCCCTGCCCATGTCTGTTTATATGTTTACATCAAGATTATGTTACTATGCAATTATTTTTGTTCACTATAATTCAATAACTCCCCCATTACTATATTTTGTAAAAGTAGCTACTGCATAATGTTTACTATGTATTAAGAATACACCTGAGGATTGACTATTATTATGTAACTTGATCTTTCCAATTACGTTGTCTTTTTACAGGTGAGGAAAATAAGCCAGAGAGAAGTTATATAACCTATGCAAGGTCACGAAGACCCAAGAACTGTGATTCCACAGGATCTCCTATATAGTCTTCATTTTCTGTTAGGGTAATGCACATAATGTTATGACTTACCTCCTATAATTTAGTCCTGACTACATGCGATGACGAGTGTACTACTTCTCATTAGTGGACAGTGGTGGTTGTGGTCATGATGATTCCAATAACTGCTTCTTGCGATCTGCAGTTCTATCTACAAACCTGGCATCCTTAGTGCAACTACTCACACTGACTACAGTTCTCACTTTCGCATTAGATCTTACTGAAATTTTCATCAATTTTCCCCCCAGTACATTCTGCTGTTTGCCATAGGAGTATTTTTATGGCTTCTGAATTTATTGAGTCTTTCTTTCTTTTTT
>NW_022196895.1:68305719-68310049 GCF_008632895.1 Mastomys coucha
GACTGTAATCTGTAGTTTGGACTTACCTGCAGCTAACCAAGGTTAACTATTAATGATATTAAAGGTCCTGACAGTTAGTAACCTAATGCAGAATATCTCAGATGATTAGCATGAGCTTGGCTGCACCTATATTCATTATTTAAAATTTAAAAAGTTATAATAATAATAAAATGATTTCATTTGAGACAGCAATTTTTAACTAATAATTAAATTTGTATCAAAGACCTAAGTTTGAACATTAGAGTAAAATAGTTCATTTAAGGATATCCTATTATAATTATAACCACAACCAATAAAAATCTTTATTATATCAATGAAACTACAAAGTGCATAATTTTAAAATGACAAATTTTAGGAGCCCCCAAGGAACAGATCAATGTGTATATTGGTTGGTATTTTAGTAGCTCCTCTCTTAGAAGGCTCAGCTGAGAGGCAGGCAGTGGAGAATCTACTGACAAGAAATATGTTATGTCTGTGCTAAATATATCCCTTCAATTGAAGGCCTCCAAAATGAAGGGAAGAAAACTGATTTGAAATGGTCTGAAAGCCTAACTCTGTTAGTGGGAATGAAAATTGATAAACAACACTGAGTGACCTACTGGAACAAATAGATTCTTGATACAGCAGGAATCCAGCTGCTATTACGTTCCAGATGAACAAGCATTACTTAAATAAATAAATCCCTTATTTTTCCATACATGCTTTGCAGGTGTGCTGCATTTATGAAGTCGGACACGAGTCCAGGTTGGCAAGACACAGAATGCCCCTCTGGGGGATGGCATGGAATCAGTAGAAAAGATAGAAAGGTCGCCGAGCTCCAGAGAGGGGAACAGTTGTATTTAGCAGCTTTCTTATAACTGAGCCTGCTATTAACATAGTGATATTTTTAATTTATCAAGCATCACACAGCTCTGTGATTCAATGAGAACTGCAAACACTAATTAAGCCTCATGATATCCCTCAGGATATTTGAAGATACTGTCCACATCGCACAGATGATGCGACCAAGGACTGAAGAAGCTAACCCAGGGAACTAAGCAATAGAGGTCAGACAGTTGTAGATCTGAAATGGTGGCTGTGCGAATGGAAAATCCCTAGCACCCGGGGAAGGAAAGTGAGGTGAACAGGAGGAAAGGGAACCCGGATCCTGGATCTGCTGGAGGAAGACTCATCCATGGCAGAGTGAATTAAAGCAGCTCCTGCTCCATGAGACTTTTTCGTCAGCTGCAAGAAACAGAATCTCTTTGCTATATCTAAGAAAACTGCAATCCGACACAAAGCAAAAGCAAATTAAGAAATCCAATGTTGTCTTACTGTGCTGCACAAAAACCACTGGTGCTTAGTCATTTTAATGGCGAAGAAATTCATTTCTCGTCCTCTATGTAAGGAGTCAGATCCCAAATATCTCCTTCTTATTAAGAATCCTCCTTTAGAAAGAATAAAAAAGGAGTGAAACTTTTCACCCAAAAGGAGTGGGAGATGTCACTTATTGAGAGCGCAGGTTTCAAGGCATATTTGACAAATGACAGCAGTGACATTTTCAGAATCACAAAAGCCAGAGCGGTGTGACTCTGAGGTGAAATCTCTCTCCAAGTTGCAAATGGGATTATAAATAAAGTGCTGGTAAAAGACCAATCACAAAGCCATTTACCACAAGGACTTAAAATAGAGCAAAAAAAAGACAACGTTTATGGTGGCCTGATACATTTCACTAGCTGCCATTTTAATCTCTGGTAGAGTCAACCTTAACCACAATACAAAAGACAGGTTTATTATCAAAGTCCACATCTTCTATTTTACAAAGTCTCGCTAATGACATAGCACAAATCCCAGATGCAGAAGTTACAATGGTGCAACATATCATTTAATTTCCTCTGACAGGTTTACTAGTCTTCGAAACTGTAAATTCACTCATTGGATAGAAGTGGCTTGGTACACTGTGATAGATTGATTTTGTTTGTTTGTTTTTAGGGAAAGAATACTATCTCTTTGATGTATAATATGTTGCTAAGAAGTATTTCTTTTCATATTGCTGGGGGAAAATATTGATGTCAGACCCCAAATTAAGTGTTTTATTTTATGGTTTTGATTAACTCAGTGAAATCAGTAGTATAAATTAGAAAACAGAGCAGGTTAGGGAGTTTTGTGTGGAATAGGGAATTAAGAGTTTAGAGTTTTATCCTTTATCATAATATAAGCGAAGGGTTTTCAGTCTTGTTCTGAGTTTTCATACTGAATATGTCTTTCATTTGGACTGCTTGGTCTTTTCTCATACTGATATTCACTGATATTTAAGTGAGGACTAACTAGGGGCATCTCAGCGCACATTACAAATCCACAGAGAAATGCATCAGGAAGGAGTGTATGCAGAGAGAAGATAAAAAAGATTGGTTTGGGAACAATAATGAAACTAGTCCATACTTAACCAAGTTATGGCATTTCTGCAAAAATTTCTGTGTCAAGGTAGAACGCGTGACCAAACTCATGGAACTCATAAAGGGCAAATCTAATTATTGATACAGACTTGTGTATTCCCAGGTCTTATATTCATCCCCACAACATACAGGTTATCTATAGCTCTTTCGCCATAATTCCTTAATTACTCACAACTAGCCTTATTCCAAATGAGATATAAGGAGGTTTACATGGATGTAAATATTATCGAAAGATTAAACACATTTTACCCCGTGGTAAAATAAAAGAAGAAAGTAAGGACAGAGAAATAAGGTGAAAGCTAAACTGGGACTAGAGCCCATACCATACTTTAAAACTCACTGGACAATGAGCCTCAAGTGAGCCATGGGTTTTCCAGTGGTAAAGAAAGAGTGCGTAAGACCTCAATATCCTGTTTATAAAAGTGAACAAGTTACTGGGGAAAAAAAGATAGTCTTCTTATCTACAGGGATTGAATTTTCCTCAGTTCTAAAGTTTCATAAGAGTGTGTTTTCTTGTAAACAACATCCTTTGAGGAGACAGAGTGTCATGTTTAATTAGCATCATCTCTTCTACAGTTAGATTTGCGGCATGACATCAAAACTCTAGTCCATAAAAGCAACTTTGTGCATAGCGTTTATGATTTGGAGAGGAACAATGTGCAGAAATATTATTCAGTTCATACACTGTATTAGTAATTGCTATAAATCAGAGCTAAGGGTTGAAGTAGTTGTAAAACTGGGTGGAAGGTATAAAATACCACCCCCCAAGAAGCCCTCACTCTCAAGCGGATGTTGCTTCTCTTACATGAGAGCTTAAAGGTATTCACCCTTGAACATCAGAAGATAATCCTTGACAAGTATCTGGGGATCAGCAATGCTCTCTGGCCCATTAATTGTGAATCTCCATGTTTCAACAAGATCATCAGAGGCCTGACAACTTCACGTGAAGCATTTAAAAAAAGATCTCCTTACATGAAAGTGCATTATCAGGAATTAAGATATTATCAGGATTAACACCTTAGTGTGAGTTAGTTCTATCAATTAGTTATTAGGCAGCAGGGGCCTGAAGGAATAAGACCCAGGATACACTTTACTCTAAAAGGTTCACAAACATTTTCCATCATTTTATTCCCCCAATACCTGGAGCTGAGACAACCATCCCCCCACACAATGGTAGGGAAACAAACAAACAAACGAACGAACAAACATCTCACTAGATCAAGGAAGACTTTCAAATTCTCTTTTGTATGATTTGGGATATAGAGTGAATAGTTTTAGAGGAAATGGGAATATGAGCTCAGCACAGGACATTGCCTACGGCTTGAAGAGAAGAAAGGTATTAAAGAGATGTGGTGCTGGTCTTTTAATAAATCATCAGACAGCTTCACATTTGCCCTCCATTTCAGGGTGTCCTGGATTCTGGAGAGCCTTTGTCAAAAGTGGCAAACTTTCTCACTCTGGTTGCTCGGAAGTAGCTAGAGCTAACAGTGCCAACTAAGCCATGTCCCCAGCTCCATTTTCATGTGCAGAATGCCTGACTTCTAATGTTACTATGCACTTGATCAGTATGATGTCTCCCAGATTTATGCTTTTATGGCCACACTATGGCCCTTTGGTTGGCCTCTTGAGTTAGAGCTACACTTGGCAGTTGTAGAGTATTTCTTTGCCATTACTATATGATAGTGGGTTGCTAAAAGGGTACTAACAAGGTAGTTTGGACAGAATTCTCACTGGCCTTGACCCTTAGAAAAGTTCATAACTTGTGTTTTGCATTATATAGGTGTCTGTGTCTATGTACATGATTGATCTGATCCTAGCAGTAGTCCAGTAGTCAGCAGCAAATAATGGGTGATCTCTCTCTCTCTCTCTCTCTCTCTCTCTCTCTCTCTCTCTCT
>NW_022196895.1:68310059-68320577 GCF_008632895.1 Mastomys coucha
CTCTCTCTCTCTCTCTCTCTCTCCCTCTGTGTGTGTGTGTGTGTGTGTGTGTGTGTGTGTGTAGCAATGCTTCCCATGCTAGTCAAGATTTCAATTTACCTGGAAATCTTTCTACTTCCTCTACAGGCCTTATGCCATGAACAATTCTTTAGAGTAGCCATGCTTATTTCCTCAGAGGGTTTAAAAAATAAAACTTTACAATGTTGGCCCTTTTAATCCATGTTTACTTTACTTTAGTGAAATTGTAATTACCTGGGAGCAATTATAGCTTGATGGATACATGATGTGCATTACTTGTGTAAACAGGAAAGGAATACCTTTCTCATGGAAGAGGGACAGAAAGACCAGAGGACCTGGACACCTGCTGTGTGATAGTATCTTCTCTCCATGACAGGAAAACTGCACCCAGGAAATTTCAGCAATATGGCTGCCTGAAGAAGAACCCCACTGGCTGACATGCCAGTGTAGATAGGGACATTCTCAGAAGGTTCAGTCCCTAGAAGAAGATCTATAGGCAATTATTGACTGCTGAAAGAGGGAGATAACTTTTCAAGGGATGAAACCCTAAATTGATTATCCAACACCAAATGGTCACCCCAAAATGTAATTATATATGTACAATGATGTACTCATCCTGTTATGTTTATATATTAATTTATATATGATGTGTATCTACATATTTATGTATATATGTATGACAGTAATAATTGAAGAAAATGCTGTGATTTTAGAGTAGGAGTGAGGAGGGAAAACATAGCAGGGATTTCAGGAAAGATGGAAGGGGAATTATGTAAACACAGGACACATATATGGCTTTTTAAAAGTAAATTATTTTTAAAAGAAGAAAAAAAAATCAGAGCCATAGTCTATTCCAGTGACACAAGGTGGATATCCTGTCAACAAAACCCTTAGTTTTCTAAGGGTCACAGCACTGGGAAAAATACCATTATGCCTAATTTTTTCTAATGGTGAAACAATTTGAAAGCAAGCAGGGGTGATGTATTGGAAGATGACAGATGAAAATAGGCAAGACAAAGGGCAGGAAGAGGATGCTCTGGGTTTTTCCCACACAGTTCATAGATTTGGACAACCAATCAGAGATGAGAGTGAGCAAATCCACCGTGTCCCTGGAACAGGGACCAGAAACAGTGAGAACTTCTGAAGAAACTTCCACTCTGTGTCCTTCATAGTGTCGCAAAGCGGGGAACCTTTGGTCTCGTGATTTGTTTCGTGAGATGAACAGCACGATGAACATGCAAGCATATGTGCTACTGCTCCAAGTTTGCACATTCCTACCCCATTCATAATACTTAAATGATCAGTGGGAGTCAGTGGAGACAACTCAAATCAAGCAAATGGTTTTATGAAATGAGGTAGAGAAACACTCCATTCCAGTTAAAACAAAAGCTAAGGGATGTCATCACCTCTAGATTTGCCTCACAGAAAGTGTTAAACTGTTAGTTTCAAGGTGACATACAGGAATAGTAGTTATCATGAAAACCTAGGAAAGTTTAACAGTCATTGAATAAAGTAAGTATATAATCAAATTTAAAATAAAAAGAAATGTAAATACCAAAGTGGTGATTTGAATATCACTTAGTTCTAGTAGAAATAAAAAGTTAAAATAACTATAGAAACTGTAAATTGAAAATTAATATACAGCTTAAAACATCATACTTGACATAAAAATATTTAGAATGGGAATAAAATGACTGATTTTTTTCCTAAATTAACAGACAAATAATTATCATTTTAAAGTAGTTTGTTAAATGTTCAGATGTTTTGTGTGAATTTCATAGTAACCACAAGGCAAAATATTTATAGTTGATGCACAAAAGTCAAAGATAAAATAATCAAGACACACCAGTGAAATAATCATAAAATAAAAAAGAAAGGGAGCCATAAAACAAGGAAGAGAAGAACACAAAATAGAAATAAATAGCAAAAATGATAATAATAAATTCTTATTAACCATGAATTACTTTAAGTGTAAATAATAAAAATTCTCCAATCACAGAAATACTAATTAGATATATTTAAAAGAAAAAAACATTTCATTGTATATCGTCTATAAAAATTCAACTTTGAAGACTTCGTGTTAGGATTTTCTGTTGGTAAAGACTGGTAAATACTTGAGAAATAAATGTAAAATAAAAGAAGAAAACATTTACTTTGGACTATATTTTAGAAGTATCTATGCAAGGTCATCTAGCTCCATTGTGAGGTGTGTGGGAATACAGAGATGCTCACCTTTCAGTGACCAGAAAGTAGAAAGACAAACTAACCAGCAAGAAAGGTGTCCTGAAAGACACCTGCTCCAATGGCACATGTCCTCTAACCAGGCTCCACTCTCCATAGTTCTGCCATCTCGTAGTATTACATTTAAATTTTCTTTTAAGAATTTTTATGCAATATATTCTGATAATACTCTGGTTATGGTGTTCTCTTCTCCAACTTCTAGAGTCAACCCACTTCCTCCCCAACTCAAATCCATGGGCTTTCCTGCTGACATTAGAATACAAACAGGCATCTAAAACAGCAAAAATAATAACAATAACATAGAAACAAACAAGAATAAGATAAAACAAATAAAAGGAGCCAATAAAAAATGTAAGAAACTCATATAGATGCAGAGACACACATGTTCACAAACAGAAATCTTATAAAAACACAAGGCTAGAAACCATAATGCACACAAAAAGAACCTGTAAGTAAAAAAGGCCTGACCAAGCATTATTAGACAACGAATACAAGCCAGGAATCAAGCCCAGCAATATAGAGACACCATATTTGACTTTGGCTCCATAAGTGGCCCAGTCCACTCTAGAGTAAGACTGTTGGTCATCTTATCACTTACTAAAGTTCAAAGTATGAGCACTATTTGCACTGAACACTACAACTTCAAAGCATGAGCAGTTGGGGTATAAAATAACATATCTAAACCATAACAGACATATGTAAGTGGAACATTTTTTTGAATGGTGCTTTGGGGAAGGGAGTAAACGAGAAGCCACTTCTATGACCCAAGGGAAGAGAAACACTAATATAGTCTATCCCTGTAAGAGAAAGAACTGAATTAAGAGAAAGATAGGACACAAGCACCCATCCCATACCAAGAAACCACCCCTGGTTAACTACCTATTAAAAATTTAGTTTATCCCATGGAATCTCAGTGGGCATACAGGTCAAATTTATGAACAGACCCATGTGCATTAGTAATGGCCAACACAAAATGTACTAAAGGAATTTTGAAAATTGTTTATTTCAATTTTACTTTGGGCTTTTTTATTTCTTTTACCTTACTGGCCTTTTCCATGTGCATTATGATTCCTGACATTGAGATTTTATGGTGTGTGTGTGTGTGTGTGTGTGTGTGTGTGTATGCCTGTGTGGTCTGTGTGTGTGCATTTGTTTCTTGTGGTTTTCTTAGTTTCTTTTTTGCTTTCTGTTGTTACATTGTTCTTTTTGTTTTTTAATTTTTCCGCTTGGTTTCTTAAGAGAGATAGAGAAGATAGTGAGATAGGGAGACTCTGGGAAAGCATGAGATGGGGGAACCACGATCAAAATATATTGTATGAAAATAATTTTATTTTCAATAAAAACATAAAATTAAAAAATAACTAAGTAATGAATTTAACACACATATACATATACATATACATAGTGAAACATTTAGGAGCTCCTTTTAATAAATAAAATTACTATGATAATTATTTTTTAAAAAACTAAGATAGGAAGAGAGGGAACAAAGAAAAGAAATACATGAAGAATAAAGTAATGAAGTAGAAAGAAAAAAGACAATATAAGTGAGAATGACTCTATAAAGAAGCAATCAAGATTTGGCCCCAATCGATATGAAGCTTCATTGTACTGTTCTTCCCAGGTTTCGGGTCAGCAGTCACTAGCAGAAAGGTATACCCCACTCTTGGAAAGGAGCCTACAAAAATAGCACCCTGAATGGAGATTAGCAGAATCACGGGCACACAATCAGAGGTTGAACAACTCAGAGGCAGAAACATAGCGAGGGAAGAGTAGACTGGACTTGGAGGAAAGAAGAGCAATGCTGGAGCCAGAAACTGAGGATGTCTTAAACTGATAAAGTGATAAGGATCCATTCTGTGCCTACCTAGGAAAGGCAAAACACAGGAAGTATTCTATTGGAGCTTTACAGAAAACTAACTGAAGAGTTGGATCTCTGAAAAGATAAGCTCCACAGACGCTTAGTCAACCTAAGCATAAACAGAGAGTAGACATAACATAATGGAATTGAAGGTGGAAAAGAAAATAATGAAACAGAATCAAGTGAAATAAAAGGAAGTATGATAAGACAGATTGTGATATTTGTCGCTAAGTGTGAACATGATAGCATCTACAGTCGCATGGACTGGGCTTAGGCAAATCGAAGAATGAATAAAATGAATAAAGTTAGCTGAACTCTAGAAAACAGAACCTAGCACCTTCATTTCCTCTCCATGGTGGATTGCTGCAAAGGAGCGGATACTAGTAGGCTTAGCCTATTGATGTAATATCGCTTTGAATGAAAACTGGGTAAAGTCAAACAAAATATAAAAATTGTAAACAAAGTTTTGGGAGAATCAGAGACGCGAATTCTAATTAGTTACTTAACTGGATTCAAGAGAACATGAAGATAATTATACATCATGACAAATTGGGTTTTACCCCTGGGGTGTGATGTTAGTTCAGTGTACACAAATTAACATATTTAATACAGCATGAAAGTTGACTTGTGGTCATCTGGATAAATAAAGAAATGTTCAACTTCCTTGCATAGTTAAAGAACAGAAAAGGTTAGGAATGAAAGAAATAAATATCAACTTAATAAAAGCTGTATAAAACAAACCTATAACATTATACTAAATGGAAAATAAAAGAAACAGCTTCTGCTCTAAAATCTGGAATTACGGCTGTTTTACACCCTTATTCATCACAGTGCTAAAAAAAAAAATCTTAGCTCAGGCAAACAGAAAAAAGGGGACACAAATAGGAAAGAAGTCATTATCCTTAATTACAGATAACATGATCCTACACTTAAAAGACCATAAAGACTCCATTAGAAAACTCTTAGAGATCTGATGAACACTTTCAGCAAAGTAGCATGATACAAAAGCAACATAAAACAATTTCTATAACAACATAATGGACTCACTGAAAAACAAATTAGAAAAAATTTTCTTCATAGACACATACTGAAGCCTAGAGTAATCCCTAGGAAGGTGATAAATGGCCTGTACAACAGAAACTTTAGGAGAGCAAATTAAAAATGAAGAAGACCCTAGAGGATGGAGAGATGTTACATGCTCATGGATAGGCAGAATTAATATTTTAAAAGGACTGTTTGCCAAAAGGGGTATACAGTAAATAAATGGTCAACAAAATCCCAATGATTCTCTTCACATAAGAAGTCCAAAAATCCTTATGGAAATAGAAAAAGGCATGCAATTCCAAACCAGTTCTAAGAAAAAAGGGCAATGCTGGAGATATAACAGCAGAACTCAAATTATGCTACAAAACTGTGCTGATAAACACAGAACAATTAAATCTTTAGACTACTAAAGAGTACATAGATCCAGAAGTAAACCCATACAGGTATATATGTCAAATAATATTCATATATATATATATATACATACATATATGTGTATACATATATGTACATATATATACATATGTATATGTATATATATGTGTGTGTGTATACAAATGTATATATGTTTGTATGTTTCTGCATTTGAATAACACCATTACACGGTATACAAAATCATCATCATTCCTACACAGAATAACTAAGATAAAAAAAACATGCTTGTGAGGATGTGAAGTTAGAGGAGTCCTTTACTGGCAGGACAGCTACTGTGAAAATCAGTTTGGAGGCTCCTTAGGAAGGTGGCAATCGATCTATCTCAAGACCCAGCTATACAACTCATGCTCTTATACCAAAAATATGCTTCATCTTACCATAGAGATGCTTGCTGGACCATGTTTGTTCCTGCCTAATTCACAAGTCACTAAAAATTACTAGCCTTCTCATGAAATGCAATCTGCAGATTCAATGCAATCCCCACCAAAGTTTAATAAAGCCAACAACAAATTAAATATAAAACACTTGCAAACCTTTTATTTGTGTTAGTTTTTGTTTAAACTTATATTTTATTATTATACCTTAGAAGTCTGTTTTCTAATGAGAGACAGAAAGGGAGCATGTGTGGGTGGGAGATAAAGAGGGGAGTCCTGCAAGGATTAGAGGGAGAGAATGCTATCATCTGGATGTGAGAAAAAAAATTTAAAGGAAACAACAAAAAAATTAGGACAAAAACATTTAAGTGCCCTTTTTCTGCAGGCAATACTATTAATTACACATGAGATCCCAAAGCAGTGGTTTTCAACCAGTCTCTGTCTCCAAAATCATTTGCACTATGACTCCTAACAGTAGCAAAATTACAGTTATGAAGTAGTAACGAAAGTAATTTTATGTTTGGGGTCACCACATTATGAGGAACTGTGTTAAAGTGTTGCAGCATTAGAAGGGTTAATAACCACGGCAAAGACCCCAAAAGAAAACAAACCCTTAGAACTAAATAACACCTTCAGCAAAACGGAAATACAAAACTAACATTCAAAAATCTGTAGCATTTCTATAAACCAATTAACAAACTCAGTAAAAAGAAATCATGGAAACAATCCAATTCACAATGGCTTTAGAATAAAACAAACGTTCCCGTGGCTGGGAAGAATAGAAATAGGGCAGGATGTCTGCCAACCAGTGGAAACAAAGAGGGAGAGAACTATTCAGTTTACCCAGGATGCTGGAGAATTAGAGCCACAGAGAAAAGGTCTGGAGAGAGATCATGGAAACACCTGAAGCCCAAAGAGCCAAATCCACACTAGCAAGCAAGTTATCATGGGAAGGGACTAGGAGGTAGCTAGATTAGCACAGGGATTAAGGTAGATCATTTAACTACTCAGCTATCGAGGTGAAGTTTTAAATAAATTTTAGGTTTTCTGCATAGTTACTTGGGGCTAAAATAAAGTAAAGAAATACAGCTGCCAGATTAAGTCATTGTAATAGTTATAGTAAAGATAATTCGTCAACAAATGACACCCAACCTGCGACAGCAAAATGTTGTAGTAAAATTTAATTGGGGTTTCTATCCTCCCTTAGACCATTCAGTTCTCAGATAACATACACCAAACGTTTATATTTATAATATGCCTCTGGGGCACTAGAGCTGGGCTGATATCAACCCCCTAGGCCATTTTGTCCTGCCAATAACCCTGAGATATGACATGCCATTTTCCATCTGGGATACTCATACTGAAACTAGCTAGCCTTCATGGCCAGTCCTTGCTGTCCCTTACCACATGGTGTCTTTCTATTTCTTGTTTTTCTCTCTCTCCTCCCTCAGACCCTGTTTTAGTCAGAGTCTGTATTCCTACACAAAACATCATGACCAAGAAGCAAATTGGGGAGGAAAAGATTTATTCACCGTACACTTCCACATTGTTGTTCATCACCAAGGAAGTCAGGACAGGAACTCACACAGGGCAAGAACTTGCAGACAGGAGCTGATACGAAGGCTGTGGAGGGGTATTGCTTACTGGCCTGGTTCCCCTGGCTTGCTCAGCTTGCTTGTTTATAGAACCCAGGACTACCAGCCCAGGGATGGCATCACTTTTAATGGGTCCTCCTACCCTTGATAACTAATTGAGAAAATGCCTTATAGCTGTATCTCATGGAGGCATTTTCTCAAGGGAGGCTCCTTTCTCTGGGATAACTCCAGCTTGTGTTAACTTGACACATAAACACATCACTATTACGCCTCAACTCTTAATTTCTTATTCATCCCCAAGATCTAAATAACTTTAAAAGTATCACAGTCTTTACAAATTCTTACATATTAAAGTTTCGATCCCTTTAAAATATTTAAAGTCTCTTGAAATTCAAAGTCTTTTTACAATTCAAAGTCTCTTATCTGTGGGCTCCATTAAAATAGTTTCTTATTTCAAGAGGGAAAAATATCAGGGCACAGTCACAATCAGAAGCAAAATCAAACTCTAACTATCCAATGTCCAGGATCCACTCATGATCTTGATCTTTTGGGCTCCTCCAAGGGCTTGAGTCACTTCTCCAGCTCTGCCCTTTGTAGCACATACCTTGTCTTCTAGGCTCCAGTTACCTTTACTCCACTGCTACTGCTGTTCTTGATGTTCATCTCATGATACTGGCATCTCTAAAACACTGTTGTCTTCTGCTACAACTGGACTGCACTTTCACAAATAGGCAATTTCATGGTGCCAAGCCTCAACTTCTCTGCATGACCACTTCAGCTCTGCGCCTCCACCAATGGCCTCTCACGGTGCAATTGCTACCCCTTCATGTTTCAAAACTAGCACCACTTGGGTGAATCTTATATATTATCATGTCTAGCTGCCAACACGAGGCACAACTGTGTCTGCCTCTGGAACACAGGTTCTCTGTGCTCTCAGGAAACACTTCCCAGAAGATTTTTACCTTAGCGGTGCTGATGCTGGTCTCTTCTTACTCACTGCTAATTTCTTAGCTCCAGCTAACCAGCATCCATAGTCCCAGTAATGCAAAGGTTTTGCTTTAGTAGTTCTGGTATCTTGTTAATTGCAGCTGATTCTTCAGCCCCAGCTAACCAAAACCACAGAATCTCCACAATCAAACAGCAAGGGCCCTGATAAGAGTCTTTAATATTCTCTCTGAAATTTCACAAGCCAGGTCTCCATTGTTTGCACTGTTCTCAACATGATCTTCCAAGCTCCTACAGAACATCCCACAGTGCTCTTAACATCCCAATGGTTTGTCTAGCTCAAAGTTCCAAAGTCCTTCCACAGTCCTCTCAAAAAACATGGTCAGGCTGTCACATGAATGCCCCAATACCGGTAAATTTGTCTTAGTCAAGGTTTGTGTTGCTGAAAAAAAAAATCATGACCTAGAAACAAGTGGGGGGGGGGAAGAGTTTATTCAGGTTATACTTCCACATTGCTGTTAAATGCCAAAGGTAGTCAGGACAGGAACTCACACAGGGCAGGAATTTGGAAGCAGGAACTGATGCAGAGGCCATGGAAGGTTGTTGCTTACTGGATTGCTTCCCCTGACTTGCTCAGCTTGCTTTCTTATAGAACCCAGGACTACTAGCACAGGGATGGCACCACCCACGATGGGCCCTCCCCCTTGATCACTAATGAGAAAATGCCTTACAACTGGATCTCAAGTGGACATTTCTTCAAGGGAGGCTCCTTTCTTTATGATAACTCCAGCTTGTGCCAACTTGACACACAAAACCAGCCAGGACAGAACCCAAGCCCCTGGAATGGAACCCCACCTACCTTTCTTTTGCCTAGCCGTAGGCTGTAGGCATCTTTATTCAACCAGTAGTTTTAATTCAAGGAACAGGTTTTTATAGCATCACTTGCTGCACATGAGAACTTCCTTGTCCTGAGGCAACCAGATCTTGGGGGCCAGTATTTAGGATTATAATACATACCAACAATTCTGATGTGTGTAAGACAAAAATCTCACAGTATCGCTTTGATTGTATTTCCCTGACTTCTAAGGATGTTTGAATATTTCTTTAAAATGTTTCTCAGCCATTTGAGAATCTTCTTTTCAGAATTCTGTTTAAATATGTACTCTATTTTTAAATTGGATTATTTTGTTTTTGTTATCCTATTTCTTGAGTTCTTCATATAGTTTGGATATTATGCGTCTCTCTGATGTGGAGTTAGTAGAAAGCTTTTCCCATTCCGTGGGCTATTGCTTTGTCTGAACAAAAGTACCTCTTATGCTACAGAAGATGTTCATTTTCATGAGGTCCAATGGACTATTTGCTGATTTTAGTGTTTGTGTTTATGCTATTATGTTCAGAAAGTCTTTTACCTGCCAATGAGTTCAAAACTTTTCTCCACTCTTTCTATTATCAAGTTCAGGGTATCTTATTTTATGTTGTGGCCTTTGATTCATTTGGAGATGAGTCTTATGCACAGTATGAATCTATTTGAATTCTTCTCCTTACAGCCATCCAGGTTGACCAGTACCATTTCTTGAAGATACTCTTTTTTTCCAGTGTGTATTTCTTGATTCTTTACCAAAACTCAGATGTCCATCAGTATGTGAATTTATATCTATGCCTTCAATTTGATTCCATTGAAAATATGTCTGGTGTTAGGCCTAAACCATGCTTTTAATCCTATATCTCTGTAGTATGATTTTCTATGGGGATGTTGATACCTTCAACATTTAAGGTACTCTAGATTTGTTTGTTTGTTAGTGTGCCTTTGTGTGTCTGCACATTCGTGTGTGAGGGGCGTTTCCCTAAGAAGCTAAAATCTGCACTTTCAAGTACTGGGAAGAATTATGTTGGTATTTTGGTAGGGATTGCATTAAACTTGCAGGTACTTCTGATAGCATGGACATTTCTACGATATTATTCACTGTTCATTAATAATCTCTCAACAGCAGTGGTATTAATTCCC
>NW_022196895.1:68320587-68363135 GCF_008632895.1 Mastomys coucha
AAAAAAAAAAAGAACCTAACAGAATGGATGCCAAAACAGAGGACAAACTTCTGTTGCATCCAAGAAACACATTTTAACCTCAAGGATATATTTCACCTAGAGTATAAGGAAGGAAAAAATATTCCAGATAAATGGACCTAAGAAGTACACCAGTATAGCCATCTTTAATATCTGATAAACTAGACTTCAGTCTAAAACTAATTAGAAGTGATAGGGAAAGATACAACATACTCATTAAAAAAAATCCACATAGGACATAGCAATTGATCTATACACCAAATACAAGGGCAACAAAGTTTATATATAAAAAATATACTACAGCTTAAATAAAATATTGACTCCTACACACTGATGATGTGAAACTTAAATAACCCACTCTCACCAACAGACAAGTCATTAAGACAGAAACTAAACAGAAATGTTGGAAGTGCTGGAGCTAACTGATATAATAAAACAAATGGACCTAAGAGATATCTACAGAATATTTCACTCAAGCACAAAAGAATATACCTTTTTCTCAGAACTTCATGGAGCTTTCTCCAAAATTGACCACATATTCAGACACAAAACCAATCTTAGCAGATACAGGAAAACGGAAATCACATATTGTATTCTATCTGACCTCCATGGAGTAAAACTAGATATCAACAACAACAGAAAGCTTGCAAGCTCATGGAAATTGAACAACTCTTTACTGAACATAAAATGAATCAAAACAGAAATTAAAAATGGGAACTAAACACTGGCTAGAATTGAACAAATTGTACACAGCAAAAACAGTTTTAAACACGAGCTCATAAAACTAGGTGCCTCCATAAAAACTTGGAAGGATCTCATACCAGTAACTTAATAGCACACTTAAATGCTCTAGAATAAAAAGAATAACTCATACCCAAAAGAAGTACATGCAAACAAATAATCAAAAGAAGGCAGAATCAATAACATCCTATGGATTTTGTGCATTTGTCTTAATTAATGAACCAACATCTTTCATTACATTGGCATGTATTTGTTAATGAAAGATATTATTTATATTTCCTACATTTTCACATAGCGTGAATTTACCGTTCTGAGACTATATCCATCCAAGATACAATATTTAGTCATATTGTGTATTCATGGGACTCTCTTGACCTTAGCAATGTCTCTGATGCCCTAGTTTTAGATGAGCTTGAAATTTTTGAAAGGTACCAGTCAGGTACTTTGTAGCAGATCTTGTAGTGATGAGTATGTGTGTGTTTCTTCCTGTGACATCTTTCTCCTGAATGAAGTGAGGCTGTCTGTTTGGGGAAGGAAGCAACAGAAGTAAGGTGCTATTTTGATCATATCACATCAGCCATCCTTAGCTTGACCTAATACAGAGGATGCTGTACTCATCACCTGGATGAGATAATGCCTGTCATCTTTCTCCACTGCCAATTTGCTCTTTAGTCCCCAATTTTCTCTACTATACTTGGGAAGGAAGTTACTTATGTGGATATATTCAAGGCATTAGAAATTAAGCTGCAATTATTTAAGATATAACATTTCATAAATCATTTGAAATTCTCCTGCATCTAAGGATTACTTCTTTGGAATTATTTATTGTGAACTCATTATAATTATTGTGTAATCTGAATTATAATCCAATATTTGTGATGTTTCTTAGACTGTTCCAATTAGGGCCATTGGAAGTCCCCATTTCTTAAATTTTGTTTTTTGTTTTGTTTTGTTTTGTTTTGTTTTGTTTTTGACTTATCCATTTTGCACATTGTTCACTGCCTCCCTCCCAGTCACCCATTCCCATAATCCTTTTCCCATCTTTCAATCTCTTCTCCTTGGAGCAGCTGGGAGCTCTCCTGGGTATGCTCCCACCCAGATACTTCAAGTCTCTGAAAAGCTAGGACTGAGACCAGACAAGACAACCCAGCTAGAAGAACATATCACACAAGTAGTCCACAGCTTTAGGGATAGACCCCGCTCCAGTTGTTCAGGACCGACATAAAGACTAAGCTGCACATTTGTTACTTATGTGCAGGAAGACCCAGGTCCAGCCCATGGATGTTCTTTGGTTGGTGCTTCAATCTCTGAGAGCGCCAAGGATCCAGGTTAGTTGATACTGTTGGTCTTCCCTTGGGGGCTGCAATCCTTCATCCTAGTCTTCCATAAGAGAGTCCTCAAGCTCCATCCATTGTTTGGCAATGGGTATCTGCATCTGTATGAGTCAGTTGGAAGGGACTTTCAGAGGACAGCCATGCTGGACTCCTGACTGCAAGCATAACAGTGTATCATTAATAGTACGAGCGACTACTTGTTTAAATATGAGATGGATACCAAGTTGGGCTAGTTTTTGGTTGTTCATTCCCTCAGTTTCTGCTCCATCCCAAAATCCCTGCATTTCTTGTAGACAGGATAAATTCTGGGTTGAAAATTTTGTGGGTGATTGTTGGCCCTATCATTCCACTGAAGTTCCTGCCTGACCATAGGAGGCAGCCTTCTCAGATTCAATATCCCCAATCCTGTGAGTCACAGACACTTCCTTTGATTCTTGGCCACCTCATTCTCAGGTCTTGGTCTCTTCCTGGAGATGTCCCCCACCTACCACCCCACCCCCTGTAAGGTTTCAGAAGTCCATTCATTTTCATGGTCATCTGGCCATCCCCCTGCTCCTCCCCACACCCTATACTAAATCTCCCCAAATCCCTCCAGATCCCCACCCCCACCCAGTTCCCTCCCTCCATTTGCCTTCAATGACCATTCCATTGCCTCTTCCAAGTGAGATTCAAGCATCTTTTCTTGTGCCCTCCATTCTGTCCAGCCTCCTTGGGTCTGTATGATATAGCATGGGCATCCTTTACCCTGTGACTAATATCAACTTATAAGTCAATACATATCATGTATGTCCTTTTGGGACTGTGTTACTTCACTCAGGAAGATATTCTCAAGATTCATACTTTTGCTTGCAATATTCATGATGCCTGTTTTTAATAACTGAATAGTATTCCACTATATAGCTGTGCCACCTTTTCTTTATTCATTCTTCAGTTGAAGGACACATAGGTTGTTTCCAGTTTCTGGCTATTATGAATAAACTTGCTATAAATATAGTTCAAGTGTCTTTGTGGATGCAGGAGCAACTTTTGGGTATACCTTTGGGTTCACGAGTGGTATGGCTGAGTCCTGAGGTAGAGTTATTTCAAATTCTCTGAGAAACCACTAAAATTATTTGCACAAGTTTGCACTCTCACCAGCAATGTAAAATTGGTCCACTTGCTCCACATCCTTCCAAGCATGGGCTATCACTTGAATTTTTCATCTTAGCCTTTCTGATGGGTATAAGATGGAAGGTCATAGTTGTCTTGATTTGCTTTCCCTGATGACTAAGGACTTTGAACATTTCTTTAAATGCTTCTTGGTCATTCAAAATTCCTCTGTTGAGAATTCTCTGTTTAGCTCTGTGTACCATTTTTAAATTGGGTTATTTGGGATGTTGGCATTTAACTTCTTGAGTTCTTTATAAATTTTGGAATTAGCCCTCTGTCAGATGTAGGGTTGGTAAAGATCCTTTCCTAATCTGCAGGCTGCTGTTTGTTTCATTGACAGTGTCCCTTATCTTGCAGAGCTTTTCAGTTTCATGAGATCCATTTTATCAATTAATGATCTTGGAGACTGAGCCATTGGTATTCCTGTTCAGGAAAATATCTCCTGCATCAATGTATTCAAGGGTATTTCCCACTTTTTCTTCTATGACATTTAGTGTATCCTTTTTATGTTGAGGTACTTAATATACTTGGACTTGAGTTTTGTGCAAGGTGATAAATATGGATCTATTTTTATTCTTCTATGTGTTTACATCCAGTTAAACCAAAACCATTTCTTGAAGATGGTTTCATTTTTCCATTGTATGGTTTTGGCTTTTTTATGAAAAATCAAGTGTCCATGGGTATGGTGGTTTATTTTTGAGTCTTTGAATTGATTCCATTGATCAACATGCATGCTTCTTCATCAATACTATGCAGTTCTTTTTTTTAAAGATTTTTTTTATTTACGTGTTATATGATTTCTCCTTTCCCAGTTTCCCTCCAAAAAACAAACAAACAAACAAACAAACAAAAACAACAAGAACAAACCCCTGTTGCCTCCCCCATCTCCATGCTTGCCACCCCACCCTCTCCCACTTATTGGCACTGGCATTCCCTTACACTGGGGCACAGAACCTTCACAGGGCCAAGGGCTTCTCCTCCCATTGATGATCGACTTTGCAATCCTCTGCTATACACATGCTGCCAGAACAATCTTTCCCACCATGTATAGTCCTTGGTTGGTGGTTGACTCCCTGGGAGCTCTGAGGGTACTAGTTAGTTCATATTGTTGTTCGTACTAAGGGGCTGCAAACCCTTCAGCTCCTTTGGTCCTTTCTCTAACTCGTTCAATGGAGACCCTGTACTCAGTTCAATGGATGGCTGTGAGCCTCTACATTTGAATTATTCAGGTACAGTCAGAGCCTCTCAGGAGATAGCTATATTAGATTGGCTTGTCCTTCATTCAGTCTCTGCTCCATAGTTAATCTCTGCAACTCCTTCCATGGGTATTTGGTTCCCCCTTTTAAGAAGGAATGAGATGTCCAAATTTTGGTCTTCCTTCTTGAGTTTCTTGTGGTTTGTGGGTTGTTCTTCATGTATTCCAAATTTCTGGGCTAATAACCACTTATCAGAGAGTGCACACCGTGTTTGTTCTTTTGTGATTGGGTTACCTCACTCAGGATGATATTCTCCAGATCCATCCATTTCCCTAAGAATTTCATAAATTCATTGTTTTTAATAGCTGAGTAGTACTCCATTGTGTAGATGTACCACAATTTCTGTATCCACTCCTCTGTTGAGGGACATTTCCAGTTTCTGGCTATTATAAATAAGGCTGCTATGAACATGGTGGAGCATGTCTCTCTGTTGATTAGTTTGGTTAAGCGTTTTTTTATATTGTTGATTTTCTCCAAGAACCAGCCATTGGTTTCATTGATTCTTTGTATTGTTTTCTTTTTTTTCTAATTCATTGATTTGAGCCCTAATTTTGATTATTTCTTGTCTTCTATTCCACTTTGGTGTGCTTGCTGCTGCTGCAGTTGTGGCAGCAGTGACAGAGGCGACTTCTTCTTCCTCTTCTTCTTCTTCTTCTTCTTCTTCTTCTTCTTCTTCTTCTTCTCCTTCTCCTTCTCCTTCTCCTTCTCCTTCTCCTTCTTCCTCTTCCTCTTCCTCTTCCTCTTCCTCTTCCTCTTCCTCTTCTTCTTCTTCTCCTTCTCCTTCTGCTTCTCCTTCTCCCTCTCCTTCTCCCTCTCCCTCACCCTCTCCTTCTTCTCCTTCTCTCCCTCTCCCTCTCCTTCTCTCCCTCTCTGTTTTCTCCTCCTCCTCTTCCTCCTCCTCCTCCTCTTCTTCCTTCTTCTTCTCTAGAGTTTTTAGGTGTATTTTTAAATTGCTGATATGAGAACTTTCTACTTTCATGGATATGAGAACTTTCTACTTTCATGGACCCAGCAAATAAGAAGCTGCCCCTCAAAAAAAATCTAAAGTGATGGAAATATATATATTTCCACTTTAGATATATATATATATATATGTGTGTGTATATATATATACACACACACATACTATGGAGGTACTTAGTGCTATGAACTTTCCTGTGAACTTCTTTCATTGTGTCCTAATTTAGGTATACTCTGCCTTCATTTTCATTAAATTCTAGAAAGTCTTTATTTTTTTTCATTATTTCTTCTATAACTCACAGATAATTGAATTGTTCTATTTTCCTGAGTGTGTAGGATTTCCTGTGTTTCTGCTGTTGTTGAAGTCCAGCTTTAATCAATGGTTGTCTGTTAAGATATAAGGTATTATTTCAATTTTCTTATATCTGTTGAGGTTTGCTTTGTGACTGACTATATGATCAATTTTGGAGAAGGATCTATGAAGTGCTGAGAGGAAGGTATATTCTTTTGTGTTTGGGTAAAATATACTATAGATATCTGTTAGGTCATTTCATTCCTAATGTCTGTTAGTTTTGTTATTTCTCTGTTTACATTTTGTCTGAATGACCTGTCATTCCATAAGATTGTGGTGTAGAAGGCTCCCATTATTAATGTGTGAGGTTCAATTGTGATTTAAGCTTTACCAATGTTTCTTTTAAAAATGTGGTGTGTTTGTGTTTGTGGCATAGATGTTAAGAATTAAAATATCATTTTGGTAGGCTTTTCCTCTGATTAGTATATGTCATTCCCTATCTCTTTTGATTAGTTTTTGTTAAAAGCATATTTTATTATATATTAGAATGGCTACTCTAGCTTTCTTCTTGAATCTATTTGATTGGAAAACTTTGTTCCAGCTCTTTACTCTGAGGTAAGATCTATCTTTATTGCTGAGGTGTGTTTCTTGTGTGCAGTAGAATTATGGATTCTGGGTTTTTTTATCCATTCTGTTGGCTTGTATCTTTTTATTGGGAAATTGAGTCTATTGGTATTGAGAAATATTAATGACCAGTGATTACTATTTCCTGTCATTTTGATATTTGTGGTGTTACTATGTATATATGTGTGTGCTTCCATTCCTTTTGCTGGTATGGAATTACTTATTTCCTGTGTTTTCTTGGATATGGTTATCCTCCTTGGGCTGGAGTTTTCCTTCTAGTATTTTCTGTAGAGCTGGATTTGTGTATAGATATAATTTATATTTGGATTTTTCTTGAAATATCTTGTTTTCTCTATCTGTGGTGATGGAGAGATTTGGCTTTTTAGAGGTTGAAAATTATCTGTACATTCCCTTCTAGATTTTAGAGTTCCTGTTGAGAAATTGGATGTAATTTTGATAGGTATACCTTTGTATGTTACCTGTCCTTTTTTTCTTGCTGGTTTAAATATTCTTTCTTTGTTCTGTAGATTTTGTGTTTTGATTATTTTGTGTCAGGAGAATTTTCTTTTGTGGCCCAGTCTAATTGGTGTTCTATAAGCTATAACAAAGTTTTCATTTGTGATTTTGTTGAAACTATTTTCTGGGCCTCGGGGCTGGGACTCTTCACCTTCTTCTATTCCTATTATTCTTAGGCTAAGTCTTTTCATGGTATCCCAGATTTCCTAGATATTTTGTGTCAAGAATTTTTTAGATTTAACATTGTCTTTGACTGATTTATCAATTTCATCTATTGTGTCTTATATGCCAGAGATTCTCTCTTCCATCTCCTATATTCTGTTGGTGGTCCTTACATCTGCTGTTTGCTCTTCCCGTACTGAGGTTTTCCATCCCCAGGATTCCCTCAGTTTGTGTTTTCTTTATTGCTTCCATTTTTACTTTCAGGTCTTGCACAGTTCTATTTATTTCCTTCACCTGTTTAATTGTATTTTCCTGTATATCTTTACAGGATTTATTTGTTTCTTCTTTAAAGGCCTCCACCTGTTTGACTGTATTTGCCTGTATTTCTTTAAGGGGCTTATTCATTTCCTATTTAAAGTCCTGTATAATCATTTTTTACATTTATTTTTTTATTGGACATTTTATTTATTTACATTTCAAATGTTATCCCTTTCCTGGTTTTCCTCCGATCACCCCTATCCCATCCTCCTCTCCCTGCTTTTATGAGGGTGTTCTCCCATCCAGCCACCCACCCACTCCCACCTCCCTGCCCTGTAATCTTTATAAGATTTGATTTAAGGTCATTTTCTTGTTCTGTTATGTTAGGATAGCCAGGGCTTGCTGTAGTGTGTTAGCTATGTTTTGGAGGTGTCATATTGCCCTGGATTTTGTTGATTTTGTTCTTTTGAAGGCCTGTAGTCATCTAAATGGGCTTAGTCTCTGCATGTTCTTGTTGAAGTAGGTATTGGGAGGGTGTGAACCTGGATGGTCCTGATGTGGCAGGCCTCAAATGGATATCCTTGGGCTGTAAGGTTCTTGATCTTCAGGTCTGTATGGTTCAGGCTCAGCAGTTCTGATGAACATGTAAGGAGAGGTGGCAGTAAATGAAGGTCTCCCTGGGATAGCAGGCTGCTCAGGCTGCTCAGGCTGCTCTGCTTGCTCCAAAGGACTCAGAAAACAGGGAAGATGGGTGGGGAAAGAGAAGCTTACCTGTATGGTTCAGGGACAGCAGGTATGAGGAATTGGGAGGGGAGGAGGCAGGGGTATGAAAGGAGTCCCCAAATTGTGTGTGTGTGTGTGTGTGTGTGCAAATATATATTTCTATCACTTTAGATATTTTTGAGGGGAAGCTTCTTATTTGCTGGTACCATGAGATGCTATTCAAGTTATTTTTCATAGGTATTGCATTTTTAAATGACTTGTTTGCATTTATAAGGATTTATACAAGTATTTGTACAGGTTGTTGCACTGTCAAGGCTTAGTTCCAAGGAGAGCCATGAGAAAGTTTGTAACAAAGTAAAAACTTGGGGAAAGGGCCAAATAAAAACTTTTTTCTTTTCTTTATTTTACAGAAAATTAGTCTTGCTCCAGAGAGCAATTCAGCCATATCAGGAATCTCTTAAAATTTTGCCTCTAGCTGTTTGGGGCTTGCTGATAACATGCAGGGGGATATAAATATTGCACAGCTCTATATTTCAGTGTTATTCATCTGATTATATGAGGGAACTCACTGAAAGACAGTTTCAGAATTTAAAACAAAGCCATTTTAAAGCAACAAGCTGACTGTGTCTGGGAAATTATCCCATCATTCCCTGGAAGAAGTAAGAATGTTTGATAACATTACCATATGGATATTTTAGTTACCATTCAAAGTTAAGCCTGACATTTATTTTTCAAGGATTCAAGCCTTTTATAAAAATATTTCTATACTTTATACAAAATTTTTTATTTTTTGCCTGTTTATAAATAAATATGAGTTGTTGCTAAAATTAGCTGAAGACCAGAACTAAGCACTTGGAAATGTGAATATAAATTTATAGTTCTTTAATTCTAATTAGAATAACAGTTTAAATTATGAGAACTAGAAAAACAGCTTATTTTTGAAAATATTATAATAATTTTAGCATATGTAGTATTTGAATTATGCATACATCTATTATTTAATACAATTAGAATACCTCAAACGAACAATTTTTTTTCCATTTCAAAACAAATGTGAATTTCAAAGTATTATAAGGTTTGCTGGATGCAATTAAAAGGAGAGCTGTAACTGTCTGATTGTGAATGGCTAAGGGATCATTGACTGTAATGCTAAATCATCCTTGTCAACATACTCACATTCAGAATCGTTATGGGAACTCAACTTTGGCCTCATATCTGAGGATGCGTCTAGAGAGCTTTAACTGGACAGAGGCGTACTCTGAATGTGAGTGGCTTGATCCTATGGGCTTGGATCCCAGGTAATAAGAATGGGAAAGCAACCTGAGTGCCAATATCCATCTCTGTTTACTTACTGACTGAAGAAATACCGCGACCATGTGCCGCCTCCGTTCTTGCTGTTCTTAGCACCACACCTTCAGTGCTACGCTGAACTCTCCCTCCAAAGCGTGAGCCAAAATACCCTTCTTTCTTTCAGTGGCCTTTACCAGCTATTGTGTCGCAAAAAATGAGAAAAGCAATCAATGCACTAATTAATTAACTGTCTGCTAAGTAACTTCATTGGTTCTGACTCTGTTTTCCTGCCGGAAAGCAGGTAAATTTTCATAAAAAAAAAAAAAATAACAGATAAGCCTTCAAACTATGGTTCTGGTTTGAAGATAAAATGCCCCCTGTAGACCTATACGACTGAACACTTGGCCGCTGCTGGTGGCATTTTTTTGTAAGGTCTGAAAAACCTGTAAGAGGTAAAACTTTGGACAAAGTGGATCAGTTGGAGGTGGGCTTGAGGATTTATGTAGACCTGCTCCACTTCTGTTCATTCTTCCTCCTGACTGAGGATGAGAAGTGAGGAGTCAGATTTCTGCTCCTGGAGCCTTGCCCTCCCCATCACGATGGAATTTATCACCTTGAGCTGTGAGGCAGAATAAACCCTTCTGTCCATTAATTGCTTCTTGTCAGACACCAAGCCAGGAGAAGAGTAGCAAAACCCAAAGTTGTAGTAGGAAAAAACAAAGCATCAAACAGATACTAGAATTACCTTCATCCCCTTGAGCGTGCTCTTCCTTTACTTAAGCAGAATGGTGTACTTTAAAATGAAAATTTGAGCCTGATGAGCCTGACTCCCTAAAATTCCATCTTCTTAAACTGTCATTTTTCCTATTGCTTACAGGATGACAATTTGGCTTTAAGACCCATTACCCCTAAGGCTGTCTTCCCTCAGCCTCTTTCTCTAACACTTACCTTCCAGCTGTCTAAGAGACAGCTATCTTTTTGCAGATACCTGCATTTCTCAAACTTCAGTTGACATTAAAATTGCCCGGAGATCTGGTTAGATGCATCCAAGGCACCAAGCACATAGCATTTTTTGATTCACTAGGTCTTCAAGAAGATCTTAAACATGCATTTCTATTGAATTCCCTTTGAAATGTTTTCCCAATGATGCTAATACAGGTGGTCCAAGAGTTGGGGGAAACTCAGAGTTTTAGACTTGTACTTCTTGTATTTTTTCCTGCTCCAGTATTTGCAAATCTTGTCCTCAAAAGTTTGTTCTTAGCTCCAAAAGTGCAGTAAGTACTAGTCATAATTTGATCCCATAGGAAAAGCAACCCCAAATGACAGTCGATACATGAATTTACATTATGACCAGGAGACATATTTTCCTTATATAAAAGTTTCTAGAGAAAAAATATTCTCTCTCAGCGGTCTGCAGTGATCAAATTAATTCATCAATTTATTGTCGCAATGTTATTTTCTCTAATTCATATGCAACTGAATCCTGTATTTTTAGTTTCCACAAATAAAGGACAAAGGAAGTTCAATAATCATGGTTAAAATTGTTTGTGTAAATTCACGAACAAGCATTTTAAACTCACCACGTACCATTTTTATGATTTTAAAACTAAATTATATACATGTTTGTGTGTGTCTCTCTCTCTGTGTGTGTGTGTGTGTGTGTGTGTGTGTGTGTTTATCTGTATACTTCACAAATGTATCAGAGTTATCAATTTTGTCTTTAGCTCCCCTGGTAGGACTCAATGAATACAATTTCTTTTTCTGGTTGTCTCATAAGACCATTGCCTATGTTTGAGATCAGTGTTGATACCCTGACCCCGATGAAGCCTAATAGCAGACATGACAACTAATGCTAATGGGCTCTGACCACATGCCAGGCACAGGGCTAATGCATTAGCACCTTGTGCTCTGTAAAATTGTATAGTGGTCCCTAAACAATAGCCTAGTTCTGTCTAACTCCAAAGGTCTTCAAATAGTACATCAATTAACTTTCTCAAATGAGCAAAACTATCTATTGCTTCATGAGAACAATTACAAACTCTAGGCAATCATCAAACAGACATTTTAAACTCCATTTTGTGAAAGCTGTATTGAGTTTTGGAGAGATTGATAAAATCTGAAACCAGGTATTCTGGGCAATATGTGGTTCCATAAAATAAGACCTTTATCATGATTCACAGGAGTCATGTTATAGAGCTCTCAGTGTAATCGATGTTATATTTCAGAACACTCTATTAAATCTTTCATTTTCTGGGACAGCCTCTGTGCCTATATAATGATGATACTAATTTCTAATAATACATTATAAACTTTTTACCTAAAATTCCCATTAAAACTTTTAAATTGCCAATTTTTACAAGGCCAAAGCCTGATCCAAACGTATAGCATAACTAAATTAAAATTCTAGCTAAATTAAAATTTATCAACAGTGAAGGATCCAGATATCAAGGCCAGAAAAGCTTCATTTTTGAATCAAGAGTGAATAACTGAAGTAACATTTATCACCTCTAACAATAGCAATGGGCGTAGAAGCTGATGTCATAAACCTCCGGAGTCAGAGGAGATGAACACAGAAAAGCCTAAGAATCAAATATATCCTGGACTTGCAGACTTTCCCAGTCAGCCGCTAGAAGAGCTTCCCAAGCAGATCGTCGGGGACATGATCACACTCACTGCACAGCTCCGTTATCAGCTGAGTCTCAGAGTCTACTGCATGAAGCGGAAAAGGAGGAAGCAAAGGAAAAAAAACAGCATCTTAGTGCCTACACTTCTGCAGAATGTGACACACATTCTTTTCCACCCATTTTCCATTTCTGGTACTGAACTACTGTGCTTCACGTGGAAATGAAAGGTTCCAGGGAAGCTAGCTCTTATGTGAGCAGTTGCCAGCAGCAAGCATGCAATATGAAGATGAAGAAGGAGCTAAAAGGTGACTTACTGATTGATGACAGCTATGGGGTCTCTGCTAGTCCTAAGCAAATCATTTGAAGAGAGATTAAAAAAAATTCAGTGTAATATCCATGTGCACTTGCACTAATACTTAGTGTTAGCCATACTAAGTCAACTATATTGCTGTCTCAAGGAATATATAAGTTATAAGCTAAGGTATCCTATCATTGATAAAACAACACAAGAAATTGTTACAAAATCATGCATATAAGTTCTGTAGTTACAGGAAATCTTTAAGACCTACTTTATTCATGAATTAACAATCAGATAGTTTTCAGGTCTTTTAATATTGGCTTTAATGTTTGTTATACATTCATTTCCCTTTATGGTTTGGTTATTCTCTCTCTTGGTTTTTGTTCCACAGGTTGGTTCTATGATCATATCAATGCATTTAAAAGAAGATGAACACATTTTTATTTTCTTTATCTTTTTAAAATTTCTTCCTTTCTTGAAAATTCTAAGTATACTGTTTACATTAGGGTGGCCTACTTTACTGACTTAAGAAAAGGAGGTAGCCAGGAGCCTGATACAAATGAAATTTCTACCTCAAAGGATGATCTAACCATTTTAAAAGACAGGCAATCACCCTATTAGGGTAGGAATTATATCTTTGAAGTTAATTTCAAAAACACTGATGCAAGGACATCATCATATAAAGTAAATCTTATTGAATACATTGCTTTATTTTACTTTATGACTAATTAAAAATACATATAATTGCATTTAATTTTAAAAATGTTATCTATGGGTGTGAATATATGCTGTGAATTTATTTATACAGAATTTGTCTGATACTTTGAGCAGACGCTGCTTTTGCTAATGATTCATTGAAATGTTTCAAGCTTTTTCTTTTCTGATGTAAAACAATTTCCCTGAAAGGTTGAAAATCATTTGAATGAACCTATAAAATAGGTGGTAAAATGGTTTTTAGCACAGCTAAGGAGGTACCTTGCTGCTCTTAATGAGGTGTTCACTTATGAAAGAGTATTATCATACTTACACAAATCATTTGTTTCAGTGGCATTAGAAACAGCTATTAATGCAAAAAGTACACCTATAAGCCCCACTGTACCATTTTGTCTCACAATATTTCCAAGAGTTTTGACAGGCTAGACTATGCACAGGAAATGTCCTTCTTTCTCACAGGAGACATTGATTTTACTTGACTCTAAGAGATTTTCAAGACCTAGAAACAAGGCTATAGCTTATCATTCCATGTCAATAATTTAAAACTAGTGTAGTTTAGATACATGTAAGAATCCTGCTGAATATCTTTCTAATTGATAACATAATTTGAACATAAGTTATTTAAAACTGACATCCAAAATAATCAGCAATTAGAGTATATACAGTTTTTCTGAAAATTAATGGCGTATACATAAGAAGGCACGAGTCCTGTTCTCAAGGACATCATACTTGAATCGCTTGCAAGGTTGCGAAGGGAATCTGCTCCTTGTACACAGGGTTGCAAGTTTCCTTTTAAGTGGATTTCACTGACAAGGACAGCTATATTTCGGAGGGAGTCTGCTATGAAGCTGAAGATGTCAAATTTTATCCAAGACACCAAGTCTTCTCAGATCTCAGCGTGTGTTGTGATGGAGACGTGGGATGTAGCTGTCCTCGATCCCCACTTTACAAACAGAATTTGGTGTTTTCTTTCTGATCTCTGGGGTGAGACAGGCACTTCTATTTGATTTGTAAGCAGTTCATATTTCATTTGGATAGAAATATAGGACCAAGTGGCAACTAATCATAAAAATATTGAACAACTTTTAGCTCTGTATCTGTCAATATTGAGTATGTCCTACCATGGATGAATGGGCTGTTTCTTCTTCATCTTCTTCATTGTCTCCTCCTTTTCCTTTCCCTTCTCTTCATTCTCCTTCTCCCTCCTCCTCCTATTCTTCTACTTCATCTTCTCCTTCTCCTTTTCTTCCTTCTCCCTCTCCTCCTCCTCCTCCTCTTCCTACTCTTCCTACTCTTCCTCCTCCTCTTCCTCTTCCTCCTCCTCTTCCTCTTCCACCTCCTCCTCCTCTTCCTCCTCTTCTTCTTCTCCTGACTCTTATTTACTATGTTCCAGGCATATGTAGTTTTTCTCAACCTGACAATTGCATGTATGTATCTCATGTTCTAAAAAAAACCATATTGATGCCTTTCTTCAAAGGAAATCTGACACATAGTAATTTATACAGGGGATGCTGAGAAATTAAAAATATAATCTGTAATTTTAGCGATCATGGGTATCCCTATAGTAGTAGCCCAATCTGAGAAAGTAAACAGAAGGAGTTTATGGTAGATTAGATAAGCTTTCATTTAATGAACAAATGACTTGTATAACTATGCAATTTCATGCATAAGTCCTTACTATGTTTAGCTTAATAGTCATGTGCTAAGTCTGTATAGATTTTTTCAGTAGGTTCACTGTTAACAATTTCATTAAAATTACAGTATTCTTGCTGTCAAACAACAGAAAATCTGAATAAAGGTTGGGATAATGGTCACCCTTGCCCACCTGACATCCTCACCTACCCATCTTACAGTGATTTAAAACCTGACTCATGCATTTTTGAATTTTAAAAAAATTTAACAAAAGTAAAATGTAAGACTTTACTTTTGTTTACATATACAAATGCATATATAAAAATATATGTTCATATTCATTGTTCCAGTGAATTGTCACCTCATTATGATTTTGAGAAGACTGAGCTAGGCAGAGAGGTTAGAAAACCTCTCGTGGTTATTACAAGAAGCTCTGCCAGAACCACTGATCTAGAGCATACAGTCCTGGGGGTATGAAGCACCTTTCTCTCTGTTCTCCCTGCCCAACATCTAACCATGTGAATACACATTCCAAGACAAACACGAAATTGTTTAATGTGTTGGTTTAGTTTGGATATTTTTTCCTCCAACAAACAGGAAAAAAGATGGCTTCTATCAATGTCAATGAAAACAAACAGCAGCTATTTGAACTTACTGATGGAGATAATAAGAGAACAATAGAAGGATGTTGCAATTTCAGAGGAAAAGTATAGTACTCCAGATCTCCAAATCTATAAGGAATCCAAGCCATTCGTTGAAGGGGCTGCTAATTAGACCTTTGCTGTGCATGGTGAGTAAGGTATGGTTATATATATATATATATACATATATATATGTATATATATATATACATATATATATATACACACACATATATATACATATATATATATATATATATACATTTGGTGAGAGAGAGAGGAAAAAAGAGAGAAAGGAAGGAAGAAAGAGAAAGACTTTCATTTTAAGACATCCTATAAGACAGTAAAGAATCATGGGAGTGGGCCATGATATCCTTCAACTTGTACTAATTCTATTAGAAAGCATTACATGCTTCATAGGACCATAGACCAAAGCTTCCCTGTGTTAGAATAACGTTAGGAAGATATAATGCATGCCTAAGATGAGTTAAAAACCAAAAGGGATCTCCTTTAGTAATGGAACCATCTAAGATTTTGGTGTACCCAAAAGACATATCTATAGGTGACAAAAAGATACTAGACAAGAATTTGTTTTCAGCCTTAATAATGGGGTGATAAGTCATAGTGTCTTATCACTAGGAAAGCCAGTGTGAGGAAAACAAAGCATGGAACTAAGAGAAGGTTAACTCAGCAAGTGCAGAGCTTTAGCTCTCAGTAAGTCTTCAGCTTCTCAAGTGCAGAGCTTTAGCTCTCAGTAAATCTTCAGCTTCTCAAGGTCTATGTAACACGATGTGCTTCATTGTGAGTTGGTAGTCTACAGGTGACCATCAATAGCCCATCAGATACTTGCTTTGTTCCTTGGCATGGATAACAGCCCACAGAGCCTTTCTCCTAAGATTTCTCAACATTTAAGGTGTGTCGGATTGTTTTGAAAGGTTGATTGACAGTGCCATGCTAATGTCTCCAAGGGTAGATGCTACTGCCATTTTCATTCTAGCAATGAACATCATAAAGACTATATTCTTTGGGTGTCAAAATACATATGTGGAGACTACATCCTATGGTAATACACAGTGAATATTTCTGTGGTGTTGGGATCTTCCAAATTTCGAGAATCAACATTCAGGTGACATAAACATCTGTTAAAGGGGGCTGTAAGAAGTGACCAGGAAAGCCAACTGATGGCTTTCAGCACTGCTAGAGAAACTATTTTGCTAGAAGATAATTCTATTCATCTTTTGGCCTTAGGCTCTGCACTGTGTAACACTCCATGATACAACTTCTAAACACTGTAAGAGTTAGAGAAGTAGAAGAGACAGTGAGAAACTATGCAGCCCTAGGAGTTCCGTACTCTATCCTGGACCCACTGAAGCCACAAGCCTGGCCAATGAAAGAAAAGGTCAGTTCTGGGAGTTGTTTATGGGAGTTTTTATTGTTCTAGACTGAGATGTTAACAACATCAATGGAACAAAAGCAAGTTTTCTTTTTTTCTTAGATTTTTTTTATTTTGTTTTCTAAGTTATAATGTAATTGCAATATTTCTCACTTCCATTTCCTCCCCCAATCCTTTGCAAATACTGCTATATTTTCCTTCAAATTCATGATCTCTTTTTTCACCAATTCTTATGGCATGCATGAGTGTATATACATGCATATTCCAAAACATGACCTATTTAGCCTATATAATGTCATTTGTATGCATGTTTTCAGGGATAAACATTTATAACTGGATAACCAATTTGTGTGCTCTTTTCTGGGGAGGACCACTGCTCCTGCTTTACAAGATGCCTGAGGTTCTCCATGTAGGGTTGAGATCTCCTGTACTTTCCCCCTTTACGTTGGCATGTCCATTCTTGTTAACCATGTTTAGCTTTTGTATTTGGGTAGATTTTAGTGACAGTTTATGTTTGAAGCTTTTAATGCTGCTAGAACATACAATCTCTGGAAACCTCCCTAATCCCTTGACCCTCACCATCTTTCCACTGCCTTTCCTGCAATATTCCCTGAGCATTAGGTGCAGAAATGTTTTTGTATAATTGTCCACTGGGACTGGACTATATGACTATGCAATTTGATTAATTGTGCTTTATATAGTGGTCTCTGTCTGCTGCAAGGAGAATTTTCCTTGATGGGGAACTTTTTTTATGAGACAGGGTTTCTCTATATTGCCCTGACTGTCCTGGAACTCTTTCTGTAGACCAGGCTGGCCTTGAACTCAGAAATCCACCTGCCTCTGTCTCCCAAGTGCTGGGATTAAAGGTGTGCGCCACCACTGCCGGGTTTGATGGGGGATTAAGGCCATACTTACCCACAGGCCTGAGGACAAGCATTTATATACTGTTGTGATGAGTTATTTTGATTTGATAAATAGCAAGCCTTAAAATCCATGCTTCAAAGCTGTTTTATGATACCTATCAAAGAACAAAAGGATACTGAACGCAGAAAAGATTTGGAGTTAGCAACTTGTATAACCCATTAATGTTTTTTTCTTAAATTTTATATGGACATGAATATTCATGGTGTATAATATATGGGTTTCATAAATGTAGATATAATTTATTATGTCATTTTAAAGATACACTGTAATAGTTCTACTCCTATATTGGTAGGTGTTTAAATTATATTCAGTTGTTATAATGTACATCATAGTCATGGGTAATAATGATTCTATAGCCCTCTGCAACCTAAAATATAGGTATTCCAAGAAATATAAATCATATTGCATTACAGCCCATACTAAGGACCATCTCACCTACTGATGACAACCTCTGTCCTTAAATAGAGTCACATTCTGAAATATTGGGACGGATATTTAAATATATGCCTTCTGAGGAGAGTTATTGAAATTAATTTACAAGAAGACTCAGTGAGTTTGCTTTTGCTCTGTTTCTACCAGCAAGAGACAGATAAATACAACACTTTGAGACAAATAGGTACATTTTTCCAAATCCATTCTCACCTTGTTCACTATAACCATTCTGAACCAAGCCTAAGTTTGAGTTATAAGTCACCCTAGAAATTTTCAGTTAGGGTTAAATTTTGTTTTGAAAATTAATCCTTCCCTTGTGCTCGAGTGTTCTGGATTTTATCCTCTGGATGGCTTATTATCAAGGCTTTTATTTGGCTTTTGACATTTATCTAGTGTGATACACCTTTAACTGTCAGCTTATGTGCATCAAACCAAAGGTTATATTTGCCCTTATAAATTCCCTGCTCAAACCTTTGCCTTCTTTCTCTCTGCCAGTGAACTAGAGGTGGAAAACAGAGAAAAAAAAGATTATGCTCACATCTGCCCAGGTGCAACATGGCTTTCAAAGGTAGTTTTTACAGAGCAGAGAGTTGTAAAGTTACGCTTGGCCTCCACTCTATGAAATGACACCCTTCACAATGGGTGACACCCTTCCTATATGACTCCATGCTGGCCCATTGCTACATACCTTTGCAGTGTGTTGCTCAGAAATATTGAACAAACTCCTATGCAACCTGGGAAAAGCCAAGAACTTTTACCTGGCTCAATTCTTTTCTGTTGTTGTTGTTGTTGTTGTTGTTGTGATGGTGGTGGTGGTGGTGGTGGTGGTAGTTGTGTATGTATATCTGTGTGTTTATGTGTGCATATTTAACTGAAAACTATACATGAAATTCTTTTACATAAGGATCAAAGACATTATTGGAGGATACTACTAAACTTCTCAAAGCAAGACATTACAAAATGACATAAATTTATTTGCTCAGTCTGTGCTTATACAAATAACACATGTCAGTGTTATCCATTCCATACTTCTTGGAATAATTGATTTCACTATTGTAAAAAATTATCATGATAGTGATTTTGGAAATTTGTAGACTCCAAAACCCAACAGTGCTGCAATTCTTTTATAAATGAGTAAATATGAATGGCCATCCAAGATAACATATGTTATGTAAGAACAACTCCGTTTCTTTTCTTTTTGCTTTTTATTAGTTATTTTATGTAACAGAGGATTGCCTTATATAGCATCAATGGGAGGAGAGGCCCTTAGATCTGTGGAGGCTCTATGCCCCAGTGTAGAAGAATGCTAGGGCAGTAAGGCTGGAGTGGGTAGGTAGATGCAGGGGGAGGGGTGGGGATAGAGAATTTAAAGAGGGGAAACCTGGAAGGGGCATAAAATTGGAAATGTAAATAAATAAAATAACCCATAAAAGTGGCTCAATTCTTAACTCAGATTTGAACATCACTTTTAAAAGAGTGGGGTTAGAAAACACAACTTTGATTGCTTGAGTGATATTCCATGAAGTAGAATTTGATATGAATGTCAATTAATTAATACTTTATACATGTGTGTATATTATGGGTAGGAAAAGGAATCAGAAGAGCAACTTTATATTCTCCATGATAATGCATCTGACTAATTCAGCCCAATGGGGAATTCTGGAGAAAGTCTTTTTTGTTTTGTTTTTGTTTTTGTTTTTGTTTTTCAGAAAAAGTTCTTCTCCCTGTAGACATGACTATGTCATTTCATCATTATCTTGTGAAGTTGCTACCTAGGACTCCTTTGGGGGAAGACCAAGGCTTCAAGTACCATCACCTTCTCAGCCATTGAGTAAAGGCTTCTTAAAATATAATGTGTGGCCAGAAGAGTTTGAACGAGCTTGCCAGTTAATGATAGTCCTTAGGGTTGGGAAAACCATTTTCTTGAATTAAATCTGAGTCTCCCAATCATGGAATTCTACATTAACCCGTTCTTTAAAAAGCATCAATGTTTTTTATTTGTGTAAGAATATTTATTTATGCAAATGGTGATTTTTATAGTATTTACTGTCCAAACTAGGACTCAGATTAAAAAGTGGAAGTTGCAATATCTATCTACTTCTTTTCTCAAAACTCCAGTAGATTTAACCTTAATCAGCCAAAAGTTGGACTTGTCCATAAAATATAAATATTAAAATACAAATAACACGTGTTAGTGTTATCCATTCCATACTTCTTGAAGTAATTAATTTCACTATTATAAAAAATTATTATGATAATGATTTTGGAAATTTGTAGACTCCAAAACCCAACAGAGTTGTAATTCTTTTACAAATGAGTAAATATGAATGGCCATCCAAGATAACAAGATAAATATTTAATTTAGGGACAGGGTTGATACATTGATGTGAAAGGAGATGCATTAATGGACACGTCCAAAATGGCAGTGGTCCTCTCTACTTCTTCTAAGAGCTTCTTGGCTGTGGTGATGGCATTTTGAGTTCCCCAACAGGAATCCTCTGTGTGTTCTCTGTCTACCTTAGATTCTATACAGCAAATCACTAAAAGGCTGCTCAGTGCCTGTGAAAGTGTACCTGAACCTTTGTGCATGTTGATATGTATGAGCATATTCATATATGAGCCCCTTAAATATTGAAGTGTGGTTTGATTGCTGAAATTTGCATGTGGTTTGCTCATTAAGTGGTGTTAGGTATTTCAGCAACCACAGCTGGAAAAGAAAGCAAAGACATACTCATTCATTTAAGTATCTGTGCAGAGTGAGGGCAGAATTATTTCAAAAATATGTAAAAGCACATTTTGAGAATCTGTAATGACTTAGAAAATCTGAAACTAAACTTAGGCTTTAGTTGTTTGAACTACCTATTATGATATTCTGAAAGATAATTGATTTGAGCCTCTTCCAAAACATTTTACTTCAAAATCATCAATTTTAATGTTTGCAAATTTGCTATTTCATTTCCATTTTACTTATCAATTTGGTTCTATTTGTTGTTGAGCTCTAGGAACTCCTATTTTTAAAAACTCTATGCATAACCGTTTAACAGTTTAATAGAAATGAATTCATTATCAGCTTCTTTTCTGTCAGTGATATATTTCGTATACTGGTGTGTGTGTGTGTGTATGTGTGTGTGTGTGTGTGTGTGTGTGTGTGTGTACATGCACGCACACATGCATGCGCACTTCTATTTGGGTGAATTTACAAATCAGAATATAAATGAAGAATTATCAAATTAAAAAGTATCAACTTTTAAAATAATAAATAAATTTACCAACATTTTACTACATACAAATTTATCTGAAGAAATAGACAGAAGAGAATAAGTAACTGAAGAATATCCATGAGCTTATCACGCAGCCCAAGTGCTAACAATGTACGACTACTTCTGGCTTACCCATGTGACTATATACTCTAGCTCCCTACAGCACATTATGCTGAAGCCAACCAATATCATTTATGATATTACATTATAGTGTCATAAATATTTTAACATGTATATTTAATAGATAATAACTTTGATAGTTATATATATTACTCAATTGCATCATTCTTCCTCAAAAGATGATAATATATTTTTCTCTTTTTCCTCAAATACACACTGAAATTTCTTCAAATATCTCATTGATGTTTTGCTTGCTTAGTATCTTTCAAATCATCATCAAGATTATATCTGTCAACTGTGCTTGTTGGATTATTTTTCCTTGAAGTTTTCTTTTTCCCATTGTTTTCTACTGTATCCCAGGGGTGTGTGAGCTAAAAACTTAGATATTTTTATTATTTATTTATTTGTTTATGCTGTTGATGCTATTTTTATTTTCCGTCATTACTAATGAAATAAAAGTCAATTAACCCATATATGGAGAATTATGGGATTTATTTCACAATTTAGTGCTTGCTAGTTTTAATCTTTTCATATCATTTAATTAATGAATTACCTTATTCTCTGTATTCCTTTAAATTGACAGTTACTAGAAGCTGTTTCTCAATTGCAATATATGTATGTGTGTATGTGTGTGTGTTTATGTATTTTTGTGTGTGTTTGTGTGTGTATTTGTTGGGTTTTATTTTATGTATAGTGGAAGACATAGGATTTTTAAGTTTATTATGGTTTGTTTCCACTCAGGATTACAGAGTGATTAGTAATTTTTCTAATGATTCTAGCAGCCAACAGACAACCAGTACTTTTTTTTTCCATTTGTAAAAGTGGACTATAAGATGATGCTATATTTCCATCATTTTTCTCAAGTTTTTTGGTTAGATTTCTTCTAGAATGCTTAACAACAATTTTGTTATCCCGATGTACAGTTGTTAAAGAAAGGAGAGCAAATGCTGGATTCTCCCATTTATTCAACAATTACCAAAATAACAGAGAGATTCTTTATTGCCCCAAAGAGGATGTGCAATATATTTTTGTAAGTTAATGATACACTAACTTCTGGAAGCTGGCTCTATCAATATGAGCATGTGTTTGTTTTAATCCTTAGTACTCAGGAACACTGAATATTAACATCTATCACCATCACTAACGATATAATGATTAGAAAGTTTATTTTGTCCAGTTTTCTGCTGTCTGTAGAGGGTGTCATAGTAGAGTGTGCGACCAAATTGCTGTGTTTGGATCCCTAAATTTGTTTATTTTGACATAATCTGCCATTAACCAAACATGTAGAAACATGGAGATAATTTTGTCTTTTACTTTATGTTTTAAGCATATTCTAATTCATCTAGGTAAGAATGGTCACCATCAAGAATACTAGCTGCAACAAATGCTGTCATAGATGATGGGAAAAGAGAAACCTTGTCAGTAATGGAAGGAGTGCAAACTAATGCAAGCATTTGGGGAATCAGTGTGAAGGATTCTCAAGAACTCTAGCTACAATTCTCACAGGATCCAGGATATAAAATAACCTGCATCCCCATGCCCATTGCAGTTCTAGTCACAACAACAAAGAGATTGAACCAACTGAGATATCCATCAACAAATGAATGGACCAGAAAAAAATACAGCAAGAAGGCACAATGAAATATTAGTCATCAGTAAAGAAAAATGAAAGTAAAATTTCAGGTAGTGGATGTACAAGAAAAATTACTTTCAATGAGGTAACTTGGCAGAAAAAGCCACATGTTTTGTGATCTCCCCCTACATGTGAATAAGGGCTTCAGCTCTTTAGTTCTGTGCATTCAACATGGAGTGCCAATGGGAGCTAGAGCACTAGGATAGAAACATGAGCTAGGGTGCACTGACGGAAGAGAGTTGAGAGAGCATAGGTAACAGGAAATGAAAAGTGGGGACACTCACGGAGGGGGGGGAGAGTTTCTATAGTGAAGGAGGTGGAGACCAGGGTACCGGGAAGAGGTTTAATCAAAATGTAAGGTATGTACAAAATCCAAGTGGAAACAAACTATCGTATATCCTCAATAAATATACAAAAAAGAGCCTAAAGAATGACATATAGCTACAATGTTCTTTCTAAAAGCAACAGATTGCTAAATAAGACTCCCTGCCCTACAAGGGACACACATAGAGAAGAATTTTTTCACTGTTTTTCATAGTCCTAAATGTTAAATTCTTTTTCAGTGTCTCAAACCAAATAATGTCTTCCCTTCTTTCCTACCATACCCCTACTCGTATCCATGTGCCAAAGGAAAAGTAAAATAAAAACAGAGTTTATGCATGATATAATATCCAGGCTCATGTTAGAATTACTATTTCTTTTTCTTGCTCTGAAAATCAGTGTAGCATTCAAAGACCCACAAGTCTCCATTTTCCAAACCCTTGGGTCAATTTCTCAGACTTCATCTGAGTAAGTGAATAGAAAAGCTATTGTAGTTCTTTATTCTCTTAGTTCCCTAAGTACCTAGAACCCCCAAGTTGGCATATTTTGGTAGTCACAGGGGTTGCCATTTGAAAGTTTTGAGGATATTTAAAGCTATGGTATAGAACTATTTGCTAGTGTGGTAATTTTCAAATGCCAACCTGTCAGGTGATACATATGATTTTGGAAGAGGGGATGGATGTTTTTTCAAACCTATTAACAAAGTTAGAGGACTTGAAATTTATGTCTATTGAGACATGCAGGATTCTTTTGCTTATCCAGTTAAGCTATCTTAGGACAGGTAAGACGTTTGGGTTTTGCATCATGCCTTTTATTCTTCACCTGTGTCATCAGTAGCATTGTTAGCTGCAGCCAACAGAAAAACCTATCATGGTGACATCAAATATATAGGAAATTTTTGTCTCATGGGGAAAAGGGAGCATGGCCTGGTAGGGTAGTTTAGCGTGCTAGTGTTGAGTCAGGAAGCCTTTGGGTTTAAGAGCAGAATTCCTGTTCTCATTATCGTAGCCTCGTGATGGCATGCTGTATGATCCTAGGCATTGATCAGTTAAACGGTGAGAGAGAAGCAAAATACATGTGGGGGAACTGAAAAAGGTCATTGAGGTCTCACTCTTTAAATTGTATCCTGGAAAAGTCAGCCTCTCAATTTCTCCTCATATTCCTCATATTTTGTTAGTCCTACCAGGAAATTTGGCTTCAACAGAGTCTGAGAAGGCGCCTGACGACCCTAAGCATCAAATGAATCCTGTTCTTGCTAACCTGGAAAAGAGATACTTAGTAGTGATCTTAGTAGTTATATAGACTACATAGTACAAAATTCCTGCAGAGAATACCACCTTACCTAGGCCTATAAACAAAGGACAGTCTTATCACCTATCCTTAATAATTTTCCTTCACGTGAATCTCTTCTCATGTTTTCTCCCAGACAATGCATTCACAGTTTTTTAAATATATATCAAAACCAGAGTAGTCATGTGTTGCAATTCATACATACATCTCATACACATATTTTCTGTTCCCTACTTGTATCACATATTGGTCCTCCTTATCTTTCTAAGATCTCAAGAAGCCCATCTAGGTCAACCACCAGCAGCTGAAAACTTCACCCTCAAATTGTGTTTCATCTGTCTATCCATCTTTGCATCTATCATGCATCCATCCATGCATCTAAGTATCCATGCACGTATGCATCCATCCACCCATCTGTCCATATAATCACCTACCCATCCATCTGCCTCTGTATCTTTATATGGGCACACATGTATATAGGACACTGGCCAATGTTAGATGTTTGCTGTTTTTTTTATGAGTAATTCATCTTGAAACAACATCTCTCACTGTGATCTATAACTTGCTAAGTAAAATAGGCCACCAAGTCTCAGGAATATCTTTGACCAACTCCCCAGCACTGGGGGATTACAGTACATGCCATTATTCCCAGATTTTTACATGTCTTTTGGGCACTGAACTCAGATGTTCATGCTTATGGAGACAGGATTTATTGACTGAGAATTCTCTCAATCACTCCAAAGTTACTTATGAGTGTTGTAAACTTAGCATGCTTAAATATTCTTATATTTTAAAAATAGCTATATCCATACATTATCAAAGAAAAGAAATGATTAAAGTTATATTTGTATTTTTCCATAAAGCTTATGTTTCCTAAAATAATTGTGCAGTAACTAAAACAAAATAAAGTAAAAGGAAAGTAAATAGACATGTTCACACAAGAAGATAATAGCATGTTTACTAGAGTGTGAAATACAAAGGAATTCTCAAATTCCAGCAGATAAAACCCATGTGCTTATTTGAGTGTCTCTTTCAACATCTAAATCGGAGTTACCTTATATGTATTATAGAGACCATAGGTGACATCGAGTATCAACACTTCTTAGTGTCTTCTAACTTCAGAGTAACTGGTCTGTAGCAGCCATATTGGCACATGGTTATAGTCCTAAGACTTGGAGGAGAAAGGAAGAAAGATCATGAGTTAAAAGTCAGACTTGGCTATATATTATGATGTTTTCTCAAAAATAGAAAAGTACTTTAAATATGCTACAATGGTGCATTGTTTTTCCCATGATGAAAATGTTATAGAGTGCTAAATACACAAAAGAAATATATAGTTTGATGATTTGTTTTCCATTTACAAATCTCTTGGCATTCTGCCTTTGATCTTTATCATCTATATTAAAGTTGTATTCCACCACACAAGGAAGGGAACAAATGTTACAAGAGGCTTGTGCAATAGCATTTAGAAATGAAAGAAATCTGACTGCTCATTTGATACACGATTCTTTCTCTCACAACACCCATCCTTGTCCCAGTGGTAAACAACGTATGTAAAAGGACTTCCATGTGACTTGAGAAAATGGTGTTTTGGGTTGTTTGTTTACTTATTCCAAGTTAGAAATACGTTGTTATTAGAGAAAATACATTTTCGGGTTTAATGATGTGGCTAAAAGCTCTAGGCAGTAAATTTGCAACTAGAATGAGGTTTCCACTCTATACTTGATATCTGCCAGACTAGGTGAAATTCATCATGTTGTTTGCCAAGATGCAAGACAAACAGACACAATTGTTTGAGATTAATTTATTGAACTCAGAGCTGATCACATTTTCTTTGTGACCCTCACTGAAAATCAACTACTTCCTGAACAAAAAGATCCTAGGATCAGAAAAACTTTATTCTGGTACCTTAGGCTTCAAGTTGTCTATAATTTGGATTTTTATAAAAGACAAAAGTCTTTCATCACATCATCTGCCACAGTGATTTATTTTGTAAGTTTCCTTGATTCAGGAATATGGGTCCTTAACTGCTCTGGTAGGTAACAAAACAAAGCAAACAAACAAAACAAATTGTGTAGAACCTTAAGTTTGGCTATGCTCACATTCCCATGAGATAGGCAAGAAACACATAACACTAGTGTAGAGTTCTACACCAGCATCATGTCAAAATGCAACGTGAGGATAGCTGGCAGCTGGTAGAATATTGAAGATATTTGTCAATGAATCCTTGAGGCATTGAGAAGCTCAAAGAAGAAAATGGGAGAAAAAAAAAGGAATTATGGAGAGAAAAATGTCTTTAAAGACTAATGAAATTGAAAGAAAATGGCCATTAGGAGCAGAGGTTTCAATGAGGTCTGTTAACAAATTAAAGGTAAAAAGGAAAGTCCTACAAATTCCCCTCAGAGGGTACTGGTGTGTTAAATTCTTAACTCTTTTTTAGTGTGTTGGGATTTATTCACTTGTAATAGAGTGACAGGGATATGACAGGGAAGTAACTACTTACTAGGAACATGGATAAAGGTCTTCAAATGTGGTTTATGTGGGCAATATGAAATTTAGAGTTCCCATAGATACTAGGATGGGAAGAAATAGGCAAAAGGCTTCACCTGGACAAAGTTTCTTAATAACTTAAGATGGATTTGGGGGTGGGGATTTCAAATGACCATAAAACCACCAGATAACCAATAGTATAGCTAGATAATTCATATAAACACAGAAGGTAGGGTTGTTTCACAACATAAATAATAAATTAATAAATTACTGTCTAAAAGCAATCGAGATGTGTTAAGACCATCTCCAATTATCTCAGCAGCTGTGGTGTAAGAATATAAGTATCATTTTTGCAGAAACACAGTGAAAAGGACCAGGACACACAGTTGTGTAGTGAAAGAACTAAACACTGCAATCTTCTGAAAATTTCTGGGGAGTCTTATCAAGTGGATACCCATGCACGATAGTTACATAAGAGGAACCCTGAGATTAAGTCACTATAGAATATTTTTCAATGGCTATTGAACATGTCTAACCTGGGATATAATCTTTACTAAACTGGAAAAATCAGAATAGCTTAGCCACTTAGAGTATGATGTGAAGCTCTTAGCTAACTATCCTTAAGGCAGTCAATATCTCTGTAGAAAAAAAACACATTAATGCCTGAGTGATCCCTACAGGGGTTATCTTCCAGGACTGAGTGTGTGGTCTTTTGTTTTTTTCCTTTGGAATTTAGATATCTAACTTTTGAGCTAAAATTAAAACCCTATATTAATATTAGGTGAAATTAATTTATCAATATGGCTTTCTAAGATAAATGAACTTATGGATCAGGCAACTATATGCCAGACACAGCACATGGTGCTCGTTGCTGGGATGGTGATGTGTGTCTGATAATGAACAAGAAGGAGCAACTGAACAACAGGCAGAACCCTGTTCAGGTTGTCCTGAACACCAGTTAAGATGTTAGGAAAACCGCCCAGCATCAGGAACAACTGATGGCTGACCTCACCTAAGATAAGTCCTACAAAATTTTACCTTCTAGTCGCACATTTTTGAAGTCTGCAATGACGAGGTAATTGTGAACCCATGCCTTAAGGTCAGGAGATGTCCCTGGGCTATTGCTCCTGTGCCAAGCTTTGGGTTATCTCCTGTAACCTCGCAGCTTTCTGTCTTAATGCTCTGAGCAAGATATTTCTTCGTAGGAATCTAAATGACAGTCCAAACCTCACCCTACCACCCAGTTGAGAACAGTGAGCATTGCTCTTCAGCTCGCTCACTGCTCACACTCTGGAACTTCACTCCACACACATGGTTTTTATTTTTTTTTTCAATATATTGCTTCTATCTAATCCCTTAGCAATGCACTTGTCAACTAAATCTAGAAATTAAAGTATTTTAGAAAAAGTTTTGTCCGTCTGTGAGGAATCAGGGAGGGGATTTGAGAGTGAATGCTATTTTTTCATATAAAGTTTCCATCAGTCTTTCTTTTTTTTTTTTTTAATCACTCTGAGATTCACTAAGAAGCTCCTAACCATCTGCTCCCCACTGAGCTCATCCTCCTGGATTTTAGCTTCGCTCACATGGATTTTCTTTGTATCCATTTCCCCTTGTGTCTACCTTGCTATGATCTACTCTCTGTTTTTTCAGATGTTTCTTAAACTTCTACTACATTTTATTGATCTATTGGAGATGCACATATGGGAGTCAGCAGCCAATCTTTAGGAATCCTCTCCTTACCTGGTACGGATCCTGGGGTAGACTTGGGTGGTCAGGCATGAGGCCAAATGCCTTTATCTACTAAGCCATCGTACCAGCCCTGTGCCCTGGTTTTTACACTATGTTTTTATTGTTCACCATAACTTCTTTTAGTTTGAGTAAGACTTTCTAGTTAATCTTTTTATGAATAAATAAAATGGAAGCAAAATCCACTGATGGTAGTTTTAGCGCTGTGCTGAGAGTGAGCCAATGTAAGCGTGTTTGCTCAAATCCTCTTTCCTCATTCCCTGTGCAGTGGCAGGATATTTTTCAGTGGCTGTGCAATTCTGAATTGCAAACTTTTCCCCTTTAGCACTTTATATATCTCGCTCCACTAGCTTCTGAATAAAAAGAGTTTCTAACAGAAATCTTTAATACTTCTGATTATTTTTTTTTATTTATTTACTTATTTCCAGGTCACTTCCTTATGATGTTTAATGTATAAAAACAAATATCATGGGATCCATTCCATAGTAAATAGGTTACCACAATGATGCACTTCAGTTACTTTTTTAGTTTGTGTGATGAACGTAGCTGACATCTCCTGTAGCATAAACCTCTCAGAAGGTGTGCTATCAGTGTTTCTATCCATGACATGGATTAAATTCTAAGATTGGTTCATCCATCTTGTGTGCTACTTTAAATTTTTTGACCTGTGTTCCCATTCTCCATCCTCTGTTAACCACTCTACTGTTTAAAGAGTGCAAATCATTTTTTTTTATTTTTGAGATAAATTACAACATTCCTCCCTTCTCTTCCCTTTTCTCCATCTAAATCCCTGTATATTAATCTCACCATATGCTCCCTTTCAAATGGAAAGACTCTCTTTTCATTAATTGTTATTATATATTGTTATTATATATATTATATATTGTTATACACACACACACACACACACACACACACATACACACATATACTCCTAAATATAACCTGCTCAGACTGTATCAGATGTGTTCTTCCGTAAGGAAGACTCCTTCTCCCACTCCAGTGTCTCTCAGTTGCCTGTGGTTCTTTGTGAGGTTCGGGCTTCATGGGCTTTCCCTTGCCCGCTTTGATATGGCCATTGGTATCTTCATTGTTGATCTCACGTTTAGTAGCCATGCTGGTGAGACATTATTGGTGTAGCTTGTGACACTTCCAGGAAAAACAAATCTCATGACAAAGTGTCAGATCATCTAGCTCTTACAGTATTTCCTGGGAAATGTAGTCTTCATCCCTCATCAAAGAAAGATCTTTTGGCAACAGAGAGAGACTACCGTAGAAAACAAAGACGAATCAAGTGGAGAGCTGTGAAGCCCTCTTCCATTAGATATCTTTTTGTTTTGTATCTCTATATTTTATTTGTTCCTTTTTGTTCAGTATTACATTTCCTTGCTGTTGATAGTTTGTTTGTTCAAATTTAAGACTTTTCATTATATTTAATTTTTGCAACTTTGAATATATTTTAGACCTGTGTGTACCTCAAATTTATTTTCTAATTTTCTCAGAGTGTAAAATTGTCACGTATAAAGTTTATTAAAAGCCATTATCTTCACAGGGCCAAGGGTCTCTCCTTCCATTGATGACCAACTTGACCATCCTCTACTATACATATGCTGCTGGAGCCATTAGTCCCTCCATGTGTACTCTTTGGATGGTGGTTTAGTTGCTGGAAGCTCTGAGGGTACTAGTTAGTTCATATTGTTGTTCCTCCTATGGGGCTGCAAACCATTTAGCTCCTTGGGTCTTTTCTCTAGCTCCTTCATTGGGGACCGCTGTACTCAAAGGTTCTATCCCCCAGTGTAGGGGAATGCTAGGGCCAGTAAGCAGGAGAGGGTGAGATGGCAAGCAAGGGGTGGGGAACAGGGGTTTATTCTTATTGTTGTTTTTTGTTTTTTTGGATTTTTTTGGAGGGGAAACTGGGAAAGGAGATATCGTATGACATGTAAATAAAGAAAATATCTAATTAAAAAAAAGAAAATAAATTATGAAAAAAAGCCATGATCTGTTCTACTCTTTTGATACTTCTTACTCTTTCTAAATCTCCAATTCCATGCAGGTTAGATTATTTGAATTTGTACTTCTGAGGTTACTATCTCCATGTCCCTCTCTGATGCTTTTCTTTCTTTTTTTTTATTTTGTTTTTGTTTTTTTTGTTTGTTTGTTTCATTTTTTGTTTTATTTACATTTGGTTTGCTCAAATTGCTTTGCTCAATCCTCATGTTCTCTGGTTACCAGCACGGAGGTACTTCATTGTAGCAACTCAACTCCCATTTTACTTTTTCTTTCAGTCTTCTAGTAAGCATAGGGTGTAGCTCTTATGGTCGAGTAAAGTTTCTACATCTAAAGACAGGGAGGCTTTAAATCACTTCCAACAATAGCAAGCCTTTGCTGTTTTCTTTTCTTTTCTTTTTTTTGTCCTGTTTTTTTTTTTTTTTTTTTTTTTTTTTAGCTAGATTGTGCTTTTCATTATTTTCCTTGTGTGAAAACTAGACTTGAACTCAAAAAACAAAAAACTTCTCCTTTCTCTAAGAGTCAGAAATCTTTTTCTCTATCCTTCATCCAGAAACCACTATTTTATACTGGAGTCCAGTGTGGAGGACATGACACTCCCGTTTCCATTGACAATAACTTATTTCCAATAAGACATATGTATAGGAAAGCAGGAGGTGTTCTGTGTCTTTCCCTCACCAGCCAACACCATTTCTTGTGCTGCTATAACCTCTGTTCTCAATAGGAGGTCTAGATACAAACTTGCAGAGAAGTGCACATTTCTCTTGTATCTGGGCTCACAGTGATTCAAAAAGTACCTAGACTCAGCATTTAAGGTGCAACTAATTGAGTTAATTTCTTCCCAAATTACTTGGTTTGAAATAACTCTTTTGGGGCTGGAGAAGAAGTGGACCAGCAATTAAGAGCATATACTGAGTTTGCAAAGGCCCCAGAGTACGGGTCTTAGGGAGGCCCATAACCACTTGTAACTCCAGCTCTAAGAGATCTAAAGCTCTCTTCCAACCTCGATGAGCATCTGCACACACACACACACACACACACACACACAAGCACACACACACATACACACACAGAAAGAGAGAGAGAGAGAGAGAGAGAGAGAGGCACATGCTCACACATGCATGTATACATTAACATAATTAGCAGTAAATATTTTTAAAAAGCTATTTCCTTATTTTAATCTACACAAAACAGAAACCATTTTTTAACCCAATATCTTCTGGTTAAACTTGTTACTCATTAATTTCTACTTCACAAACTCAACAATTATAAAAGGTTCACATAAAGTTAGGATTTTATATTTTACCCAGGATTTTAAAAATCATTGCTAATATAAGGGTTCTGTTTTCTTGTTTTACTATTCCTTCTTTCCTTTCTTTCTTCCTTTCTATCTTCTTTCTTCCTTCCTTGTCTTCTTTCTTTCTTTCTTCCTTTCTATCTTTCTTTCTATCTTTCTTTCTTTCTTTCTTTCTTTCTTTCTTTCTTTCTTCCTTCCTTTCTTTTATTATGGGATCTTGACCAGAAGTGGGCAAATTTAAATGCTATCATCGGAGCAAACAATATCATAAAATTTAAGGTCAAAATGGACCACAGAGTTAGATTGGTGAAATTCTTTGATTTATGAACCACTCTTCAAAAATCAGCATGTCAGCAGGAAGTTTCAAACTCAAACTGAGAAAGAAAAAAGTAATTAACTAGAAAACTCGTATTAATTAGTATACTTCTCATTGGCCAACCCACATTACTATTAAGTGTTTCCATCTTGACCATACCATCTGAATTCTGCAGAGGGAATTAACCATCCATTCTTAAGAAGATACAGATTCAGTCTTGTGTCATGAGGCCAGATAGAACCATGTCTTCTATTTGCAATACTTTTGCTCCATTCTCCATTATGTTGTGTTTCCTGCCCACCCCAAATTTTAATAAAATGGTATGTCCATACTCATAAAACAACCAACAGTACATTGTAAACAATTTTAGTAGCTGGACGTATCAGGTTATTTACCAACATTACCTAACACTTATAGATAAACACACACACACACACACACACACACACACATGGGTTAATGCTGTCCCAAATAGTAGAGTCAAGGATATAATTCAGGTCTCATGAGTTTAATGTCATTAATTTACAAAATCAATATACTATCATACAGGATATTTGGATCCTGGTTTAAAGACTACGACTTTTGTTGTAAAGATGACTCAAAGTCAGTCAATCATTTCTTCTAAAATTGATGTAAAACTTAAAGATATAAATTCATATTTGTTATTTCATGTATGGGTAAAGTTAGAAAGGAAGAGGGAACCCGCCTTCACTACTTTCCTTTTCCTGTTAGTGAGTCTAGAGTATTTGTCCCATTAGTGCTGATCTCCAAATGCACTAAGTTAGAAAACAAAGTGCCTTACAATGACATAGATCATTGATGAACATTTGTACAGCATATATAACTATGTATACAGATACATAGTAAAACATCTTAAGTATCACTCAGTACAGTTTAGGAAACTATTTCTTTATATTCAGTATACTAGTCAAGGTATTTATCACTGAGAGTCTTAAAGAAGGACAGAAAAAGCAGTGTTTTTACAAATATCTGTTCAAGACATACCAACCATAATATACACAGCCTATGTCACAATTAATCTTTTAAGACAAGATGTTTTTATAATTACCCTCTGTTTTATTTAAGTATTCTAAAACTCAAGCATCATATATAGTTATGTATCTGTACATATCTGTTATATACATATTTGGTATATATATATATATATATATCACATAAAATTTAAGTTTTTCTAGTTATTCATAGAAGAGTATAATAATAATCACTGAACAAGATAAATGAGGGGTAACAGAAGGTGCTTTATCCCTCCTTCCAGTTAAATCATATACACATACCAAAAAAGAAAGAACGAAAGAAAGAAACAACGAAAGAAAATGAGGCAGAAACAAATAAAACAAAACAAAGCAAAACAAAACAAAAACCAGAAAGAAACCAAACCAAGCACTTGTCAAAGATACTCATGACCATAGAGTATCTCATACTCTCTCAAATATGGGCTAACAAGATACAACCAAGGAAACAAAGGAGCAAAGTCTCCCCCATTTCCTTTACTAAATTTAACTACCACAAATTACTGGAAATCGTTGTAATTATGGCTTTAAATTCAACTGAGGACAGCCAAAGTCCACTATATTGCTAATCCTTAGATAATTACAAACATTCTAAATGGCCAGTCCTGGGATTGAAGTAGACACTTAGAAGGCAGTAGGGTATCCCTAATCAATAAAGAGATGAAAATTTAAATACAAGAACGTGTTGACATTGTGTTACCTTGTGTAATACAAACATTACAAGTCAACTAGTTCTTGTCGGAATCCACTATTTCTGCCCATGAAAACCAGAACCAAAAAGATTCTTTTTCAACGTTTTATCACTGATTGCATATTATATTATCACCTTCCATCCTAAAAACAAGACTGAATTCCTCGGCTTGGGACAGATAGGAGAGAGAAGAGGGAGAGAATTTCCATGACTCAGAGGCAGAGAGATCAGATTTAAGAGCTGCAGGAGAGAAATCATCCAACAATATAGGTGGAAAGGGAATGCAGCCCTACTGGGGGCAGGCTGCCCAGAAGATAACAGGGCAGCAAAGATAAAATATGGATTTAGAAGATATTAAGCCAGGAATACTATGAGAGGAGGTTTAGAAGTGCTTAGTCATTGAGTTAGTCAAGACATATCAAAATTAACTGGGGTATGTGTGGGAGGGTAGGTGTATATTTCACTCATGAATCTAGAGAGCTCTTAGCAGGGGCTGAAATTTGCACAGAACCACTAGGAGCTCAGAGCAGGTTGACTAATTCCTGCACCATCTTACCTCTTTTTTTTTAAGTCATCTGTGATTGTCCAGCCTTCTCAATCTCTTCCAACTGTTCATATAATATAGAAGAACCAGCCATTCTACTTAGCAGCTAATAACTTGCTATCTACAATAAACTAATAATTGTTATATGAACATTATTCTTGGAACAGGAAAATGTTTTGAGCACCTGATTAAAATGACTTGACTTTATACCACTCATGGGATGCTCTGCATCTTTGGACTTAAACTGATAACACAATAGGCTTTTAGTACTTGCTTTAGTTTACATGTGTTTACTATGTCTATCAGCTACTCTTTAGTATCCATCAACTGCAATTGAATTAATTAGGTCTTCCATCTCACCTTCTCTACATGCTTCCAATGTAGCTTTGGATCCTTGGATGATGTATAGTTTCTAACACTTGTCCCATATTTTGTTATATTCCCTTTTGATATATCCTTTCTCTTGTCTTAGCTTATAATGCCTCTTGGGAACACATCATCATATTATAAATTTCCTATGTATCTCTTGATTGAACAATAAGGCTTTAAAAAGAACAAAGATTGATAGTACTAATTTTTATCTAATCTAGAAGTTAACATATTGTTTTCATGTGGTAATCATCCTAAACTTAGTTGATGAATTAATGATAAAAATAGATAAATTTCAAAAGTAAGTACAGTTGGAATAACTTGAAAGTATCACGCTTTCTAAAAGTGTTGGTATAATACATTCAGCCCAGGGGACATTGTAGAAGAATGGGATGGAAAATTTTAAGAACCAGGGAGCAAAACATTTGCTATAAGTAATGTTTTCTAGACATGACAGGAAACTTAAGTCCAGGAATCCTCTTGGTTGCCTAAACAAGACCAAAAAATAAAGTCAGTTGGCAGGCTTGTGTAGATACAGGGATTCTCATGAGGTTTTGCCTCTAGAGAAAGAGATACAGACAGTTAGTATTTGCTAAAAGAATAAGTATTCTCAAGGAATGAGCCCCTTCATAGCTTAAACACATATGAGCAAGAGTAAAAATAACGTCAGTAGATTGTATAACAATAATAGTTTAAGAACAAAGACCATAAAATGTTAATATAAGAATAAACTTAATTTCAAGTGATTTATGGAAAGAAAAGTATAATCTACTGATATCTTATACTGAAGTAATAAGACTTTAATTAAAGTTTCAAATTCTCTCCTTATCCAAACTCTAAGCAGAAAACTAAACCCAGCAAAACAGGTTACTTTCCATTTTTGGTTTTTTTGGATTTTTGGTTTTGGGTTTTGGAGTTTTTTTTGTTTTTGTTTTCTGTTTTAGTTTTAGTTTTTTTTTTTCAAGACAGGGTTTCTCTGTATAGCCCTGGCTGTCCTGGAACTCACTCTGTAGACCAGGCTGGCCTCGAACTCAGAAATCTGCCTGCCTCTGCCTCCCAAGTGCTGGGATTAAAGGCATGTGCCACCACTGCCCGGCTACTTTCCATTTTCGGTCCTCAGTTCTATTTGGGAACATTCTAAGTATCTTTTGAGGAGATGTGTAGAGAAAAAATATTCAAATTTCAGAAAGGCAGAATAACATTAACTGAAGCAAAGGTTAGAGCAAGTGCACATTAGCTAACCACGTGCTTATTTCTACATCGTGAAAGAAGAGGTTAACATAAGAGATTTGCAAGTACATGATTTTATGCAGAATCATCCTTCTCCTTAGAAAATGCATGCTATTTCTAACAGAAATACTCTCTCTCTTTCTCTCTCTCTCTTGCTCTCTCTCTCTCCCTCCCTTCCTACCTACCTACCTTCCCCGCTCCCTCAGAACTAATGTATTTTTCAAATTGAGGTTTATTTGTAAACCCAACTGTGTTTCCAATTGGCAAAATTTGAACTTTCATGACAACTAAAGGGACATATTTCCCGAAGAATAGGATACTGTAGAGAAGAGAGCAAAAGGCAGACTTGCAGGAAGTAAAAAGTCCAAAAGTAAAATCTAAGCTAGGGGCTGGAGTAAGTAGTTCCACAAATTCTTTTGTTCACTAAATTGGCTCAAATGACCTTCTTTATTGCATATTATAGAAAGGCTATTTCACCATTTATATTGAAATATAAAATACAGTACAGAAATCTTGTAACAGTAGCACAGAAATATGACTATCTTGTCTCCATGACTAGGACCAAAATTTTCATATGTTACTTCCATTCCTTGTAGGGAAGTCTTGAATCATGTACAGAATAATCACAGCAAAACACCAAAAGAATGCTCCTCACTCCTTCCCTCCCATCTCTTTTCCTCACTTGTTATCCTTTTCTTTCTCACTTTTGCTTTCTCTGGAGCTCTGCTGCCAAATGCCCTCTTTGGCCTCAAGTAGAAAGGATATTTACTTCTCTGAATAACCACAACCCCAGCCATATTTCTCTCCATGTTGTATATGCACTTCGATATATGCATAGACTTTAGTGAACATTAGCAAAGCTGGCCTACTCCAGCTAAAGCATGTGCCTCTGTTTTCTCTCCTCAAACCCTAATGACTTTGTCCTTTTGAGAAATTATCATAGTTGTTCTAGTTTACTCTGGAAACTCATTATGACTCCTTTAATTTCAATGTTTCTTTATGAGTATTTTCATAGATCCCAGTCATCCCAAGTACAAAGCAACCTTCACCTCGGCTACCATTGTTTGATGTTTATTTTGAAGTAAGCCCAAAAGAACTATAGTTAATAGCTAATTGTTCAAAGCTATACTGTACATTCTTTTCCTGAGACAGACTTAAAATAGGATGCTTGAAATTGAGTTCAATAAACACCTAAGCAGATTTCTGTCTTCTACCTGGGGTGAAGAAAGCAAAAATAAGCAACAGTTCCATCTGCCAACATCACATCAAAACAAAACACCAGACAATCTGCAAATTGACAGTTGTTTTGATTCCTTCAGAGAGCTGAAGCCAAGAAAAAAGAACTAGCCCAAAATGTAAGGGTCCTCTAAGGAGACGAAGTATGAGATCACATATTCACCCAGAGCAGACAGTTATGTATACTGCATCCACTGACAAGGACAAATCAGTTTAAATTTTAAACAACTTGGTAAGTCAGCGTGTAGACTAGTATGATAATATATATTGTGGGGACAGGTGCAAGGACAATTTGTAACTGCAGAAAAGTTCCTTACTCACATATCTAGGGATGCTCAGAAGTTTATTCTGGAGTAGTTCATGAAAAGCAAGAAGGTACCTTGATGCAATATCCAATCTGTACAAGATGTAGAGCCAGGGATCTTTCTGCCCTACGGTTAAAAAAAATGGCTTTTGCCATTCAAGGAAAGACAGCAAATCCTGTCACCATAGCTCTCAAGTGAAGAATCCTCAAGACTGGAGAAGGATATAGCTAAAAATTATTCCCCTGAGGGAACATGGTATACATTTGCCACCACTGATGTGAAGGTCACTAGCTGTCTCCTGTCACTAGAATCTGAGACAGAACCTTAAGAATAAGGGTCTTAGGAGTTGCGAACAGAGAGCTAAGTAATTCATCTCCCAGCAATTAGGTTTTTGTTGTTGTTGTTGTTGTTGTTTATTTGCTTGCTTCTGTGTTATTTACATTTTGTTAACATGGTACAAAGCTAGAGTCATCCAGGAAGAGAAAAACTTAAATGAGGTATTTTTTTTCATCCAATTGCCAATAGCCAAAATCTGTGGGAAATTTTCCTGATTAATGATTGATGTGGGAGGATCCAGTGCACTATGTGCAGTGCCAACCTTGGACAGGTAGTCTTTGGTTATATGACAAAAGCAAGCTGAGCAAGCCATGGAGAGCAAGCTTATTAGCAACATTACCCCTAGTGTGCACTTCAGTTCCTGCCTCCAGTTTCCTGCCCTACATAAGCATGTTGCTAATTTTCACATAAAATAAAGTAGGGTTGTAGTGTGATGGAGAAGTGTAGTCAAGTAAACCTTTTGCTTTGCAAGTTGATCTTGATCATAGTGCTGATCAGCAATAGAAAGTAAACTAATTCAGCTTAGTTTCTATTATCATTATTGATACCTAGACATATTTTTTCTTTCTGTTTTTTTAGACCTAGTTTTTTTAAAAAAAAAAATCACCTTCTTATTTTTCTCCTAGTCATGGTATAAGATTAAACTTTTTGACTTTTTGAATGTCTGCCAATGAATGCGGTTTAGACAATCCTTTTACTCTGAGGCTTTGAAAATATACAATAAACAGAAAAAGGAGAAAAATATGAGAGGATTAAAAATTCAACAGCCCTCAGCAGTTGCCTGTGTATTTTCTTCTGTGAGCCTTCTTCTTAGTTTAGTTTTTCTTTTAATATTAGGTTAGTTAGAATTTGAAAAGGAGAAGATAACCACATAGGGGAAAATCTCTTCCTCTCAATAATTGTTCCATTTACCTTGTTCCTTAGGTGGCAGATTTAGAAATGCAGGGCCAATGAGAATGGATACTATATTCCATCTGGCTGATGGTTGTGATTTCCCTGCTAGTATTCTGGGATTTTATTTGCAAAGAGCAGAGCAGAGCACCAGCCTTTCTGCCTTCCTCTAATCTTCTACATGTGTCCTACCTTGCAGCTCTCCTTGTGTTTGTTGGAAGAGACTCGTGGATTCTGTTGTCCTTGTTTTAATACTGCGGGCTTCTTTTAATCTGCCCTTCCATCATCCGTCTTTCCATTCTCCGAGCCACTGAGGGATTTTTAGGAAGCAAGCAGGACATTACTCCACACTCACTGTATGACATTAAATAAGGACAATGACATTTCCAGATCCCCACAGTAATGAAAAAGAAGAAAAGAAAAGAGAGATAATTATAGTTATATTAAATGCATTCAGCTTTTCTCTGTTTAATCCCCCAAAGTCTCCTAAGCATTCAAAGCCCAAGAGACTGCTTTCAAAGTCATTTAAGAAAAATGCGGACATAGAGGAAAATGGCTACAGGGTTACATCCCTAGGGAACTCTATACCCTAGTGATTTCATCAGGCTTACTAGGCTTAGCAGGGAATTTCGATGGAGTCTATTTTCCTTTTCCTTCCTACTGGTTGTAGACTCAGTGTTCCCTGTGTGGACAGTAACATCCCTTTGAAGAAAACAGTGATTCCCCCACCCCCACCCCATGGTTGGTAGCATAGGTTTTAGGTGATAACCAAGATCCTCCTCCCCTCCTGATCCATGCTTCCTTTATCAGCAAGGTTTTAACACCTCCATATTCAAGATTTATTGCTTTCCCAATACCAGTTTATTAGAAATGAGGGAGACTATTCCAGAATGAACATAACACAAGTTAGGTAGAGGTACCTGGGCATTTTCAGTTTGGTTTCAATCAGCTGACACTACTCCACACTGTAGTACAATTTATCTATCAGGATAAAACTTAGGAAGGGAGGTGCCAAGGTGGGTAATGAGCATCCTTTCAGCCCCCCAGGCTTAATCATAACCCTTCTCAAAACAACTGTATAAGTGAATAATGTCGACTTTGACCTAAGACAGAATTTTCTACAGGTATTTATTACTAAATCTGTGCCCCCAAACTAACCTTCTAACTATAGCTTAGGTAATGAGGAATCTAGACACATATGTGCCCTTTTGTCCCGTTCACTATGGTTACATGACAAGGAAAAGCAAGTTGACACTGAGCTGGAAACTCCCTCCTTGCTGGCTGACATTCACAGTGCTGGAAGGTGTTATGCAGACTGCTGGGGAAGAAAATTCATCCACTGTCTCACACAGCTGTAGATCAAATATGCTACAATATCAATCCACCAAAGTGTGCACTCTGAGGCAATCATGGCATTACAGTTTGGATGATAATGAGCTACTTTGTGATTGAATTAGAGGCCTACTCCAGGGAGGGGAATACAGATAAACCTGGCCAAAGGTCTAAGGCTAAGGGAAGCATGCCCTGTTTGGTAAGTGATTATGTTATCAAACTGTCTCCTAATTATTTATTGTTTTAGGATTTTGCTTTATTATTGACTCAGTGAGTATCTACACAAGAACACACTTGTCCTTTGAGGTCTAAGGTATCAGTTCCTCCTAGATCCAAAGTTACAAGTGGTTCTGGGCTATTGGGCTTTGGATTTGGAAAAAAAATATCACATTCTCAGTAAGATTAATATAAACACTTAACTTCAGGGCCCTGAGTAGTTGTGTTTATACATGTAGACCAGTGATGTTCTCAGCTTTGGGTAGAAAAGCTCCTTTTTGCAAAGTATAGTGTTTAATACAAAAGTACCGTTTGAAAGTGCTATGAATGAATTTCTGCTGAATATTCATCACTTATTGAGACACCTATATTATTTCCTTTCCCCCAAGCCCAGTGGACATCAAAGAGTAAGTTGGGGGAATTTTGGAAAGAATTAAAGATGGGAGGTGTACTATGAAACACTACCATCCAAATATTGCATGGCTATTGCTGTCATGAACTTACAGTAGCAATGGAAATCTGCAAAGTCCTTCAAAATTCCATCATGGGTATAGGAAGTGTATGACATGTCACCTCTTCTGAGGAGTTATTGAATATTGAGGCTTGCTGGAAGAAAGGGCTTTGTTGTCTTTAATAGTGTAGGCACTGGGAAACTATTTGGAAAGGAGGGATCACAGAGAAAGGAAGAGAGATGGCAGAGGGTAAAATACATAAACATAGCCATAGTGTATGTATGTAGATGTAGAAAACTGCCAAACATGAAGAAATTGAAAGTACAAAAGAGGACTTTCCAGGTTAGTGACCCTCAGAGGCTTGCATTTATTTATTTATTTATTTATTTATTTATTTATATTCTGAACAAGGAAGAGTTTGACTGCAGAATTATAAGTTAGTTAGTTTGTTCATTAATTTACAATCCAGTCCTTGACCCTCCCTCTCAGTCCCCCCTCCCACAATTCCTCACCCTATTCCTCCTTCTCCCTGTCTCCAAGAGGATGCTCAACCACCACCAGGCCTCTATATATGTGTTGGGGGCCTCAGACCAGCTTGTGCATGCTGCCTGGTTGGTAGCTCAGTGTCTGAGAGTTCCCAGTGGTACAGGTGAGTTGAGAGTGCTGGTTTTATGGGGTCATCTTTCTTACCTGCTTCTTCTATTCTTCCCCTAAGTCAACTATAGGGGTGCCTCACTTCAGTTTGATGACTGATTGTAAGTATCCATGCCTGTCTCAGTCAGCTACTGGTAGAGCCTATCAGAGGACAGCCATGCTAGGTGTTTTGTTTTGTTTTTGTTTTTTTGTTTTTGGTTTTTTTGTTTTGTTTTTTGAGACAGCGTTTTTCTGTGTAGCCCTGGTTGTCTTGGAACTCAATCTGTAGACCAGGCTGGCCTCAAACACAGAAATCCGCCTGCCTCTCATGCTAGACTTTTGTCTGTAAGCACATCATAGCACAAGTAATAGGCCTTGGTGTCTCCCTATGAGATAGGTCCCCAGTTGGGCCACTTAATGACTGCAATATATAAAGAGGATCGAGTTTATGAAAGCAAAAATTTCAAACTATAGAACTCTAAAGAATTACTGCTCCATTTTGTAAGCAAAACAAAACAACAGAAATGAACAGATCCATAAAATATTAGTGTTCTAAAAATCTCCATTTCCATAATTTTAAAAATGTCCACACGTTACTTTCATTTATATGAATGCATTTGTTTGTTTGTTTGTTTGTTAGAATCTTTGTATGGAACATTTACTTTGCATGGGAATTTCTTCTCCAATATTCCTGGAAGTTATTTTTCAACCTCAATTCAAAAGACCTGAGTTCATGAAGCATCAAGTTTTTTTTTTGTTTTGTTTTTTGGTTTTTGGTTTTTTTTAGAAAGATCCAATTCTCTTTGTAAACAACTATTACT
>NW_022196895.1:68363145-68387771 GCF_008632895.1 Mastomys coucha
AAAAAAAAAAAAAAACCTACTTGGCTATTGTTTTCTTATGATGTGTCCACATCATTATATTTCCATATTACCAATGCCTCTAAGGTCACCAACCTTTCTTCTATGCCTGACTCTTTTAACCCACTCAAGACATACATTTCCTGTAATGATGTTCTCTCTTTGTCTCTAAGATTTCAGAGTCTCCTCACATACTTATCTATTTTAGTGTCTTGCAGAAAGTACAAATGTACAGATTTGAGTTCAAAGCCTCACATATAATCAGGTTCATACAGTTTGTGCCCTCTTGACATGAAAAGAACATCACAATGGATTCCATAGTCACCCAATGTAATTGAATAAAGATAAATGAATGCCTAGACTTTTATGAGACAAGGAGATGACTGGTACATGAAGTTCAAGAAATGAATAGAGACTTTTGGCAATTGTATAATCTATTCATGTAGTAGAAACTCATATGCATGTACTCCAAAATATATATAACTATTTATTACATATCAAAAAATGATAGTTTTAATTCTTTGTATTGAAATATTAATATTTATTAATAAAAGATACTATTCCCCAAACATTTTTGGGTAACTAATTATCATTTGTTTTAACAAAATCTTGTTGAAGTTCATATATGCTTAGTGTGATCTCTATAGGAAATGAGTCTGTGCTTATAAGGTTACAAGCATTGATGCGAGCTGGATATTTAGCCAGAAAAATATCCTAGATATAGCGATACTTCAGGTGGGCCTGAAAAGGTGTCATAACTTGGTTACAAAAAAAGAAAAAAAAAAAAACAGAGGATGGCACTAGAGAGATGACTCAGCGGTTAAAAGCATTGGATGCTTTTCCAAATGTCCTGAGTTCAATTCCTAGCAACCACTTCATAGCTCACAACCATCTGTAATGGGATCTGATGCTCTCTTCTCGTGTTTCTGAAGACAGCAACAGTTACTTATATACATAAATAAGTAAATCTTTTCTAAAAAATTTGTTAAAAAAAATAAAACAAAGAACCAGAGGAGAAAGCTTTATCAGGAGCCAAAAGTATAAGGGTGGGCCAAGATAGGACATGTTGGGTGAGAACATCATGATTGAAAGTTAGGAACAGTATAGAGATGGAACGTCTAAGTGACTTTTCTTGGCCTTAAGAGGGTAGTCTTTCAACTAAGGAAAGCTGTGTCAAATAAAGATGATCATTACAGAAGTAGGGTGGTCCAGTCATGGCTCTCAAGAGATAATTTTATGAGGTAATGTGAACAATGGCTAAGATAGAAGGAAGGCAAAAATAATGAGATTAGCTACAAGGCAACCAGAACAAGAGACCAGAAATACATTCTTGTGTGTTTAGACACAGGCACCCATATAAGTACTGATGGGTAGCTTATAAAAATACAGGCTTAAATGTAGCTCATTACATTTCTACTAAGGACCTGCAAAATCTCCACTAACAGACACCTACCGATTTGGAGACTCATTAGTGATGAAAGGTAAGATTTGCTATAATCCATGTTCATTTTATTTATGTATTTGATTACATTTTTAGTGTAAGTTTGTTTCTAACATTTTATACTTATTCTTTGGAAATTTTATGCATTTATACAATGTACTTTGATCATATACACCCACGATTATCTACCCACAACCTGCCCAGTATCCTTTAACCCTCTCTTCCAATTTTATATACCCCAGTTTTGTTGTTGTTGTTCTCATTGATAACTTAGTGATGACTATATTTACACAAATTTTGGGACATTCACTGAAGCATGAGTAACTCCTTGTACCCAAAGAAGGATGCCTATCCCTCTCTCAACAAACCACCCACAGACAAGAGCTTTTCTGTCATCTGTGTTGGGATTTTGACTGGCCTGATATTGCGTAGGTTCTAGCGTAAGTAACCATCCATGCTGTGACTTGACATAAGCAACAGCCAATGGTATGTCCTAAAGTCTTCATTTTACAGCTCTCTTTCTCCTCGTCTCGCTTTTATCCTCATTTTTGCCTGCTCTTGCCATGGTATTTGCTAAGCGTCGGAAGCAGAACTATAGACAATTCATCTACAGCTCAGCTCTTCCAGTTCTTTGTACTTGACACTCTGCATTAACCTTTTACGCGCAGCCCAAAGTGGATGCTTCACCAAAGTTATGAGCAGTACACATATATCGGTATAAGCATAAAATATTAAGAAGACAGCTTGACAGCTTCACTATTTCATATAAGAGCCACAGTAGGTTTCTCTTAGGGCCTAGGATGCTCTCAGTCATAAACTTTTGACCACGTTTTCAGTACTAAGCATGAAATTCTTTCGCAGTAGAGCTCATGTCCAAGATGAAAGTGTTGTGTTGTGTCTTCATCATTATCATGCCACTGTTTCACATGTGGGTACTTCTTGCCAGGTCAGCTGACCTTATTCCATGCAGAAAGCAGTGCCGGGTAAAACCACTGGTGTTTATTCTCTCCCATCAGCTTATATAGCATTTTCTGGCATTATACAATCTAGACAATAGGGAGAGTTTTCAGTTGAGGTTGATTTCTCTATGATAAGAGACTGTCATTGAAAACATCACTCAGTTTTACCATCTAGTTATGGTGGACAACCAAGAGCAGTGACAATAGTCTATGATGTTTGTGAGGGGTTTTCACTGTCCTCCTTGATGAATAATTCATAAGGAAATATTCCATTCCTAGCACAGTTATTTTCATTTAATGAACAGGTACATCTGTTCAAACTCCATACATATGAATTTATATATATGTAAATATATATAAATATATATGTAAATATATATAAATTCATATATTCTTGCTCAGAAATTAGTGGAATTTCATTAGATTTTTTTCATGTATTCTTAGATTTAATTTACCCATTCTCCATCCTCTGCCCTCTCCTATCTCTGTAACCCCACCCACACATACTTTTACATTTTTCATTTGCTTCTTGCATAAATACACAGGAGACAAATAATTCAAGTGTCTTCAGTGCTAGGATTGTATAACACATCTCCCTCTTCTACTGAATTTATTTGCTTCAGTTGTTGTTGCACCTGTGTTCAGGTGGCTCGTGAATTATGCAAATCACCAAGATCTTCAAAACAATGTTCTATTATAGTAAGATGTTTGGGAACATTATATTTTTTTCTGTAATTCAACCTTTATAAAGTATCTAGCATAGTCAAAGTCATAGAAGTAGAAGGAACTGCAACAAAGGAAGAAGAAATTAGAAACATTAGTATCTTAAATTGAATAAAGTTTCAAGTTTTGTAAGATAAACTGTTGAATCTCCCACATAGGACAATGTCCCTAGTAACCATTGCTGGAAGCATGTATGTGAATATATGCTCTTAAAAGTCTGCCATGGAGATAGAAATATTGGGATGCTCCTTTCTGAAACAGACTTATCAATAACCCAGTGCATGCGGTATGTTTGCTCTGATGTAAGTAGTTCAGGGGATTCAAATTGAACACCTCTCAGACCCCAACAAGAAGAAACTGTAACTACTTTCTTGGATAAACAATTCTAAGTCACAGCTATATGCTCTATATAGACAAGTGATTTATTTTTATGTAATTATATTGCAATCTTAAAAATATTGGGAATATGGATTCAGTGACATTATTCAGAGAATGCATGTGTGTTTAAGAGGCAAATATTTGTAAAAATATCATATTCTGCTATGTCTAATGTATATGTACACAAAACTCTAAAATGTTCAGAATCAGAAAGGAGGCAAAATAAGGAAAAATAAAGTTTGATTTGTTCATCAATAAACATTTAGGGGTACAAAGTTTAGCTGTAGCATTACTTCCCTTTTAATAAGCAGATGAGTCTGATTTACAAAAAAAAAGTTATTAACACTTGGATATCTACTGTGAAAATGAACTTAAAGAGATTAGCAGCTCTGTATCAACAGGCAGGTGAAGCCAGAATCAAAGCAAAGGCATATGCATTTGCCCAGCCCCCGAACACTGGCTACAAAAGGCAAACTGGTTAAGGGTGTAGCCTATGCAAGCTATCAAGGTTTAAATTCCATCTCTAGTACTTTTGCAATCCTTTGGCATTACTTCATTTCTACATATTTTTCTTTTGAAACTAGGTTAGTGTCTAGATTATGAAGCTATGCCATAGGAACCTACATACACAAGGAACCTATGTGTACAGCCAACATTCTAATGAGCATAGGACAGCAAATAATGGTGGAAACATGGTATGGAGAGGCAAATGCTGAGGAGAGAGGACAAGGGAATTAGAGATAGAGGCATGTTGGGAAGTTTGGGTGGCTTCTTGTGTCATTAAATAGGACCGAGAACACGGAGCAGGATGATAGGAGGCAATACTTGAAGGTAGGGAGAGGGTGATTTTATACTAAGATAAAAACGCTGGCCTGGTGTAGTTACAACAGGAAGCAGTGTTTTGGGTTTTTTTTTTTTTTTTTTTTTTTTTTGGTTTGGCTTGTTTGTGTTTATTTTGTTTTGTTTTGTTTTGTTTTGTAGCACTAGAGAAGGAAGAGCATCAGAAAAGAGGCTCAGAGAGACTTGTGTGGCCAGTTCCTTTGAACTTCCAGAACACTTAGTAGTCTTTGGCTTCATGGATATAAATGCGCCTGAGCAAGAGTGACAAGAGCTGATTTAATTCCAATCTGTTCCTGCATAGCACACATCAAGCACACACTAAACCAGAACGTCCTGTTTACTTGAAGCCCACATCTTCACAGCCCAAACTGGAAAACTGGCATCTGTTTTGCACTCATCTGATGCCTGGTTAATAGCCACAGATCACCCAAATGGACCATCTTTACTCCCGGTTCCTTCTCTGTCTGCTATTTTGCCCTCAGATACAATCTCTTCTCCAAGGTGACATTGCTTTCTAAGCTACAGAGTTTTAAAAGTCATGCTAGTATACATGTGTGTTGTGGTGTCTTCCCTCAATTCTGTAATGGCTTTTAGGAAGCTGTTTCACCAAAGTAGTAAATAGACCAGTGTGTAGCTTACTGGAACCAATACATTCCTATCTCCGTAACTACTGGTTCTGCTACGTGTTTTTAAATATATATTTGAAACTCTATACTTAGATGCACCACATGTAGAGTTACAGAAACAAAATTTGTTTTTCCTGAATCTCAAGGCTCTGCACACAATAGGGCCATGCTATAAATTCTGCCCTAGGGCCAGTAAGATGGCTTAGCAGGTAAAGCCATCAAGTTTAATCAGCTAAAGTTTATCATTGGGACCTACACAGTGAAAGAACTGATTCCTGCAGGGTGGCCACTATGGCTTATATATACTTATGTATACTCATGCGTGCAAGCACATGTGCATGCACACACACACACACACACGTATATACAAACAAAAATTGGTAAATAAGTGTAATAAATATAAGAAACATTCTGTTCTTGAGACCATAAAGCAAATTTTTGTTTGAAGAAAGAAACAAAATAGATTTATAATGATCACAGGAAAGAATGACATGTCCATTCATTAGTACGAAAGAACTAATTTAAACACATAAAAAGTGACCAGAAAGACATGAAAAGCAAGCAGGGTCTGATGACCAATGCCTGTATCTCTTCATTCAGGAGATTGGGAAGGGAGATTTGTCATGTATATTAGGCCAGTTTGGGGTAATTAATGAGTTTGATGTAATTACCTTGAGGAGTGAAATCTTATCTCACAAAAACTTATAAACATTGAGTTGAAAAACAAAATTTGTAAGTTATGATGCATATGTAAATAGTTTTTGACATAATATATCTTTCTGCTGTTGTAAATATAATTAATAAAAAGTAAATATCAAAATAAGTGGCAACTGAATCCTTTCTGAGCCTTACAGAATTACAAGCAGTCCTCCCAGCCAGCAGATTTCAGGAGATACTAAAAAGAATGTTCCATTCGAAGTGTTAAGTATCGAGAACAAGCTAGAAAGGAACAAATAAATATAAAGGACATATCACATGGGATGGGAGTTGACTCCATTCAGATGTAAGCATGTCTCCAGACTGCAGGGATAAATCCCTAAACTGAGGGGTCATGGATGCTAAGAAAGAACATAGAAGGAGACTTCTATGTCCTTGTCCTTAATGCCTTTGTTAAAGACAAAACCTAGCAGATAATGTTTGTATATCTTACTTTAGAAAAAAAAGGTTACGAATCTGAACTTTTATATATGGTTTTAGGTGAATAAGTCCAAGACTCTTTAAAGGCTGGAAGTATAGTTTTAAAATAAGAGCAGTTTCTGGTTTGGTACTGTGATGGTCTGTATATGCTTGGCCCAGGGAGTAGTACTATTAGAAGGTGTGGCCCTGTTGGAGTAGGTGTGGCCTTGTTGGAATGTGTTACTGTGGGTGTGAGAAATAAGACCCTCATCCTAGATGCCTGGAAGCCAGTCTTCTCCTAGCAGCCTCCAGATAAAGATGTAGGACTTTCAGCTCGTCTAGCACCATGCCTGCTTAGATGCTGCCATGCTCCCACCTTGATGATAATGAACTGAAACTCTGAACCTGTAAGCCAGCCCCAGTAAAATGTTTTCGTTTATAAGACTTGCTTTGGTCATAGTGTCTTTTCACAGCAGTAAAACCCTAACTATTTAAGACAGGTACTATTTCTACCTATAGTCCTATTTGAGTAAGTAACTGTATATTGATTATCTTGCCTTTCAGGATTGTACCCAGGATTCAGATAACTTTTGGATTAATAAAAAGTTATTTTCACTAAACTTTATTAAAACTGGGGGAATAATAAAATTGAAATTTGTGCCATGAATTCTCTTCTGGAATGTGTACATATTCTATAACTGAAGTTTGAAACTTCAAAATATGTTTGAACAAAGAAAATATATTTGATTAAATGCTGTGAACAGGAGATCTATGATCCTCTAATTGTCTCAGAGAATAAATATCTGAGAGTCTTTCATCTTTGAAAAATATGTAGAATATTTTGTATGTCTGTACATTTTCTGGTTAAGTCAGAAGTGTCCTAGCTCTTTGTCTGCTCTAGTCAGTTACTGACCTCATGTCTTCAATATTCCTAATGCCTCTCTCACTTCCTCAGACTAAACTGCTCCTACCTGGAATTCATTAAGACAATGCAGCTAGCTCCTTCTTTACCCATTTTCTAATATAATGGCAAAATCGCTTTTAAGTACAAGTTAGATCCAGATTGGCCTGAAAATCACCCTCTTGTGGATTCATAGAACCCACACCATAAACACATTTTCTTTAGAGCAGTCTTCTTTGTAAACCTCCACTGCCTTTGCCTACTACAGGTTGGTCAGCTCCAAAAGGTCTCCACTTCTTTCAGCAGACTTGGCACTCTTCTGACCTTGTTCTTGATGATCATTCCTTACAATCAGCTCCCACCGTGCCCTGTACTTGTGTCTTTCTTTCTATTCATTCTTGATACACCAGTTCCAAAGTCATCTGCTCAAAGAAAATTTCATACAATTTTCCATATTGTGTTACAATTATTTTCTCCATCCCTATGTCCAGCATGGTAGTATTAAGTGGCTTATAAAAACTACAGAAGTCTGAGATTAAGGTGTAAACATGGTTGGGTTCTGATGAAGGTTTATTACTAGGCTCCAGAGTGCCAGGTTTTCAATGAATCCTCACATGATATAAAAATGGCAACCATAAATTGCCTCTTATAAAGGTGATAATGTCATTCATAAAAAGAATCAATCTTCATGATGGTCTAAACACTTTCTAAAATTCTGTCCCACAATACCACAATACTTGAAGACTTTTTGTCTACAGTCTAAGATATTTCTCTCATCTAGTTCTGAACTCTTCACACTCCTATTTCTATTATGTCTTCTTGCCACATGGCAGGTGATACTGATATTGCTGTTCATGTGCACGTGGATAAGACCCTAACCCTAACCCTAACCCTAACCCTAACCCTAACCCTAACCCTAACCCTTACCCTGAGCCGCCATGACAGTCTTTCTGATCTGATTCTGTCCTTTATTTTTATGCTGTACGAGCCATGCTTATTCAAAGTACCCTTCCAGCTGAGGCTATACACACCTCATCATATATGCACAATCTTTGCTCTGGAACACTCCAGTGGGTCTAAAATTCTAATAACACTCCAGTCTTTAACAACTGAAGGACTAATTGTGGTTAAGCATTAATTAACTAAGAAATATTTATTGCAGCTCTTCCACATGCTAAGAATTTTGTTCTATGCAGAAAATGCCGTAATGAGCAAAACATCATTTTTTTCTCCTATGCCAGTTGAAGAACAAATTATGTGCTTATCAGTTAAAGGATGGGTCCAAGAAGTTAAAAGGAAGATATAGATAGCCTGGCCAGTAATTTCAATGAACTTAGAGTTAAGAACTAGATGTATTAACACATGAACAATCAGTCATAAGAGGAATGAAAAGACTGCTGACAATCTGAGTCAAGGATTTCAGTAATGGATTCAACTCTTCACTATCTTTGATATGTTGCCTAAGAACATCTGGAAGGATGAGGTCTCTTAGTTCAAAGAAAATGCATTTATTTCATTGTGTATTTATCAACCTATGAGCACTTTCATGGGTAGTCTTTTGAGCTCATAAGTAAATAAATGAATGCTAAATAGGGAGTGGGGAATTCTTAGCAAGGAGTTACAAAATAAAGCCTGTCCCACTCTGAGAAGCCCAAACAGATCTTTTTTTTCTCCAGAAAGACTACATTTAATTAGCTCCCAATTTGCTCCAAGTAACAGAAGGAATTTAAGAGTTTATGGTAATAATATGCAAAAGGTTGAAATGCCTTTGAAACATATGCTAAAGTTTGCCCCTGAACAGAGTATAAGATGCCATTGGTGCCTGTGTTGCTCGAAGGGAGGGCAGATGGGGGATGAGAAGTGCCCTAAGCTTCCAAAGTACATAATAAGGTGGCTGGCAGTGACTCCCAGGGATGCATACTTAAATGCAGGGTCAGAATAGGTTATACTCAGGCTGCACTGTCCTGCGTCAAGGTGTGCAAGTGAGACTGCTGTTTTTCAATGCATAAATTTTCTAATAATAATGGCCAATTCTTCATGGATGCTTAATATATACTAGCCTCTATTTTTAGAGTTATATGAGTTAACATATGAATTCTTAGGAGTATACAAGGGATGTATAATTACCTTTATTTTATAAATGAGAAACCCAAGACACAGAGGATTTAAAGAAATTCCTCAAAGCCTTGTGAGCAGTATTAAAGGTCAGAATTAAAATCAATTAAAACAAAAAACAATTGCCTTCTAAACTCTTCACTCTGCATAAATATGCTACCACACATCCCCTACTGTACATATCTCAAATATTTACTACAAGGATTGACTGTGTTAGGAGCTTAGGACATTATTTGGTACCCAGGTGTGCCTATGTATATTGCTACATATTATTTTTCTTTGTAAGGCATCGACAAACATTTTTTCACAGAATAGTGTACCCATGACAGACCAAAATAACTGTTCAACCAAAGTCAAGCTCAATGAATCAGGGAGTTTATTAAGCTTACTTGTAGAAACATAGAAGATTCAAAGGCTATATTACCCCAAATCCCATTTTAGAAGGAGTGATGGCTGACTTGAAAAAAAAAAAAAAAACAAGTCTCCTGTGTGGACTAAAGGAAGTTTGGCTTGCCAAATAATCTCTTCTACTGAGCAGTTGTTATTGCTTGCATATGCTTGGGGAGGATCCTTATGAACTCTGTAAGTTTCAAGAAACTCCTGAAACTTGTAAGTTGTTCCTTGATGAGCCTTATGAGTTTTATTCATTTCTTGATTCTTACAGAGCCCCTCTCTAGGATGGAATGTTTCAATTTAGAGAACATTGTTACATGAAAGCCATGAACACTTTTTCTGCTTTTCTTCAGTCTAATGCTCAATTCTGAAAACTATTCTTTTCTATCTAGTATGTGTTTCCCTTGGTTAAGCTGACTCAGCAAACATAAGCATAATATTACCAATAATTAACTTATTCCCTCTCTCTCTCTCTCTCTCTCTCTCTCTCTCTCTGTGTGTGTGTGTGTGTGTTCTCTCTTTTTCTTTCTTCCTTTCTTTTGTGTTGAGACTCACTATTTAACCCAACTTAGTTTTTAAATCAGGATCCTACTGTGTCAAGTTTCCAAGTGCTAGGATGACAGAGGCAAGCTACTATATCCAGTAAATTATCGTCTTTCCTGTCCAGTTCATTCAGGTGACAGGAAAAGCAAGAACAAAAGGATGCATCTGCATACTGGTGACCTGTGCAATGCTAGATGGCACACGTTGGAGAAATCAAAGTCTCCACATATCCATATAGGCATAGGATGATAGTCATAAAGTGCTGTTGAAAAACAAGTCTGTTGTTCCAGATAAGTCTGAGAATTGCTCTTTCTAATTCTGTGAAGAATCGAGTCGGAATTTTGCTGGGGATTGCATTGAATCCATAGATTGCTTTGGGCAAGATGGCCATTTTTACTATGTTAGTCCTGCCAATCCATGAGCATGGGAGATCTTTCCTTCTTCTGAAGTCTTCTTTGATTTCTTTCTTCAGAGACTTGAAGTTCTTGTCAAACAGATCTATCATTTGTTTGGTTAGAGTCACACCAAGATATTATATATTGTTTGGGACTGTTTCTTTGTTGGGACTGTTGTGAAGGGTGTCATTTCCCTAGTTTCTTTCTCAGCCTGTTTATCTTTTGAGTATGGGAAGGCTACTGATTTCTTGGAGTTAATTTTATATCTGGACGTACTGCTGAAGTTGTTTATTAGCTGTAGGAGTTCTCTGGTGGAGTTTTGGAGTCACTTATGTATACTATCATATCATCTGCAAATGGTGATATTTTGACTTCTTCCTTTCCAATTTGTATCCCTTTGACCTCTTTTTGTTGTCTAATTGCTCTATCTATAAATTCAAGTACTATACTGAAAATATAGGGAGAGAAAACACAGACTTGTCTAGTCTCTAATTTTAGTAGGATTGCTGCAAGTTTCTGTCCACTTAGTTTGATGTTGGCTACTGGTTTGCTGTATATTGCTTTACTATGTTTTGGTATGGGCCTTGAATTTCTGCTCATTCCAAGACTTTTAACATGAAGGAATGAACTATTCTTAACAATAAAATAACTTCTGGGAGAATCAGCATCCTGGACCTCAAGTTGTATTACAGAGTAATAGTGATAAAAACTGCATGGTATTGGTATATAGACAGACAGGTAGATCAGTGGAATAGAATTGGAGACCCAGAAATGAACTCACATATGTACAGTCACTTGATCTTTGACAAAGGAGCTAAAACCATCCAGTGGAAAAAAGAAAATATTTTCAACAAATGGTGCTGGTTTAACTGGCAGTCAACATGTAGAGGAATGCAAATTGATCCATTCTTATCTCCCTGCACAAAGCTCAAATCCAAGTAGATCAAGGGCCTTCATATAAAACCAGATACATGGAATCTTACTAGAAGAGAAAGTGGAGAAGAGCCTTGAACACATAGGCACAGGGGAAAAGTTCCTGAAAAGAACATCAGTGGATTATGCTCTGACAAATGGGACCTCATGAAATTACAAAGCTTCTGTAAGGCAAAGGACATTGTCAATAGGACAAAACAGCAACCAACAGATTGGGAAAAGATCTTTTCCAATCCTACATCTGAGAGAGGGCTAATATCCAATATATACAAAGAACTCAAGAAGGTAGACTCCAGAAAACTAAATAACCCTATTAAAAATGGGGAACAGAGCTAAACAGAGAATTCTCAACTGAGGAAACTTGAAGGGCTCAGAAACATCTAATGAAATGTTCAACATCCTTAGTCATCAGGGAAATGCAACTCAAAACAACCCTGAGATTCCACCTCACACCAGTCAGAATGTCTAAGATGAGAAACTAGATAATAGTAGATGCTGGCAAGGATGTAAGAAAGAGGTACACTCCTCCATTGCTGGTGGGGTTGCAAGCTGGTTCAGCCACTCTGGAAATCAGTCTGGTGGTTCCTCAGAAAAATGGGCATAGTACTACCTGAGGACCCAGCTATACCACTCCTGGGCATATACCCAGAAGATGCTCCAACATTTAATAAGGACACATGCTCCACTATGTTCATAACAGCCTTATTTATAATATCCAGAAGCTGGAAACAACCCAGATGTCCCTCAACAGAGGAATGGATACAGAAATTGTGGTACATTTACACAATGGAGTACTACTCAGCCATTAAAAACAATGACAATTGTTTTTAATGCAATTCGCAGGCAAATGGATGGAACTTGAGAATATTATCCTGAGAGTTAGGTGACTCAGTCACAAAGGAAAAAACACGGTATGTACTCACTGATAAGTGGATATTAGCCCAACAGTTCGGAATACCCAAGATTTAATTCACAGACCATATGAAATCTATTAAGAAGGAAGACCAAAATGTGGATGCATCAGTGCTTTTTAGATGGGTAAATAAAATACTCATAGAAGTAAATATGGAGGCAAAGTGTGGAGCAGAGACTGAAGGAAAGGCCATCCAGAGAATGCCCCACCTGGGGATCCATCCCATACATGGCTACCAAACCCAGACGTTATTGTGGATGCCGGGAGGTACTTGCTGATAGAAGTCTGATATGGCTGTTTTGTGAGAGGCTCTGCCAGAGCATGACAAAAACGAGGAAGAAACTCGCAGCCAACTGTTGGACTGAGCTCAGGGCTCCCAGACTGAGGAGATGGAGGAGGAATTGAAGGAACTGAGGGGATTTGCAGCCCCATGGAGGGAGCTACAGTGTCAAGAGATCAGACCCCCGGAGCTCCAAGGTAATGGAACACCAACCAATGAATACACATGGAGCAACCAACCCATGATGCTGGCCACTCATGTGGCAGAAGATGGCCTTGTTGGACATCAGTGGGAGGTGAGGCCCTCGGGCCTGAGAGTGTTCAATGCCTCAGTGTAGGGGAATGTCAGGGCAGGAGGATGGGAGTGGGTGGGTAAGGGAGCACCATCATAGAGGCATGGGGAGGTGAGATGGTTTGGAGGGGGGCGGTTCTGAAGGGAAGACCTGGAAAGGGGAAAACATTTGAAATGTAAATAAAGAAAATATCCAAGAAAAAAAAGAAAGAAAGAAAAGAAAAACAAATCCGAAGGTATTAAAACCACTTATATTGTCATGTATTTGTATACTGTGCCCCTAGGGTAATGGTTGAGGGTCAAAAATGATAATATAAGCTCTAAAAGATACACAATGTGAGGCCTCTGGAGATGGTTTATTAGGTACTGTATCTACCATGTAAGCCTGAAGACCTTTGTTTGATTTCCAGTATCCATGTAAAAATCTACATGTGATAGGACAAGCTGATTATATATTATTATAGTCACTCTTCTCTCTCTCTCTCTCTTTCTCTCTCTCTCTCTGTGTGTGTGTGTGTGTGTGTGTATGTGTGTGTGTGTGTCTTTGTCTCTGTCCCTGTCTCTCTCTGTCTCTGTGTGTCTTTGTCTCTCTCTGTCTCTGTCTCTCATACAAATACACATACTCACACATACCACAAATAAGACATGGATTAATAGGAAGAAGAAGCAAGCGTAAGGAGAAAACCCAGAAACAAACATGGGGCAGTTTTACCTTGTGACATCATGTGCTACATAGTGAAGAAAAAGGTTATGGCATCAGGTACAGGAGAGACAGGGATGGATGTGTTTGGACTTTGGAGCCATGGTGTGAAAACTGAAGATGAAAGGTACTACATGCATGAATTACTGCTGTGAATGAATCCATAATCCCCCAAACTCAGACATGAGCAGCTTTGGCATCTCTGCAGAGGAAACATAATATCAAAAGCCAGAATGTTGTATGAACGATTTGGCCATGGAGCTAGTGAGTTCTTATTGACAAGCAGTAAGTACAGCTGATAAGAGACAGATAACAAAGGAGACCTTGGTGAGGTTCAGAACAATGTCTTCCAAGCAGAGACCACTGAGAGCTGAGATTATTGGGAGCCCCAGGTTCTGGGGAAATTTTTTAATAGACTGCTGTGCGGCTTTTGTGTCATGTGAGGACAGATTGGTATTCTGCAGTGGACCCTGATAGACACACAGCTGGGGGAGAAACAGCAGCTGAAGCTAATAATAGAGTAGCCTGGAGCACAGACACAAAGGCTGTGGAAGCCATAGTGGGCGACACAAACCCACAGGGGAACACATGATCATCACTTCTCCTGGCCCTCTGGCTTACCCTGATGAGCTGAAATGGCTGTCATCAGCATTTGATGGAGTTCAATATGGTATGAAGCTCTGCAATTGATTCCCAGCTGAGGTGCATGATCTGATCTCTGAGCCTGTGGGAATGCTGTGTATTTGACTTCAAAAAAACCATTTCCGGGAAGTGAGAAACATTATCTAGGCATGTTTTTTTAGTCCTTCCTGCCCACTGGGCATTTTATATCCTTTACTTCATTTGCTCTTCGCTGAGATCCCAACGTGTCAGGAAACCTTTTCTGAAAGCATTTTCACTTTTGTACATAAGAAAGAGAGTATTTAAGAAGGTAGGAATCTGGTTACATCACATAAAACTATGATTCAAATGTAATTTGGTTTGATTGCAGGGTGTAGGATTGTATCACCTCTTTTCTGTTACTTCGTGGTGGCTGTTTGTGTCTGTACAATGTTGGAGTGGCATAGTTTCTATTGTGGTATAGCATGTGCCAACATCTGGCCAGATTTCTAATCTATCAAGGTCCTACCCCTGCTTTTTGTAAGACGTGGTGTGCCAAGGCTTGTAAATACTGGTAACCTTAAGACCTTGTGGAAAGTGGAGCAGGATTTGTTTTTCCTAGGCATTATCCAAAGAGACTTAGCTTTACCCTTCCTGTGACTATATCTTAGGTACAATTAGACATACATCAAAAGCTTGTTAGCTGGCTGGTATTGTACTGGAATTCAAGGATGAAACAACTAGTAAGATGCAGAATTTGTATGCCATGAGGTATAGTGCTAAATTAACAAATCTTTCTGTCATACAAATGCTTCTCATTTAGCCTCACCACAATAGATAGGCCAATATAATTTTACTTGTCATTTTCCCGTTCTCCTTGAGAATGTTCAGAATCCCCCCCATCCTTTATTTACAGACAAAAATAAGGTATCAAAGGTGTGAGACTGAGCAGAAGTTGCTGTAGACACAGACTTTCTCCTTATTCTTATCCCCATCATAACCTCCACTGGGACCCTGGCTGCTCTTAACCCCTAAGTCTAACCTGTGTAAGGAAGTTATTATGTTGGGTACAAATTGACTTCAAAACATATGAAACAGGAAAATTAAAATTAGTGGTAAGGAGAAACAACATTGTAAGTGAGAACACCGGGTTTAAAAATACATTTCCATATTCATCTATGTTTTCTAGAGAAATAAAGTGTGGTAGTCTAGATAATCATTCCACAATTCGTAGTGTTTTGAATAAACTTTGAATTCCTAACAGAAAACTGAAAAGCAGAATAAGTGAGACATTGTGACAAACAAACTTAAGTGCATTCATTAATTGTGGACTGGCTGCATATATTAACTTGAAAAAAAATGTCCTCTGGGTGATACACAACTGTCAGTGAGTAGCCTACTGGTCAATCTCTTAAAGTAGAAGAATAAACTCAGTGAGCATAAGCAGGGATCCAGGGTCCCACAAGGAGGTAGGGCTGGTCATCATAGGGTGAAGAAAAGGGTCCTCTGGCCCCTGATTTTTCTTTTGTAGAAAGAAGGATGGAGTTCTTGTAACAATTGTTTAAGGATAAAATGAAGAAAGTTCTGGTTTTTAGAACAGACTCAGGTTTTGACAAACAAAAAATCACTAAGCAGACTCTTAGAGGTCGCTTATTATGCAGACATCTGAGAGCAACATTTTGTTCTTCACTTGAATTCTACTCAAATGCCTACTAAAAAGGTGATCGGACTATTTGGATAGAAGGCTTTTGTCAAAACAATGCTGATTTTTCTTTCCAATCAGCAGAAAAGCAGAAGCCAGGCACTCTTATATTGAAACATAAATCTGTTATTCATTTACTGTTTTTTTTTTCTGATCTAGAAGAACATAGTTGATTTATTCTTTTGTTAAAAAAAAAATCATGGCTGCATATAGCTTATGATGACTAGGGCCAGTCCTTTTTCAGAGACATGCAGTGCCCTTAAATCCCTGGTATCTTTCCAGAACAAAGACCAGCAAACCCCTTTTCAAATGAATTGTCCCAGCCTCCTTGCTGAGGAGCTGCATAGCACATTCAGCAGGAATGCCAAGCCAGTCCTCCCTCAAGTGAGGTGCAGCAAGGAGAGAGTTGTCAGGGAATAATGTACTAATTCATGCTCAGGGTTCAGAATTTAACCTTCACAAAAATCTCATCAAGAAACTACTTTGAGCCCAAGTGAGAGAAATTCTGAAACACATCATAATCACACACAGATACCAAGTAATGAGACTGAGATCTGAACCCAAGCCGTCTGATCTGTGAACCCTATGATGTTACCATGTGGTGAGAAAATTTTGAAAGTAGGTATAGTTTTGCACTTCCTTGTTGAAGTTATGAGGAAATTCACCACTTCTCTAACAGCAAAAATTGGAGATACTTGTACTAGTCTAGCATAGTTTTGCATAAGGAAACAAACAGTAGACTTTTGGTTCTACTGGATTAAAGGATTAAAAGACCCTCACCTACTCTACTTTGGCACTGTAGCATCAAAGCCTTCATAACCAGTATCAAGGGAAAGATAGATATGGTTGTGTTCTAGTAAGACTTCATTATGAAAGCAGACGATAGGTCTATAGACCAACAATCCCATTAATTTCCTAGGAGAGAAGTTACTGAAAGTGTTTCCTGTATATTATGTCATGCAAGCAAACCAGACAATGAAGCCAGTACACTGATTTTTTTTTTTTTTTTTTTTTTTGAGAAATGGTCTTGGCAAATCAGTCTCAGGCTAATCTTAGATCTACAAGTATAACTTTCTTTTCTGCTTTTTAGCGTTAAATGTAAGTTAGGCTCTTTAAATGTCTTGGAAGGAGCAAAAGAATAAGAAAGGAGGAAGTTCATATATTTTTTAGAATGCTATTTACTTGAGAAAAATTCTAGCTGCTTGAAGATTGCCAATGGAGAAAAAAACACCCTTTCATACCATTATCTGTTCACTTGGACTTTGGTTTTGTTGTGGTTGCCTTAGATTTCTAAGAATAGCAAATAATTTTTGGTTTCATCTTTTGAGGTAGATAATATATTATGAGTATATGTATACACATGCAGACACATAGACACAAATACACACAGACAAACACACAAACACACACACACACACACACACATACATACATACCACAACCTTCTGGGATTCCCATTCTTTTCCTTCAGGACTTGTTCTTAGTTTTTTAAATCTAGTCCCCAGTGCTTATACCACTAGAGAAAATAACACGCTGTCCTCTGGGGTATAGTTGATGTTTTCTCATTTGATTTAAAATACTTGGGAATTATATGAAGGTATAAAATGCTTATCTAGTATGCATGAGTCTTGGTGGATAAACTCCAGCACTGTAAAGCATGAACTGGACCCCAAACTAAAACCTTGGATGTTTAAATTAGCCAATGCCATTATATTTTGTCTTTCTTCTTCCTATTTGTATGATCTAAAGCTACACATTTAGAATTAGCTGACAGTTTTATGAAGGAAGGAAAACAGGTATTCTAATTTTTTAACTAAAAGTGATTCACTCTCGTACCTCTATGATCCTGTGTTTATTTCTGTCTGTCTGTCCTCATTTGTCAATAGATCAACTTCATTAATAGTTAAAACAATTCTGTCTAAACACCAATGTCCTGATGTAATATCAGATTATCACAATAACTTGAATGCAGATTGAAATACTTCATAATGAAAACATACAACCCATGTTTCATGCTTTTGCCTCAAGATGGTCCAAAGAAATCCTACCATGGATATTTATTCCTTATATGATAGACTTGCCCTGCCCTTGATGATCTTTGAGAAGACACAGACCTCTATCCAGATGACGCCAAGAGGCAAGATTGGAGGGATGTCCTTCAGCAAGGTCAAGAACAATAGTCACTCAACTGACCAAAGACAAAATTTATTCTCTATTTATCTCTTCTTCCTATGAAAAATGAATTAATTTTCCCTAAGGCTTGAAGACTGTTTGATCATGTTTGCTTGCCTATCTTTGCCATCAGAAAAAACAACCAAACCTGACTGGCAAGGAAGAAAAGACAGTCCTTCAACAGAGATATGGACTTTATACTCTCTAGAAGACAAGAAGTAGTTAACAGGATCTGACCATTCATCTCCTACTTTTTGTGAGGTTGAATATGTCAGGTCCAGCTTAGGAAGAAAGAAAAAAGAAAGAAGGAAAGAAAGAAAGAAAGAAAAAAAGAAAGAAAGAAAGAAAGAGGGAGAGAGAGAAAGAAAGAAAAAGAAAGAGAGAGAAAAAAGGAGGGAGGGTAGTGGGAGGGAAGGAAGAGAAAAGGAAGGAAAGAAGGAAGGAAAAAAGAAAGGAAGGAAGGAAGGAAAGAAAGAATTACTGCTAAGGATTTCATCCTCTGAAGTAGAGATATTCTCTATCATCATCATCATCATCATCATCATCATCATCATCATCATCATCATCTCAAATATTAAATCCTGAACACAGTTTCCCCTCCCTCTTTTCCATCAATTCTTCCACCTTCCATCTCTCCACTTCCCCAAATCTACCACTCCTCTTCTCAGACTTTAGCAAGGGCTCTCTGATTAATTCTATGCTCTGTGTAGGCTCTTCCTGACCTGGGTCCATTGTATTATGCCAGATAATGTTTTAGAGAAAATTAATCTTGTTGGGAGTGGGCAGGACAACAAAGTTTAGAGTTTTCAATCTCACATCCAAGTACTAAAACAAAGTCCAACCCTGCTTAAACAAAAATCTGACATTGCTAAGGTGGGCTACATTTATAAAACTAGTTTTCACTATAATGGAAAGAGAATATTCCCAACTAGACAAAATATGGTACCAAATAAAACCTCTGTACTAGACATGGGTTACATCCTTTAGAGTTATTTAACAATGGATACCCCTAAGCTCCCCAAGTGACAGGCTATGGCTACTGCCCTTGGTTACTCCAAGAACATGATGCTAAGACCTATTGCCAAGATACTATATACTTGAGTCATAGAGCATAGAGAAATCCTGCTGGTATTCCAATGGAACTTTCTTCTCTACTGGCTATTTTTTTTCATAGTGCTCAAAGATGATATATATATACTACAGGAGTAGAAAAGTATTCTTCAATTTTACCCATCCAAGAACACTGAGAAATACAATAATATTCTGTCTAGCAAGATAAACCCATGGGTGTAATAGATGTAAAAAATTCAGAAAATAACCAAACATCTTTTAATCTATTTAGGACTCATTGCATAAGATAGAATCCATATTTGACACTGTCAATAAGCTCAAGAGCTGTGAATATATATTTTATAGGCCTTAGGGGAATACTACAACTATTATACTACTGCATAGGCATAGCAATAAAATAACTCCTGATCATTCATCACTAGACAGATTAGTGCTCCTCTCAACCCCTATCAGAGAAACTTCTTGAAGATGTCAATTAACATAAACCAACAGCTTGTCAAATTGCAGGAAAAAAAGTGACTTTATATGCTATGTTCTACATGGGATGACTGTATTGTGCCTTTCCTCTTAAAGCTCACAGATCTGTAGAAGTAGATGCAGAAAAAATGTAAAAGCCAGAGACAAAGGGTGTCTAAAAGGAATTGGGTTCTTATGAACACAGGAGGGCAGTTGCACTTAAGAACTCATAATAGGGAACAGGGGTTTGTTTTAGTTTTTGTTTTTTTCTTTCTTTTTTTTTTTTGAGGGGAACCTGGGAAAGGAGATATTGTAAATAAAGAAAACATCTAATAAGAAAAGAACAGCAAAACAAAAAACAAAACAAAACAAAACAAAAAAACCTCATAGTAGTAGTGATAGCATGCACAAGACTTACACAAAATCAAAATACCAGAATGACAAGGAAAGTAGACATGTCACACCACTCCGAGAAAAGTCAGTCAACAAGAACTAGACTCACTGGGTTTAGGAACAAGACAGAGAAAGGCTAGGTGGGAGGCAGGACAGGAAGAGTGGGGTTGGAGGTAGGGGAGTATCTCAGAGCAGTTGAGGAAGCATAATGAGTACGTTCAAAAAATATTGTACAAAATTCTCAGTGAGCAAGTCATTGTATGTGTATGTGTGCTGCATGCATGAATATGTGTGTATGTGTGTGTGTGTGTGTGAGAGAGAGAGAGTGAGATAGTAAAAATAAAAGCAAATACAAAAAGGTATTTCTCTAACTAAATTTGGTTCAGATTTAGAATTAATCTTTTGCCCCACTAGAATTTTCCCCCATTAAAATCAGGATGTATTTTTGTTTGCACTATGAAGACATTATATCAAAGGACTATATTTTAAGACATGTAAACTGATATTTTAAGACTAATTTTTTTTCTATGTAAGGCAAGCAAAGAACTCTGAAGAGGTCACCTATTGATTCCACATAAAGAACAAGATAATTTTCCACAAGTGTTTCCTGGGTGCAACATAGTATTTCAGGAAATGTTACTAAAAAAACAAAACTAAACAAAAAAGAAAGAAAGAAAGAAGGAAGGAAAGAAAAGAAAGAAAGAAAGAAAAACACACAAACACCCAGAAATAGATCATTCATGTCTAAAAGACCTGCATTAGCCAGGTGGTGGTGGCACACGCCTTTAATCCCAGCACTTGGGAGGCAGAGGTAGTGGGAACCCTGTGAATTTGAAGCCAGCCAATGAACTACACAGTGAGTTCCAGAACAGCCAATGCAACACAGAGAGACACTGTCTTGAAAAGCAAAAACTAATCAACAAAACAATAACAATAACAACGAAACACCAGCATGTTTGTTCAGTTGTAGGTTTAATTGTCTCACTGCCCAGACTATTTTTATAAAGCTCACTTTCCTACTGAGATTCTATGAAATTTATTTTGTTTTGGGTTTCCGAGACAGGGTTTCTCTGTATAACCCTGGCTGTCCTGAAACTCACTCCGTAGACCAGGATGACCTTGAACTCAGAAATCTGCCTGCCTCTGCCTCCTAAGTGCTGAGATTAAAGGCGTGTGCCACCACTGCCTGATTTATTTTTGTTTTGTTTTTCTATATTTGTTAATGTGTTTTGGCTTCCAAGACAAGTTTTGTATATCCTTAGGACACACATTGTCAAGAGCTGTGTGCTTTAGTCTATCTGTCTAGGAGTTGATAAGATGGTGTTGGAAGAAAAGAGCAGCTCCATTGGTCTCTTGTAATAATGATGCTGAGTGCTCATGAGAAGAGATGTAGGATTGCATCTAGGATTATGGACATACCTGCAATGTGAAAAGAAAGTGGGCTGTGCAAACTCTGAAACCAAACTTCTAGGAAAAGTTTTTGAGATGCTACACTGGCTCTGATAGGATGATGGGAATATCAAACAAATAGGATCTTCCATTAACTGGTAAGGTAAGTGAGTACCTGTACTCTTTTATACTGGATCCTAGGAAAACCAAGCTTACTAAAAGCATGCCTCTAATACTTCTGAATTTCTCTTATAACTGCATTACTAATGCCTTGTGCTACATTAAAGGGGGAGAAAAAGGAAAGGAAGCAATAAATGTAGTAATTGCTTTTCTTGTCTGTGTTCCTTTTCCTTTGATTTTGATGTCTTGGATATTTACAAAACATGAGCATCTCTGCTCAGTGTCCATCTGCTTCAGCACCGCATTTCTCACCTAATGTTCTAATCTCCTGGCAGTGATGTCACAGCCCTTTCTATGTAGAACTGGTTATAATTAGGGCTCCAGGTAAAACTACAACAGAGGGAACAGATGGGCTGCTAAGAAGCCAATTGTCTATACACATGCAAATTTTGTCAGGAAGACAAGATGAAGAAAATTGTAAGAAATAGAAAATCTCAGTCCATATCAAACCTCTGTGTGGTGTGGATTGCTAGAGTCAGATGCCCTGCAGTGGCCACCAGGGAACATAGCTAGGCCATTGAAATTCAAAGCTGTTGGCTTTTGATATGGGGGTTGGAGGGGTGGGGATTAGGGTGGGTGTCATTCTGCCTAGGCATAAAGGAGTGGGTGTTCACAGGCTTGCCTCGGAGGGAAGAACTGCAGCCCAGGCTCTGTCAATCTCAATTAGCTCCTTTAAAGAACATTTGTGTATGACATAAAATAAAAATGATACAGCAGTGTGGAGTGAAAAGCAGTAATTGCAGATTCTTCTCAATGAGTGTTTTTATATCATTGTGACCCTGTATTATTGAGATCATTTAATTACCAGTTAAGTAAGTGGAAAAAAAATGTAGCCCTTTATTTATCAATTTATGTGGTTCCAGGAAGCATGCAGAATCAATTCAGGTCTTGCAGAAAAGGGAAGTGAGAAAGATAAATTGATAAAGTAGCCTTGTAGTCTATCTTCATAGTCAGCCATTTCAAACTCTCCTTTTCCCCAACTTGAACTTCTAAGCAAACTGTCATTAGCTTTTCTTTCTCACACAGGGTGGGCAGATGTGATCATTGTCAGTGATTCCTAGTCACCCGTCTCCTGCATCTCAGTTACCATAACCCAATGTCCTACTCTCTTCTGTAGGAATCGGGCCAGTCTTCACTTCCACCAACACACCAACAGTTCCCTAAACAAATTATTTCCTACAGTGCTTTCATTCCTTGTTTTCTCAACTCAGGTCAGATATGTAGACTCCCTGGAAGAAAATCCATACAGCAACCAACATCTCCTTGAAAAACATTTACAGGTATCCACTGAATATGAATATGAGTATGGATATGAAAATCTTTATTTCACCAGTCCCAATCCCGGAGAGATGCATGTTTCACAAAGATGTGCATCTTGGTTGGCCAAAACACACACTAGACTGTTCTTAACACCACCTACTCCTAATAGCACCACACTGTGATATTAAAAGGGGCTGGTTTATTCCTACAGGGAACAATATGTAGACAGAGAATGCTTAAGCCATAATGCTGAAGAATAATAACGATAATGGTAAGGAATGTTTAGGTAAAGAAAGAAAGCAAGGGGCTGGAGAGATGGCTCAATGAGTACGAACACACTTGTCTTATAGTGCACTATAGGTTAAGTCTCAGGACCCACACGAGATGATTTACAAATATCCATAAGCCCAGTTCCAGGGGATCCGATGCCTTCTTCTTACCTCCCAGGTACCCATCACACACTTCATGCATATAACATACCTGCTGGCATTCATACATAAAGTAAAACCCATCAGTCAAATTTTTTAAGCGAATAGATGTATATTTTATTTGAACAGCTTTTCATACAGGAAATAAAGAAATGAAGGGGTGCAGGAGAGCAGAAGGAGTACTCGTCATTCTGTTCCATAATGTGGATGTGAGCTCTATTGGTTTCTTTGTTGTGCAAGAATTCACTGAGTCATAACGCTTATGGGATGTGTGCTTTTCAATGTGCAAAATGTCCTTTAAAGGGAAATTAAAACTTACAAAAGAAAATGTCCCAGAATTTAAAGACTTTGCTCAGTTATTTACTAAATCTTTGAAATAGGATCTCTTCCGTTTTGGTAGCCATTTGTTTTTCCTTGAACATCTCCTAAGGCATTAACTTACTCTTTGAAGCTCCGTTTATTTTACTCTTTATTTTACCTCTCTATAGTGCATTTTATTTTTAATCCTTGAGTTCATATCTAAGTTTTGGTTTTTTTTTGTTTCTGTTTTTGTTTTTGTTTTGGTTTTTGGTTTTTGGTTTTTCCAGACAGAGTTTCTCTGTATAGCCCTGGTTGTCCTGGAGTTCACTCTGTAGACCAAGCTGGCCTCGAACTCAGAAATCCACCTGCCTCTGCCTCCCAAGTACTGGGATTAAAGGCATGCACCACCACTGCCTGGCATCTCACTTAGTTTTGTAGTAACCTTGTATGGAATTTGACCTTTAGACTTTATCAAGGACTCATTTCAGTTTTTATGAGATTTTAAAATTATAGTCAAACAGATAGCTTTTCTCCATAGATGGTTTTATCTTGTTTTAGCATAAAAGTTATTATTATGATACTTAGATTTGCTGATTAACCGTTGCTCCCTAAATTTAATTTTATTTGGATATTTTCTTTCCTTCCTAAGCATTGTCTAATCTTCCTAGGTTGGATTACTGTCTCTACTATTTTTCTAGGGGTGGGACAAGTCACTGTCCTATACATAGGGTTCACGGTGCTTCAGTTCCCCCCTTTCTTCCCACATACTTCCTGTTGGTTACCACCATTAAAGTCTTTCATTTTGTTTACCACAACGTTGATTAAAGTCCCTTCCTATTTGGAAGTTCTCCTCCTAATGAGCCCATCACACTAAATAGATGGTTCCCTCTGTTCTCTCTCTAACAGATGCCAGTGAAATGCAGGAACAGTCTCTCAAGGATTTGTCTTCACAGTATGTTCATATGGCAGCAATATCAAAGTGATAACTTGCCTTGAGATAATAATGTAAAGGAATGGACAAATATTTGGATTTCTTTTTATTTTATTCATGTATCTGTGTGTGTGTTTGTGAGTGTGTGTGTTTATGTGTGTGTGTATGTGAGAGAGAGAGAGAAAGAGAGAGAGAGAGAG
>NW_022196895.1:68387781-68412566 GCF_008632895.1 Mastomys coucha
GAGAGAGAGAGAGAGAGAGAGAAAGGGAGGGAGAGGGAGAGAGGGAAGGGTAGAGAGGGAAGGGTAGAGAGGTGTCCATCAAGACCAGAAGGTATTTAATGCCTGGAAAAAATTATAAGAAGTTTTCATCCATCTGTTGTGGGTATGGGAAACCAAACTTACAATTTCTGAGAGGGCAGCCTGATTGTTCTTAATGCTAAGCCATCAACCCAGCTCAAGGTAATGAATTATTATTAATGATCATCAACAAGATATAATATAGAAATCATAGGATTTTATGAGGAAAATAAAACAAGTAGATAGCAAGTACTAAAAACTATAATTCAAAGCAAACAGTTGCAGTCATTTACACAAAACCTCTTGTGAGTTACAAGAAATAGCAAGTGAGATGATCACCAAGTATTCTGGCAATGCTGTCAAAAAATATTGAGTGATAGTGCACATATGCAAGGAAAAAAAGCAAGAAAAAGATTTCTAAAACAAATACAATTTTTCTTCTAGAATATGACATACACTATGACTAGCGTGCATAGATTTATAAAACACTTCGCTATGCTCCCCCAAATCTTCAAAGACAGTCAAAACTACTGGAACTGTATAAAGGACAAGACTGGTGAAGAGTATTACATTTATAGCTACTAATAAAACTAAAGCTAATTGAGAATTAAAAATATAGTTTAGTGATCATGGGACCAGATAATGTAAACATAGTACCAGCTTGAGAAAATACTAAACTTAGTAAAGAGTAAGATATGTAAAACAGGGATTTGGTCAAGCCAAATGAAATTCCTAATCCTGGTAATAATGGTTAGCACTAGTGCCATCAACACCTGCATTCTAAGGCTGTAGGACAGGTAATGTGGAATAAAGCAAATAATTAGTTACAACACCCTAAGTCTACTTATTGTATAGTCTACTGCTGAGAAGCCATATTCTCTAGGACTTGAGAAAAAAAAAAAAACACTATTGTAGAAACTATGAAAAGTCTGAAAAGGTTATTCTGCCACAAGACTATGAATGGATATAGCCAGTTTTATGGAGTCTGGGGAATTCTCTAAAATCTTAGGCAATAGGAGGGAAGGAATTAGTCATGATGTATAGTCAGTTATCCTTAGTCAACAAGACCCAAGAGGTGACAAAAGAACCTAGTTTGGATTCCCACAGGCAGCAAGTGTACATCGGAGCTGAGTAACCTGAAGTTTAGAGGTGCTGAATGTTTCAGGTTTAGGCTATAAACTAAACTACCTGTGATCAACATATTTCTGTGTCATCCTGACACAGTACAAATACAGTACAAGCAATATCATCAAACACTAATCTAAATTATGGTAAAGCTAGGTTTTAGATATTGTTGAGATATATAATCATTTGCTCTATAGTAAAAGAGATTATAGTTGACAACATGTATGGGACGCACTGAATTTTAGTTGAAGGCCTTAAAAATAAAGATTAGAGAAAATATTCATAGCATTGACTGGATCCTGATATTTGACACTTAACTAGGCCTATGTGCACATTCAGAAAATTCTTTCAGAAAAATCTCTTTAGAAATATCGCTTCCTTTCAGCTGATATACTTACTCTTCTTTCCTGTGGAGAAGGAAAGATGTCTGTATTCTACTGGACTATAATGAAATCTGCACTCGCTTCCATAGGGACTTTGTCTTTCAGGTTAATGTACAAATTCTCTTCATAAAGTTAGGAATGCAGGAAGCCAGTACCTCCAATTCCAAGACTTTCAGAAATACTAAATATGGAAAATCTATGAGGTATTATTTCCAAGAATGGCACTGATGTAAAAGATTTGTCATGTATCAGTCTGAACTCACTCTGTGTCACATGTGCATATTTTCCTGGTTCAGGTGCTGAATGTTTAAATGAAAATGACCAAAGCAATATGGACTGTAAGCTCAGACTGTCATCCTATTCCATTTCCCAAGAGGCTTTATGAAGGAATGACTTCTGTTTAGGGTCTGAAATAACTTCACAAGAAAGCACAGGTTGTAGAACACTAGGGTAATCCCCATGGTACCTGGAAACCAATATGAAGAGATTTCTACATGGGCAATTTGAACTTAATAAGCATAAGAATCGAAATAAACTCAGACTCAAGGTAACTGGCCAACTTCCAAAGATGTTAGAGAACCAATTAGTTATCTTGAAAAGTGGGTAAATAAGAGAAGAGACATGCTGCCCGCCAGCCTTGCTTGCATGAACCGGTGGGAGATAATTGGAAAGACAAGTAATTAGCCAAGCTCATGTAGCTGACCAAGACAGAAGATAGAACCTGGCATAGTTTTGTTTATAGGTTTGTTTTTTGGGGGGATGGAACTTGGGGCTGTTGCTGTTGTTTTTCATTTGGATAAATCTGTGCGTCAGTTATAAAAAACTTTCTGTTATAATACTGACAATTGTACATTCTCTTTATAGTTTGAATTGAGAGATCTTAGATAAAGGCTTTATAAGTCTAGGTAGACTAAGTTTGGATGCAATTCCAAATAGCCCCTAAGCTAGCACAGTTTCATAACAAAGGTGTGCTTCATATGCTTAGTCCTATGATTTTTTTCTTGAGTTCTATTTTTTATAGACTAATGGAGCGGCACCCACCTTTTCCATCATTAGTTGCATCTGCCAGATTTTTGGGTGAGGGAGGCTGCAGAAAGTCTCACACATGTACTAGATTAGCATGGAGGTGCTTATCTCCTAGGTTCACAATTTATTTACAAGAGAACTAGTGACATCATCCTAACCAACCACAAATAAACTCCCACAATACAATTCTGTTATGTACTTAAATGATAGGAAAAGGAAGCAACTTTCATAATCGCATTGATAATTCCTGAAATGTTTAATTTACAAATTATATAGTTATGTAGTTCTATATCCAGAAACAGAAAAAAAACATTAGTTATCCATATAGCATTTATTAAGGCAAACTAGAGCTCCTGTGTATACCCACACATTCTAAATTAATACTGCCAACTATCTTGTAACCTGAAGAGAACCTCAAACACCCAGGAATTCATAAAATATTAAACAAATGAAGACTGGCAAGGAATAGGTACTGTGAAGAGAAGCCTGGTATCTTTATCTTTTACTGCCTTTAGCGTATATCAAACACGTCTGCTCTCCTCAGTCCCCACTGTCATTCGTGGACATTATCTGGGCAAGAAAGGATGCAGAGCTTGGGAATCCTTTGAAATCATCTTAAACACAGGACTACTACTACAGGAACAACAAAACATAATATGAAACAACAGTCTTTATAAAAATAACAGCTGACTTCAAATGGAAGTGACTTCATTATTTCCTTAATGAAAGAGAGAGAGAGAAGAGAGAGGGAGTGAGGGAGAGAGAGAGAGAGAGAGAGAGAGAGAGAGAGAGAGAGAGAGAGAGAGAGAGAGAGAGAGAGAGAAGGAAAGACCATGACTGTTCTAAGGTCTAAATATGTTCTCCCATATTTTAGCTATATGGGAGAGTTGAGTCAGAGGCAGACACATCTGGGAGAGTCCAGAGTAGTCTTGACCATAAACCATGTGGGAATATTGGGAGGGTAAGGTAGAGAGGGAACCAAGTAAAACAACCAGGACATCAAAGTTACCAAAGAAGGAGTGGGTAAGCAAGCGAAGTGTCTGGATTATATAGAAAAGAGCTTCTGAGGTAAGGGCAGCCAGGTCCTGGCTTGGGGAGGTCAGGGTAGAGGGTGGAGCATGCCAGTCATACCTTGTAACAGGTAGACATTGAGAGATACTGGGAGAAGCTGGAGACCAGGTCTGCTTTGATACTGGAATAGGCACCCAAGAGTTTGAAACTTTACATTTACCTCTCTTAAGGACAAAGGTGGATCTTTTTTAATGCTTGTAATGTCTTTATTGTGCTCCATTTTAAACATCTTTACAGTGTTTCAAATTGAAATAGAAGTACATTCCTTTTAGCTCTTCCCAGTTCTCACTTGAGCTCTTCTCTGATCCTCCTCCACTCTCAAGCTGATAGCCTCTTTTGCTGTGATTATTGTGTTATATACGTGTGTATATTAATTTATATGTGTATATGCATATGCATGTGTGATTTATGTATGTGTAAGCATATACCTATCATATATGTGTATGTATACAGCTATATATGGATCTGTGCAGATACTTATTATTTTTAGTATGTATATAGTTTTAGATCTGACCACTTGGCTTTAAAAAAAAACAATAAGGGTGCTCATCCTGAGAAGTTCTTTCTTCTTTTCCCAGCATTCGTTAGTTGACTGTAGTTCTTTGTCTGTGTGTGGTGTCCCATGAAGTTTTCTTTCTTCAGTATTAACATGTCCATTGATATTGCCAGCATTTCAATCTTGTTCCTCCAACCATTTCTAGGAGACACTATTTTAACAGCAGACTTCCTAGTATTCTGCTCATAATCATTCTACCCCCTCTTCCACGATGCGCCCTGAGCCATAGACAGAGGAGATGTGATGTTAGATATATCTATTGCGACTGGCTTTCTCATAAAATACTCATCTCTGAATAAGTCCAGTTATGGTTTTCTTTGATGAACTCTATCTGCTGTAAACAGATATTTTATTATTCTATTGACAAACTGATACCTCTTTTATACTAAGGGTAGTCTACCGAACAAACATACTTGTATTGATGTCACTTAGAAGAGTAGATCCCTGTTATATACAAATTTCCTCTGAATTGGAACATTCCCTTCTGTAGGAAAGCTTGTTAAAGCTCAGAAAATACTAGAGAGATGCTCCTGGATTTGCAGAAAGCAAATAACTCACGGGTTTCAGGTTGTCATTGAAACCCGTCAGATTCAAAAGTCTCCTCCAATTCCCAAGGACACCAGAGCCATACAGACCGATTGGGAGAAAATCTGATCTGTTGAGCTGCTAGCAATTTGTACAGAGACCTCCATGGTGTCAGCTTTCAGGCTGTAGTTGGGTCTCCACTGCCAAAATGTTAGAAACTTCTCGTATATATTCCTATAGATAACTCCAAAAGGTCATTTGTTAACTAAGTTCATCATTAATGACATCATTACATTTTAGTCATTGGCTCCTTACATATAAGTAAATACTTATTCGTGTCTTCCCAGAAATGATGCTACATAACCAAGCCATATATTTACAATCCCCCCTCCCAAATCTTAGCATTTCTGAAAATCATTCATTTCAAAACCTAAGCTCTGAACATCTGGTTGGAAGCACATACCTTTTCCAGGGTCTAGGCTCAACACAGAACATAGAGCTAGGGAAGAATATGGCGATGAGCTGAAGGATAGGAGAATGTGTGTTGCATTTGGCTAGCTCTGAACATCCTGGGTACAAATCTGGGGCTTGTGTCCTTCATTTTTAAACTGGAAAAGTTAGGTTTTAAAATTTCAAAGTTTACCTTAAAATTTTATTTCTTGGACAACAATCTTCCCATCTCTGTCAACCATCAATGGGAAGTTCCCAAGCCTGAAAATCAAGTTCAGCAATGGATATAAATGTAGACAGAATCCAGAGAGTGATGCCACAGCTCAGAGTTCAGAATCTTAAAGATGAAACTAGCAGGAACAAGTCAAGAAAGAGTCAGAAACTGGTAAGTTACAGTTCACAGTTATGATAGTAGTTAAGACCGTAATGGATTGGGAACTCAAGTCTGGATTTCAGTGACAGCAACACAGAGCACAGATAATCTGTATTAATTTACGACTCTCTGCAACATTTCCCTGGCTATTTAGTAGCTTCTGGAGAAAAAAACTTAAATTGACTGAAAGAAAACAAGACCAAATGAATGTAGGGGAAAAATGTGGGGTGGGAAGGGAATATGTTGTATAAAACAATCACTTTAATCTTCAGGAAGACACTGCTAATGGATCAAAGAGCAATGAATTCATATAGACATATAGACCTTTAACACCAATGAAAATATCTATGTGTTTCAAAGGGCAGGATGAGGTTGTCTCACCACTTGAGTTATGAGGAAATTGAAACAGATGTACAGCCAGTTGCTAGGTTGTTTTCCTGCTTGCCTTGTCTTCTCTCTCTGCAGTTGGATTCTGGGGAATATTTAACATAATATATGGCAACATGCATGTGCCCTCCAGTACATCAGCTGAAAAGAGATATTTACAATTGAATAGCAGTCAGTATGGGGCCCTGTGGAGCAGCTAGACTGCAGGCACTCCATTATTTACAGTTCTAACAACAGGGCAGGGGCATCATTGTTCCCCTTGTGACTTCTCAGCTGTCCTGACAAGCGAACTGCCTCAGAAAAGCTTCAGTGGGAACCTGGAAATGTTAATAATTCCCTCTGAGTAGACACACTGACCTCACCTATAGACAGTGAAGTAACTTCCAACATACTTCAGAACCTTCCAAAGACCTTCATATCAAAAATATCTCTGCTGCTGTCTGACCCAGACCTGAAATTCTTCTGAAAAAAAAAAATGCCACTTTGAGTTCCTACACTATTTCTTGGTCAAAAGCAAATGTATTTCAGCTCAGAATTATCTATTAATATCTCATGAAGAAAATCTACTGGATCTTACTTAATTTTAACTCACAAAGTTTCTCAGTTAGGCAGATGTGTAGGGACTATAGATGAAGGTTTAGCAAGGTATGGCCCACAGACCAAATCTAATCCAATATTTACATGTAAAGAACATTTGTTCAGCATATGTCACTCTTGGTTGTTTATACATTGTCTATGATGGACTTGAGTAGTTGCCATAGAGATTGTATGAACCACAAAGATGAATATATTTACAGAAAAAGTCAGCCAACAAATGATGTATGACAACTAGAGACTAAAGTTGAATGAAGATAAGAAACATGACCCAAATCACATAGTTCCACACAGAGAACAGAGAACTCTCAGTCACGTCTCTAATTCCCAGCTGTCATCCTTACCATCACTCATGTTGTCTCCTAAAGTTCTTGATAAGATAAAAACAAATTACAGAATGAAAGACAGACAGGTCAACAGGAACTCTGATGAGGCAAACACATCATCAACTGCCATGCAGCACTTCTACAGAGGTACTTTGTCATCTGACTCTGTAGTTAATGAATTTTCACTGTAGTCTTATCAAGGACTTGAAATGGCAAGTAATTCCTACATATTAAAGTAGAAATATTAAGGAATATTTTCTTTACAATGTCACCATGGTTCCCTAGTTAGACCTCACTGACTTTCTAAAAAAAATTCTCTGTTAGGGTGTACATGCATATGGGTATGCAGTATGTGTCTATGTGTATAGCATAAGCAACTGAGCAGTCTTAAAAAATAAATGTTACGTGAAATTTTAATATATAAAAGTGTATAAAATTGAAATTAAGGCTTCAGAATTCCCTGGTTGCTTATGGTCTTACCAGAATAATAGCTTCCCATAGATCATATTGAATAAATTTCAATTTGTTTTAATTGACACCTTTATTCCCTCTGTATAGTCCCCAATAATTGGATTTCTAGCCCAAATCTGATTGGATTGAATCATAATAACCTCATTTGTTCATAAATGCATACAGATAAATCCTCTATTTATACATGCCTTATTATTGGAAAATCCTTTTGTTTAGAACACAAATTTCTCTATATAGCATTAAATATTTGTTCTCCCTTTCCACTATGAATTTTACTTCTTGAGACATGGTTCTTGGACAAATAACATTGTATATCAACTTAAAATGTGTTCAAGGTTCAAAATCATCACTTTGATCCAGCCCCGGACAATGAGAATTTGCATTTTAAGAAAATAACTAGGGGATTTATTTGTATAATAAAGTTAGCTAAATGTAGGTACAGCATAATAAAATTCAGTCAAATCCTGAAAGGCAAACTATGAATGTATGAATTAGTGGTCATAATTAAATCAAGTAAAACAGACAAACAAGTCCCCCAAGTAGTTGTGCAAAGAACTAACATTCAAAGATACATTTAGTGTGTGGATTTTCAGGACACTGTGTCCAAGAGGCTCTGAGAATGTGGAAGGACCATGGCAGAGTCCCTGACTTTAAAGAACTGCCGTTTAATGAATAAATGGTTCTAGATAAAGCAATGGCATTTTAAAAAGTACTGTAAGATTCCAAAAATGTGTAAAGATAAAAGTCTTTGTTGTAGAGGCACCTCCCAGATGAGATAAGGACACAAATCTCTGAAGAGTCCTGTCGGCAGATGGCTTTGCTAACTAACATCAGGAAGAAATGATGGTTACGGCAGAAGGACATGCAAAGGCTTCTAAAGCTAAGCAGTAAAGTGGACCCTTTCCAGCAGTGCCCCAGTGATCCCGTTGCTAGGATCCCAGCCTCTGTATAATCTTCTGATCACAAGTCTTGGAAAGTCTGATGACTACTACGAACACAAGCCGAAAATGATGGACAAGGTTGATCACTTGCTATCTGTCATGTTGGCACTTCTCTGTTGACACTGTTTTGTCCCATTACTTGTTGACAAAGCAAACTGTCCAAATATGAGATGCTCAACCAAGCAGTCCATGAAACAGTAAGCTGAGAGAGGTTTCCAGCCAACTCTTTGTGAGGAACCGAGGCCTCCATCCAACAACTCATGGCAAACTACACATTGAAACAACGATGTGAGTGATTCAATAACTGTATCTTCTAAATAAGGTCTCATGAGCTAGGGGATACTGACAAGCCAAAACTCATACACAGAACCTATGATAACTGTATCACTTTTCCTTAAGTTGGTAAAATTTGGAACAATATGCTTCAACTATATGATTCCAAAGCTCTTTTGAGTGGCACCCTATACCATAGATTAAGGGGAGCTTGGACCTCCTTAATGTCACGAGGAGGAACTTGAGTAAGAACTAACAGGAATTTGAGCAGACCATTAGAAAGACCCAATTCACAGAACTATTTTTCATAAAAGGAGGCTGAAAAGATAAAGTTGAGAGTCAGGAAGGTAGCGGTGTGAGAGATGATGGGAGGATACCATGCAAGAGAAGCAGCTAAGTGTGTTTTGAATTTCAAAACTCTTTGCAGGAGATCATGCCACTGCACATACAACTCAAGGAGCAGAGCATTAGACAGTCTCCTGTGAGCTGAGGAAGCAATAAAACTACTTCAAGGACTTACAGGTGTAAATACTGACTCATCTGGCATCGGAGTTCAAAGTCCATGGAACACTTGTCTAAAACTTTTCCAAAAGAGGACAAATAACAGCACATACCAGAAATGAAAGAATGATGTCAGAACACCAGGGAGACAGAACCACACTAATCAACTTGATGTCTGTAAGACTGAAGGCAGAGTCAAAATGGGGTCTCCTTGAGATAATCCAGCCAACCAGACACTGTTGGTGTACCCTGGTGCTGGTGGTCTAATCTCACGGTACTTCAGTAACTCAATGTTTAAACTATTAATATTGTGTTAAGAGTGAAAGACCATCAGTATAAACACTGATAAGGAAAAAAAAGAGGTAAAAATCTTACAAATAATCTCCAGAATGACTTGCTGATATATAAATGAGTACCTGGTTAACATAAGGTGATAGGATGTAGAACACTACTTTTTTCTCCCTTCAGATGAAACATTTTATTTGTTATCATATTGTATAAAAAAGAGGCATGGGTTATGAAGTAAATGTGTAAAACTTGGTAAGCTATTAAAAACACAGTGTGATATATTTAAAAAGTAGCTGATTTACAAATATACTGTGTTCTATTAAAAATGTCCATAACACTCATATGTAAAATATATTTTTAAAATAAAGAAAAAACAATAATTTGTTTTCAAATGGTTACCATATATAAAATATGTACTCATTCCAAAAAGTTTTAAGTTTATGGAATGTATGTAGTATTTTTGCTAAATTAAAAAATAATGGGACAATATAAGGTTTGTATTTAATTATTTAAAATCTTTATTAATTTCTAAGAATATCATATATCATATTTTCAACATGTTCACTCCTTCCACAGCATCTTGAAGATACACCCACCCATTCTATCCTCATTCAACTTTGTATCATTATAAAAGTCTATTCATATCAATATTTTATTCTTTGAAATTTTCATATACTTATATAATGTAAAAATCATATCCACCTTACACCATCCCCTCAAGTTCTTCCCAGTGTCCCCTACCATACATATTTCTCAACTTTATGTCCTCTTTTAAAATTACTGCTATTCATAAGCTCTAAATTCAATTAGTGCTGCCATTATATACATGGGTGTGTGGCCATCCACTGGTGCACGAGCATCCTACCAGCAACTATGTCCTCAAAGGAGAGTGACTCTTGTTTCCTCTATAGATATTAGATGTCAATAACTCTTCCAATATGGGTAAGACCTCAGGGCACCCTCTACATCTATGCAGGAAATCTGACTGGCTTGACCCTGTGCAGGTAACTACAGCTGTTTGATGTATGCAGTAGCTATGTAATGTCCAGAAGCACAGTCAGTATTCCGCAGCTTGACTCCACATCTACCAATTTTTGCATTCTTGTCTCTACCCTTCTGTGAAGTTAGTTCCCTGAGCTTTAGATGCTGGAAGGTTGACATAGCACATCCATCCATAGCTAGGCACTCAGTGTACTTAGCACTCTGACCAGACATGGGTCTCTGCATCAATCATTACCATCTGCAAAAATTCTGCTCTGACCAAAGCTGAGAGGAAAAAAGTCTATGAGTTGTTAGGTGTTTGAGAATGAGATGACTCCCATGAGTCTATGGCATTTGAATACTTAGTTCCCAATTGGTAGCCCCTGTTTGGGGAGGTTTAGGAATATCATCTCATTTGAAATATGTCACTTGTGGGTGGTGACATTTGACAGTTTCAAGACTTCCTCCATTCTCAGTGTCCTAACATCTTCCTGCTTATGGTTCAAGACATGAACTTTTAACTGATACTTCACTATCATACCTGCCTGTCTGCTGCCACGCTCCTTGCCATGATTGTAATAGACTCCTGTACTTCAGGATACATACATAAGTACCAAATAAAGTCTTTATCTATAAGTTGTCTTTGTCACCTCTATTTATTTTTTAATCACAATAACATTAAGTTAACCAATTCAAAGAATAAATATAATCATTGAGAATACAACTTGACTGTGTGATCATTTAGCAAAATAACAAAAACTTTATCCCTGGGGAATATCATCTTCCCAAAGGCAGATTTTTGACAGGCTTTTGACAAGCTTTGCAGTACAAGGCAGTAAATCCCTCCTATAGATCAGGTCTCACATCCAATCAGAAAGTGAGGAGTTCCCCCCAGGATCAGCATGGCACTACTGTACTCATGAGTAACTCCTTCAGTTATGTCAGTATTGGACCATTCAAGGTCCAGCATGTGATATGCTCACTGATGCTTTTCTGTGCCTAAAGCCTTCCGAGCCACTTCTGGCACTAGGCAAGCTGGTCAGTAGAGAAAGGGTTCTCTGTTAATTTCAAGGCTGATTGCTTTGTGCTCTGTGTTCTCCATCTGGAATCATCAACGGGATCTTACCATGAAATTGTATGACAAGACAGTAGCCTATGTTGTTTTGTGTCTCAGGACCTCCATGACCAATAACTTATAAGGACGTACCTAGTACCTGCCATTGAGATTCTGAGGTTTTCACTTACCCATGTTTTCTGGGAGCAGCATTGTCCACCCATGTAAGATATTTACATGTATGTATGTATGTATGTAAATGTATATATATATACATATCATCTATATGATTTTTATTATTTTATTTATTTTATTTCATATATTTTATTATATATGTAGATTTATTTATATATTTATTTATTCATTTATTTAGCTTCTATTGGGCATCTTCATTCGTCTTGGATTTAGCTAATTCATCCCCATTCTCTCCTATCTCCAATCCCCCATTCCCACTTAAACCTTTAACACCAACTATTTTAGCCTTCTCCTTTCATGTTATCTGAGTTTTAGTATTTCTCTAATTGAGTTTTTCCTTGAGTTGGAAGATCAGAAGTTTCCATATAGCTTTTCCTAGCCACTTCATGTTGATTAGGCTTTCTGCCCAAAATTGTCTCTCATTTTCCCACATCAATTCATGCTTATCTCTAGCATTTTCCCTATTCTCATTTTAACTGTATTTTATTATCTCTCCTACCTTAAGCAATCCACTCTCAGTGGCTTGTTCCTAGTTTCCTGGATTCCTAATGTAATTTATATTAAACATACCAAATTATACATTTTGTCTTTGTAACATAAATAAGATACATCAATCCAATTATATTTATTGGTCTATGTTTGAAAATAATATTCACCACTTGGTTTATCTTCCTAAAAGTTCCAAAGTACACTGGGAAAATCTTCTAAAGTATTACTTTTAATTAAGTGTGACTGGCATCTGGATAAACATTTCTAATTTAAGAACTTAATTACAATGAGAAGCTTAGGTCATTTCTGAATCAATTATTAAATCTACTGACCTCATAGGTTATTTCAAATATTTCATTTTAAAACATGAAATAATAATAATTACATAACATATTTGCATCTAGAGCTTTTCAATTTATGGCTCTTATGCAAAAACTATGATTACTGATTCTGTGCTAAGCAATCAAAACAAATGTTATTTTTCGGAGTAGTCTTTAGGTAGAAAAAATAGGGGTTGAGAGTTCAAGCTCAGCTAAGCGATTTCGGCTCTTGGAACAGATGATAGAAAATGAGTTCAGTAAACTTAGATTGCCAGCCTGGAGACCATTAAAGTGTCTCTATAGCTCAACAAACATTCTGATTCAAAGATTCAATGTCTAGTTTTGAAGTGATGAACTATGAATATGCACAACTTGGTGGATGACATCTCAGATCCTTGAACTCAGAAATCCACCTGCCTCTGCCTTCCAAGTGTTGGGTTTAGAGGTGTGCACCACCACTGCCTGGCTGCATTTAAATTTTTTAAACATTTCTGAGATCATGGAAGAATTTGGGGGTTAGATGCATTGAATATCAAATATTATTGTCAAAATGCAGTGGGAACAACAACAGAGGAGTAAGATAACTGTATGCCCAGGGGCATCTACAGTAGGACTTGTGTCCCTTTTTGCTTACTTGTTTTTTCTTGTCACATTTTTATCTTACACCCAAAACTGACATTACATTTGCTCAGTCTTTGGCCATCCCTGTAAGCCAGGCATGTGAGAAACGGCTGGAAGGAAAATGTCAATCCTCAACATCCCAGGAGACACAAACTCTGGAGTGCTGTGCTCAAATGGTAGAAATAAACCTTAAGAGACATATAGAATTTTTTAAATGTAGGAAAATTGAGTTTAACTGCACTCACTGTGGGCTTTTGCTTCTGCATTTGGTCCTGAAGAATAAGATCCTGAGGGCAGGTATTTATGATCAGATGATGGATACCAGTTAGGCAAAGCCAGGATAGACAGGTAACCTGTGGTGACCAAAAAAAAACATATCAGGAGCTTATTTTTCCACATCTCCAACTTAACAAGAATAACAAGGATGTATTGAACACTTGTCTTATAAGTGTTTAATTTTTTTCTGTTGTGATGTGGAAAGTTGGCAGAAATAGAAGATATCAGTGTACAGGACAGAAATTATAAGGCTACATTCCACCTTATCAACAGAAAAAGCCAACTGGTAAGTACTGTGTGGACTTGTGATTTCAGTGTCTATCCTTTCTGTCAACGGTCAACACATAAAAAGCATAGGCTTTCCTTCTGCCTTCTCTCAGTGAGCTAAAATGTGTCTTCTTTGGGAGCTCCAGAGATGGCTCAGGTGTTCTTCCTGAGGTCACAGGTTCAATTCCTAGCACACTCATGGTAGTTCACCACTGTCTAAGACTCCAGTCCTTCTTTTGGCCTGCATAGGAACCAGGCACAAGCAGACACAGGGTGTACAAACGTGCATACAAAACCACCCATGCATGTGAGAAACAACAACAACAACAACAACAACAACAACAAACTTCTTCTTTGGTTCACACTAACCCAGAACTATGTATGGAAAGAGAAAATGTAGTAGAAATATAGAGAAACTGGTATAGAAGAAACTGCAGTTTTGCTGGGGTCATTGGCCTGGTTTTCTCTCTCACACAATTACTAATGAAGACTTGTGCACATTTGGTCTCTGTTGGGCTTTAAAGAACAGTAAGAAGATACTAGATATAATTTTGCTTTTTGTTTTTTTTGGGGGGTGGGGTAGGGTATTTTGTTGTTGAATTTTGTTTTGTTGTCTTTTTAAAATGTGTTTGGCTCTTTGTTGTTGTTGTTTTTGAGACAGGTTTTCCCTGTGTAATAACCCTGGCTGAACAATCTTTGTAGATCAGGCTGTGGCCTTGAACTCACAGTGATCTGTCTGCTCCTATATCTTGAGTGTTGAGATTAAAAGCATGTACTAACATGCCTGGCCTTTTTTAAGTTTCTTCATAGGAATTTGAAGTGAAAATCATCCAGAAAGAAACTTATGAAGGTGACTTTAAACTTAAAATAGTACATATCCTCACATTTCAAATAGGGAATTTAGAAAATTAGTAAAAATGATGATCACATACAATGATGATATACTTCTTCATAAAACTTATGAAAATATTTCTGTGTTTTTACTCCAAAAGTTTTCTTATCTATTATGACTCTAAAAGTGATCACTCTCTCTGTCTAGTAAACACCATGATGTACAATTAAAATCAATAGCTTTTGTAGGGATATTCTCTTCTACTGAACGGAAGTACCAACTGCCCATAAAAGGGCAATTGGCCAGTGAGCTGAGGCAAGATTAGGAGGTGGGACGTCTGGTAGAATGAGAGAGGAACTCTGGGAAAATATTCATTTGGGAGCCGATTTGCCGCAGATACATGAGATGGTCATATGAAACAGAGGACCAGGTAAACCAGCCAGGTGGCATGACTTAGAATAAAGTAACTGGGTAATTAAGATATGAGCTAGTTGGGTAACAGAGACAAAGCTATTGGCCTAAGCATTTATTCATAAAAATAAGTCTCAGAGTCGTTACTTCTGGGCACAAGGGACGGGTGGAAAACCACGAGGTCATAGATGGCTTCTACTACATGGTTTTAATTTTTTCTATTGTTATCCTGAAACTTGACTTTTTTTTTCCTTCTCCCTACCACTTCCTTACTTTGTAGGTCTCAGGTACACACCCAGTCGTTTCCCTTGCGCTTTGGCATCATGGTCATTATCATCGTTTTAACCTTAGTGGACTTTTCTTTGTGTTTCTATAATCAGAGTCTGCCATTTCAGATATTTCACAGATTTTCCTTTTCTTCTCAGACCCACTCCCTTAATGTGGATGAGGAAGAGGGAAAAGATCCATTTTGGAGTTGGAATAAGGAGAAAAAAGTATTTAAAGAGCCAAAGGGAGGGGACCTTGGATGAAATGCCTGACTATAGAGAGAGGGAACTTACAGAGCCCAACTCCAGTCGGAAAACAAGGCAACAAGTGAGGGGTGGGATTGCCATCCCACAGTCACAACTCTGACCCACAATTGTTCCTGTCTGAAAGAATTACTGGGATGAAAATAGAAAGGAACCTGAGAAAAAGAAGGTCCTGTGACAGGCCCAAAGTGGGATCCAGCTCAAGGGGAGGTCCCAAACTGACACTATCACTGAGGCTATGGAGCACTCACAAAAAGGGACCTAGCATGACTTCCCTCTGAAAGACTCAACAAGCAGCTGAAAGAATCACATGCAGAAATTTGCACCCAACCAATGGAGAGAAGCAGCTGACCCCTGTTGTTGAATTAGGGAAAGGCTGAAAGAGGCTGAGGAGAAGGGCGATCCTATAGGAGGACCAGCAGTCTCAATCTGGACCCATGAGATCTCTCAAACACTGGACCACAAAACAGGCAGCATATACCAGCTGATATGAGAACCCCAACACACATACAGTAGAGGACTACCGGGTCTGTGTTCATTAAGATATGATGCAGCTAACCCTCAATAGACTGGAGGCCCCATGAGTTGAGAGGTCAGGTGGGGTGGGGAGTTGGGACATCCATGTGGAGATAGATGGATAGGAAGGAGGTATGGGATGTGGAACCACTGGAGTGTGGATGAGGGAGGAATAAAATATGGAGTATAAAAAATTAATAAAAAATGTACTATAGCATATTTTTTCCTAGAGACACAAACTTTGTTCCTCCTTAAAGGTATATCCTTCTGACCTCAGAGATAATCAAATAAACCATTACTATTTTCAATTTTAAAAAAAGAGCAAAAGAACCTTCACAAGGCCAAGGTCCTCTCCTCCCATTGATGACCAACTTGGCCATCCTCTGCTATACACATTCTGCTGGAACCATGAGTCCCCCCATGTGTACTCTTTGGTTGGAGTTTAGTGCCTAGGAGCTCTAAGGGTACTAGTTAGTTCATATTGTTGTTCATGCTAAGGGGCTGCAGGGTCAGGAAGTAGGAGAGGGTAGGGTGGTGAGCAGGGGGAGGAGGGAGGGAACAGGGGATTGTTTTAGTTTTGGGGTTTTTTATTTTTATTTTTTTCTTATTTTACTTTATTTTTCTTTTTTCTTTTGGAGGGAAACCTGGAAAAGGAGATATTGTAAATAAAGAAAATACTAATTAAAAGAAAAAGAACGAAAGAAAGATAACTAGCTCTCACCTCAGCACTTGGCATTGGATAGTTGAGTTGCGCATGAAAATATTACCTGAATGACATTCCATGATCCTCCGAAGTTTTAACATTTTTAAACTTTCCAAGTTAAATATATGCATTCTTACATAGTCTCGTAAGCTTGATATGCTAGGCTTTACATAAAGAAAACATTTTTGGAAATTTTAAAAGTATATTTCTTATTTTCTTTTCCCTGGAATAAAGTTGATGACAGAGTTTTTTTTTTTCTAAAAATCCAGGAAATAAGACTGTTCAAAACAATTTTAGCTGTAAGAATAGTATTATGAATTCCATCAGGATCAATTTTATGGATATTATGCTACACAGGAGAACATATACATAACAAGGAGAAAGGGCTCTGTGACCCAAATATCCAAGTCATCAAGTGCAAATTATGCCACCCATAATGGGAATAATTTGGTTATATAGGAACAGGAAAGAAGTAAAAGGAAATGGCAATTTTGGCAAATAAGCTTATTTGGTACTCTATGAAAAGACATTTCCTGTGTTTACTTGTTTCTGAATTTGACTTACACATTAGCTCTTAAAGATCACAAATAGTTCTCCTGAAACAGCTAAATGCTATTAAACTGTAGACTTACATAATGGACCCACAGTGGCTCCCAGATGCCACCATGTGAAGCTGGGACAGTATAAGGAGCCATACATCAAGCCTGTCACAGATCCAGTGGTGTAAGCACAAGTATGCTGTCAGGGCTGAGATAGACAGTGCCCCAGACAAGAAGGGAATAGCCACTTTTCTCAGTGAGTTCTTAATTGATTTCAGCCCAAGATATATATCTATATCTTGTCTAGGTCATGTTCAATACTAGAACAGTTCTACTCCAATACCTGGTACAGTGTGAAGGGAGGGCCCAGCCACCTTGTTTCATGATGGCCACCTCTACCTACATCCTTAATTCTCATAGCATCCTAAGATAGCAAGCATGGCCCACTCAGGGGTCAGAGACTCTCTGTTGAATCCTACTTTCCTTATTTCTTTGTAGATATTGACCATGAGGATATTTACTGAGCATCCCTCACATGTTAAATCAACCTCAGAGCCTGCTTCCAGGGAGCTGACTTATGGCAAAGGACTATGTATCTTTTTCTACAAGAACTTAGTACTTGATTCTGTTGGAAAGTTATGAACTGCATGGACATCATTCATTTTCATTATTTATTATAAGATAGAAGATTATATGAATAGAAACTCTACTTTACTACTTAAGTACTAAATGTTGTCTATACACAAGGATACTTGTTTGAATAATGCCTATTAATTGGAAATTGTTTATCAAATTTAAACCACGGTATTTTCTAGTAGCTTCTGTTTTTAAATTTACATTCTGTGGGCTGTGATCACTCAGTGATCTATTTCTGAGAAAGGACAGACATCGTGTCAATTGACTTGGAGTAGACAGCCTTGAACTTAATTTAATGACTTATACTCTATTAATTTATTACAATGGCCTCCTTCTAAGAATTATTGAGTGTGCTCAAATATAGTCATATTCAGACTGCAGGGAGTAAATTCAAGTTGCAGTGTGAGTGGAGATGAATATAAGATTGTCACTGTGGGAGGAGGTGATGGAGGATACACATGGCAGCTTAGTGAACACAAACTACATGGCACTGTGGAAATGGTGTCCTCAAAATGACATGCCAGATTCAGCTGTGTTCACTGTGGTCTTGGTCACTGATGTTACAACTCAGTTCACACATAAGAAATCAGTGGAAAGAAGAGAATAGTGCTATCCTTCAGCCTTGTGTGCAGCAAATGGTGGTGACACAGACTCATTGCTGCTCCAGGTGTCGAGAACAAATGGCTGCTAAATTGTCAACCTTAAATAGAACAGTAAATAACAAACAAATAATATACAAATATACAAATAGAACCTTCCAGGGCTCAGGAAAGATGGCAGATGAGAAATGTGAAACAGAAGAAAAACTAAAGCAAAAAAGAGGAAAGCAATGGACTCCTTATGGTGGACATGACAAGACAATGACTGCCAAGAACTTATGACAGCTAAGACTGCCTGCATAGCTCCTATACATCAGCCAGTTAACATTCAGTAACATAGGCAGCAGGGCTCCATGGGCTTGACCTAGGAGAACTAAAGAACTACTGAGGTAAAGAAAGTCACAGTCTCTGGTGATGTAGACACTGACGATGCATTGCTCAGTGAGATTCCTCAGTGGATATCTTCACATTTATGCTTATGGACCTCTAGTGTGTATCACAAAGCATAGACACGCATGCATGCACACACACACACTGAATCAGCATAACATTGAGATGGGTAACTGGTCAGATGAAGGTGAGTTTATGGGGGTAGGAAGGGGATAAGAGATGTAGGAGGGTGAGCAGGGCTATGTTGTTATGTTTGTACGGAATAGTTAAAGGGTAATTGTTCTAAAAGAAAGAAATGTGTACACAAAGTAAGGAGTCTGGAAAGCTGCATTCTATGCTATCCCAAGATTTCTCAGATAATTAACCACCAACAGACCAAATAAATAAGTAGATAAATAGATAAATAAATAGATAAATAGATAAATAAACTTAAGTCTATCCTGATGAACCACCATGTTGATTGGAGTTACTTAAGGAGCAAAGATAATTGAAGCAGCCACATCAACACAAAGCCTTGGCCCAGTGTGGGAGTTTCCTGTCCAACTTGTAGACAGCTCCAACAGAGTCTCCTCTCCCCCAGAAATAGCTACTTGGTCAATTTAGCTTTCCTAAGCCTTGTAAATTTCCCGAAATAGCTATACACTACCCACATAACACTTCAAGAACTGTCCCCTGTGCCACAGGCAGAAAAGCCCTTGTCCCAGGGCTCCTGCTATGGGAAAATTATTTAAGTGGTTGTTTATCTTTAGTGCTTTGCAGTCTAATCTAGGATATGTGTGTATTATGCACACATGGCTTAAATTGTTAACTAATAGCATACCTCCTTATAAGATTTCAAACAAAAGGAAATATATTCCTGAAGTCTTGCTCTGTGGCTTCAGGGCCTGAGTGAACTACTGAGAAGGCATCATGGCACCAAACACAGGCCCATGGTAAGGATGTGTGGGGCCCGAGTCTGATAGAGTTCTACTAATAAGTGACATGGCTATTTTGCCCATATAAATGTGTCTGTCAGCTATGCTTGTAAGAACTGTAATACTGATCTATACTGGCATGAGGAGGCTTGCCTATATATTTTTTTTTTCTGAAATGTTAAATGAAGTTTAAGTGAAGGGGTTGAAAGCACAACTGGGATTATGTCTATATGGTTATCCAAAAGGTGGATTGGCTCAGAATTCGTTCATATTATGAAGTTGGAAGCAGGTTTTTCAGCCTTATTTCCTTGCCAGTGTATCCTTGAGGTTATTTCAAATTTTTGTTGCCTCTGCCAGGATACTTCATATAGCAACTCACATGTCACCAGGCTCTGGTGAACTCACCAGGCTCTTCTAGCTTCACTCTTAGCACTTGAGTATGTAGATGCATGTGTGTGTGTATGTACACACACACACACACACACACACACACACAGAGAGAGAGAGAGAGAGCATACATTTAGTAGGTAAAGGCAATAGACAATATCTATATAAAGTTATATGGAAAAAATTTACAGGACAGGATAAACTGAGTACTGTGGTCTTTTCAGGAGAGAAAACAGGCGTAACAGGGGTATAGAATTAATAAAACAGAAGGATTAGAAACAAAGTGAATGGGGGGTTATGATCAAAAGCAAAACAGTGGAGGGAGGGAAATTGTTCCATTGTGTGCTGGACCCACAATAACGGTGTGAGCTGCCAGGAGCTCAGAGAAACCGTGTTTAATGTGCTGACAATTAAGACGACTGAAAGAGATGATTTATTAATGGGCCTGGACACAATCACAGATCTGTGGTGTGTCCAAGATTCAGAGTCCAAGATTTGTACATGAGTACATCTCTCACTTTGGCCCATCTGTTTCTCAATAAATAATTGATGATGGTTTGAAAATGGCCTTGTCCAGTCACTTTCTTCCTCTGAATCTCATCTTTAAAATGATGGTTCTGGTCAGGATGATGTATGAGGTCCCTGTAACACTAACATTCTAAAACCGTATTATTTTTATAACTTAGTTGGGACAAGCTACCTGCCTTCTAAGTTCCCATTCTTGGTTCATTTTCTACACTACTTACAGCTACTCCTTAGGCTCCATGGAATTCCCCAAGGCAGTGATGGATGAAGATGACTGGGAGAACAGATGATGTTCATCTTCTCTGTCTACACCTGACTGTGATTGATGGCAGGACACACGTTGCTCAAGATCTGATGATACGAAGGTAGGAATAGCTTGCCCTCTATTAGTTAGTGATAAGAGTGGCTGATCCACAGTATGTTCAGCCCTGTCTAAGTACTAGACAAAGTGGGTCATCACTCTTACCAAATAGTTTTCTGAGTGTGGCTAATATCCCAAAGAGATAAATCAGATGCTGCCTTTTTGTGAGATATAGCAAGACAATATTGTAAATTATATTTCAAAGCATAGAATAAGTTTTAAGTATCATAGTCCTTTTAGGTAAAACTTGTCATTTGTTATCCATTCAATTTTTCTGAGATTAACTAGTAAAATTATTCCTGGTTTTCTGTAGCTGTATTAATCCCTCTAAGTTTGTTTTAGGGCATTGGTCTTAGAGATTTAAATACTCTTTTTTTGTGTGTTTGATGTTCTGGGTTTCTAAATGTATGAAAACTGTTTTTTAATTGAAATGTATTTATTTTTATTTTATTTGTATGAGTGTGTCTGCATGTATGTCTGTGTGCCAGGTGAATACTTGGTACCCATGTAGGTCAGAAGAAGGTATCAGATCCCCTGAAACCACAGTTTAAAATGGTTATAAGCAACATGACTGGTGCTGGGAACTGAAGCCCTGGCTTTTCCCAAGAGCATCAAATGCTGTTAACCACTAAGCCATCACTCCAGCTCACATCTTTGTTTCAAAGTCCAGGTTTGAAATAGTATCCATGTAATAAAGAATGAGGAACAAACCCATTGTGTGTATGTTTTATATATATACACACACATATATGTATTTATGTTTTATATAAATCCATTGTGTGTATGTTTTATATATATACATATATATACATTTCTAACATTATGAACAATAGAGAAAATTTAAACATAGAGTGTACAACTTTGGTCAATTATATTTTAATTGGAAGTAGAGATGTTGTGTACTTACGACTATAATCCATGTACAGATCATTTTATCATGAGCTGATTACATCAAACTACCCAATAGATGTCTATCCCATGATGTATGTATTTTTTAATTAAGAGCATTTAATAATCTATTCTTTTAATGACTTTAAAAAACATATAATATTATTAGCAATCACAGGCACCTTGCTATTAGATGGGTAAGATGAATAGATCCCAATTTAAACCAAGCTTTGTATCTTTTGACTAATATCCCCCCTCTTTACCTATCTTTTCTCCCTTAGCATCTCTAAGTTTATGTAATAATCAGTTCGTTCTCTGTTGTTTTAAGTTTAGCTTATGTGGTACTTGTGTTTTAGTGCCTCACTCTCACCACTTAGCCCAATTGTCCTCCTGATTTATCCACATCGTTGCTAATGACAGAAACATCAAGTCTATAAACTTATTCTCGGTTTTTCTTGTGTTTCACTAGAGTCTTCAATATCCAGCACAGTATTTCTTTATTCATTTCTAAGTATTGTCTAATTATTATTGTGAGGATTGAGACCCCCTAACTCAAGCAACCCAGTTGCATCCAGTTAATTTATCTCAGATAAATACCATATGGAATTACTGGACAATATGGATTCTATATTAGCAAGACAGTAGATAATATTAATAAATACAACCTTAACACTTTTAGCATCAGTTGCTATGCTTTCAATGTGTCAACGCATATTCTAACATTATGAATATTTTACATATATTAACTTATTTAATTTTAAGGTAGTTTTCAATATCAGTTACTTACAAATGAATAAGAAGGAGCTGAAAAGGTGGCACAATGGAGAAGGTAATTTGTCACCAAACCTGAGATCTGAGTTCAGTTCCAGGAATTCACATGATGGAAGGAGAGGATTGAGATGTACCAGTTGTCCTCTGTCCTTCACAGATGTCCTGTGACACAAGTGCACCACAACAGAGATAAATCAGTAAATGTAAAACAAACTTCTTAAACAGATGGTGAAAGACATTAATTTTTGACCTAAACCTTGCAATTAAAAAGTAGAGAAACAAGAATCTTCTAGGTGGAAATTGGGTTCAAAAATATTTTTGAGTTTTTTTTAATGTACATTTTGTGTTTTCAGACTTGTTATAAGGAGTATGATAAAGGATGCAGGAGAGCCTGCAGGTTAAGCAGTGAGATGCAGAGATTCTGCCCATTGTGGTTGTACACTAGCTGTATTCAGCAGGCATCTGTCATATGGGTAGGTGCATTAATTTTTCTACCAAACTGATATTGTTATATTTATTTATGTGTTTGTTTATCTATCTACCCATTCTTATTGTTTGTTTGTTTGTTTTTCAAGACAGGGTTTCTTTGTGTAGTGTTGGCTGTCCTGGAACTTGCTCTGTTGACCAGGCTGGCCTTGTAGATCCACCTGCCTCTGTCTCCCAAGTACTGGAGGTATGTGCCTCCATTGCCTAGCTAAACCGAGATGTTTTTAAACAATGGAAACTAATTATTTGGTAATTGTGGTAATTAGGAATTTAAAGCTGAGGTTCTGCAGGATATGTTTTCTCCAAAGGCTTGGAGGATAACCAGACCTGAGCCATTTTCTTAGTTCCTAGAATTTGCTAGCAAGTCTCACAGCTAGTTCACTCTAATCCCTAAAGTCCTCTTCTTGTGGCTTCTGATCTTTTGTTTGTGCCTCTTCCTCTTGGCTAGAAATTGGCTAGATTTCATTCTTGTCCAGTATGATTGCATATTACCTTGTTATGTATCATTAAAAGTCCAAGTAATGGCACATTTGTAGATATTAGGGGTTGATATTCAAACATGTGTCTTTTTAAGCAAACTGTTTAACCACAAATATTATGTTAGGTTAGGACAAGTAGACAGACACATATGCTGTGTGTGTGTGTGTGTGTGTGTGTGTGTGTGTGTATTCACTGTGGTTACAAACACACTAAGGCCAGGCACAGAATTTATCTGGGTGTGGGTACTGGGATTTTTAACTTAGGTCCCCATGATTTTGTAGTGAGAGCTCTTTCCTACTGAGCCATCTCTCCAGCTCCTATTTTAAGTTTTTAACATCTATGGATAAAAACTCTGGTAAATTCATTTCCAGCACTATAAACTATGAGAATAATAAATGTTTAAAATTATAACTCAGATACCAAAACTTAAAGTGAGAGTCAAATTTTCTGGCTAACTTTTGATATATTTATGTAATTTCCTTTAGTTAAAATAGAAAGTATTTTTTATTCTTCCACAAAATAGTTGTAAATGTGTACACAGGGGAAACCCACTCACATATATATATAAGATATATATAGATAGATGTACATTATACATATATATCCCATATGATAAAACACCTCATAGAAAACTATCTTGTTTGTAATAGGGATTGTGTTACATTTCATTTTATAAGTAAATCATAACTCATTAGCCCCTTCCTTTAAATGTTTGTTTTTGTGGACTTGAGTTTTTTTCTACTTAGAAACAGTGATGAGTGAATATCTCTGTATTTTCTGATATCTCTATAGAAAGTATCTTAAATGTTGTATTACTGAATGAACCTAGATGTTTCTTTTAATTCTAATAATAATATATCATTTACCAAGTTTTGAAGATATATTTTATCTTATTGAATTGCTTGAATATAAAGAGAGAAAAACATTGCAATATTTTTGCTCTTTTTTCCCCAAAATCCTCAAAAATAAATGTTAAACATATATACAGTCTTATGCAAGAAAAAAGGAGACTGGAGAAGAAGGTGGAGGGGGGAATGGGAAGAGAGAAATACAGAAATATGTTTTCAATCTTTTATAAAGTTGAAAAAATGTTAAACTGTGGCTTGTGGTACCAGCCTGTAATCCTAGCCATGAAAGGCAAGGGTAGATCCTGTTTGTTTGTTTGTTCGTTTTGTTTTTATTAGAAGTTTTCTTTATTTACAATATCTCCTTTCCCAGGTTCCCCTCCAAAAAAATAAAAATAAAATATAATTTAAAAAAACTAAAA
>NW_022196895.1:68412576-68428562 GCF_008632895.1 Mastomys coucha
TCCCATTGATGACCAACTAGGCCATCCTCTGCTACATATGAAGCTGGAGCCATGAGTCTCACCATGTATACTCTTTGGTTGGTGTTTTAGACCCTGGAAGCTCTGAGGATACTAGTTAGTTCATATTCTTGTTCGTCCTAAGGGGCTGCAAACCCTTCAGCTCCTTGAGTCCTTTCTCTAGCTCCTTCATTGGGGACCCTGTACTCAGTCCAATGGATGGCTGTGAGCTTCTACTTCTGTATTAGTTGGACACTGTCAGAGCCTCTCAGGAGACAGCAATATCAGGCTCCTGTCATCTAGCACTTGTTGGCATCCACAATAGTGTCTAGATTTGATGATTGAATATGGGAAGGATTCCCAGGTGGAGCAGTCTCTGAATTGCCCTTCCTTCAGTCTCTGCTCCATAGTTAGTCTCTACAACTTCTTCCATGGGTATTTTGTTCCCCCTTTTAAGAAGGAATGAAGTATCCACACTTTGGTCTTCCTTCTTCTTGAGTTTCTTGTGTTTGTGCTTTGTACTAGAAGTCCTTCAGATTTTGCAAGTATTTTGCTTACCTGAATCTTTGAATAAGATTTTACAGGTTGAACATGAAAACTCAATAATTTCAGATTTTAGGTAATTTTAATTTTTTGATATTTGATTTAGGAACTCTAAACTAGTCTGATTGGTTTAGGACACCCACTGTGAGTCAGAGGTTTAGTCGGTTCCCTCAACCTGACCTTAGCAGTTGCTGTGTTTAGTGCTGCCTAGATGGTGACCCTCAGTGTGACTGTGCCGAAGAAGATTGGACCAAGAGGGGCATAGAGTGGTGGTGTAACGAGATTCGTGCTAGGTATGTTTCATTCCAGAGCCTGGGTGATGTCCATTACTCAAGAATGTTTTCCAGGGCAGCGCTGATGTGGAGCGGAGATCTGTCAGAAAGATGAAATTCAAATGGTTGAGAAACATTTTGAAAATGCTCAATATCCTCAACCATCAGGTAAATGCAAATTAAAAACTGCTTTAAGATTTTATCTTCCCCCAGACAGAATGGCCAAGATAAAATACAAATTGAGGACAAATACTGGTATGGATGTAAGGAAAGAGGAATAGTTATTCACTGCTGGTGATTGTGCAAACTGAAGCAGGCACTATGGAAATCACGGTGGAGGTTCCCCAGAAAGCCTGAAATAGATCTACCACAGGATCCAGCCATATTACTCTTGGGTGTATACTCAAAGGACTCATCCTACTACAGAGATAACTGCTCATCCATGCTCATTGCTGCCTTATTCACAATAGTCAGTTAATGGAAAGAGCCTAGATGGCCACCAACCAGTGGGCAGATAATGAAAATGTATAATTATGCAGTGGAATATTAATCAACAATTAAGAAAAAATGAAAGTATAAAATTTCAGGTAAATAAATGGAGCTGAAAATTATTACTCTGAGTAAGGCAACTTAAACCAGAAAGAGGAACAGCTCATGTTTTCTCTCATTTGTGGATGATGGTTTTGAATCTTCAAACATGTGTGTTTTATTTGGAAAACCCATAGAGACAAGGACATTGGCACAGCCATGAGGAGAATGGCTTTCAGGTAAAATGAGACAAATACAGTGATATAAAGACTCAAGAGGAATAATGGTGAATAGGGATTAAATTGGGTAGGGGATGAAAGGCCAGTGTAGAGAAGGGACTATGGTGACAGGTAAAAAAATAGTAACAAGGTTTCAAAAAGACAAATGGAACTTACAATTGTAGAACCTTTTCTTATCTGTACAAATGTATGAAAGACAGAAAATACAGTTATCCTAGAACTGCAGTTTCAACTTGTGGGTTACAGCCCGTGGGGTGGGTAACATCTAACAACCTCTTTATAGGGGTCATATATCAGACATCCTGTATATCATATATTTATATTATGATTTATAATGGTACAGTTATGATGTAGCAGCAAAATAGTTTTATGGTTGGGGGTCACCATAACATATAAAACTGTATTAAAGGGTCATTAGCATTGTTGATAGCCACTGCCTTAGAAGGGGCAACAACACCCCTCCTAGCTACCAAAGACTAACAAATAAAAACACAGGTGCCTGGAATGGTTTAGTATTTTTTTGAAATTCATCAGAGAAACTTTATCACTTTCTCTTTTCTACCAGTAAATTGTTATTAACACAAAGACCCATGTCTGATCAAAGTATGGAGTTTAAGAGAGTATGAGAAACTCAGCTCTAGACTGAGATCCCTACATCACACCACCTGCTACCAAGGCTCTAGAACCATGTCAGAAGAAGGGGCAGAAAGCATCTAAGTGCCAGGGGTAGTGAAAGATTATGAGGAACCAGTCTTCCAAACAGAGAAACTGCACATAGAAACTCACTGCAGTTGTTATAGCATGTGCAAGGCCTGTACAACCTCAAATAGAGAAAATTCCAATACAGGAAGAGGAGGTTGTAACAAACTATCACCCATAACCAAAAGGCTACAGATAACTGATAGCTGTTGAGAGAGGTAAGGTCAGTGTATTAGTCAGGGTTCTTTAGAGTCAGTCTGAGACAGTCAGTTTTCTTTAAGAATGTACTCCTTGGTAAGACTGTATTCCAGTGCGAAGGATCCATGCCTGGGAATACATGGTCAGCAGGAATTTGAATCAATAGGGACAAAAATTTAATTAGTTAAGAAAAAAAGGACACAAGTTGGATGGGTAGGTGAGGGTAGAAGGGTAGATCTTAGAAGAGTTGGATAACAGGAGTTAAATAAAATCAGAATGCATTGTAAAATTTCTCTAAGGACTAATGAAGGAAAGTGGTCCACTCACCTATGGATATAACAAAATGTCATTAGAAATCATTATTATATTGCTATGTTCCATTAACAAAACAATGGTATGAGGATATTCCCTAGGGACCATGACCCTAAGGGTTGTTAGCCACTTTTTAGCAATGTCAGCTGTGGATTCTTTCTCATGGAGTAGGCCTGAGCAAAATACAGTGCATAAAAATAATTAAAATAAATAATCAGTAAACAATAAGAAAGTAAACACCTTTCTGTAAAAAAGCTGACCTAGAGTCATGTTGTTCTCATACCTTTAAACGAAACCTTCCCCTAATCTATGTACCCCAACCCTATGACCTGCCTCTGTCCAGGCTACGACAGATACCCTTCATCTATAGATAGGGAATTACAAATAGTCCTTAGGTATTTTATATAGAAAACAGTCAGCATTTCCTGAGTAAAATGTCCTATGAGAAAAGAATGATCCATCTTCCTTTCCATATTATCCAGGATCACTTTTATGGTGGTTGTTATTCCCCTTTTCTTGATCATTCATCTATACAATTTGCCTAGCGACACATTTAGTCAAGAAAGAATCTTTACCAAATAATAGCTTTTCATGCTCAGCTCCCCACAGTTGGTCCAGTCTGACTTCTCTCCCTAACTTGTTGTACTTGTACAGTCCTTGAAATATATAGCCTTGGATTTGGATTGATACTCCCTTCGTGTTAATTTTAAGATATTGTTGGTATTTTAAATTTTAGTTAGATATTTTATTGATATTTTAATTAAATCTTCCCCATTTTGATGAGCTCCAGTAAAAGAGTTACATCATCGGGGCCAAATAAAGCCATGATGAGACCATGAAAGGAGAGATAGACCCTTCAGTTGTAATAATTTAAGAGAATGCTGTTCATAATTCCAGTTCTTACAAGATGAACTCAAATTTCAGTATTTCATGTTTTCTTGATTTCCCTTAGGATTTGTTAAAAATCAAGTAAATGATCACAGTTCTTTGAAACAAGTAGATATTTGAAATTTTGAACTTTAGGTTATTTATATAATAAGAATATTAAATATGTGAGTAGATATGACTTTCAGTTCCAGGGGCCTTAACAGATTCTTAGCTTTCTTTTCTTGCTGAGTTGCCATTCATCCATGGATTGAGCAGGAGGTAGCCTTAGAGGAGGTGTAAAAACAGGAGGAGGGCAGAATGATTCTCATGAGGTTTATTTTCATAAGATTTCTAACATTTGATATCAAAAATTAATGAAAATAACAGAGTTGACTGAATATGATTCTACTTTGTAGATTATTAAAAATATTACTCTTGTATATCAAAAATATTACTGATGTTATTATTTCAATTATTAATATTTGGGGGTATAGACGTGTTAGGAAATTTTAAGCTATATCCTTCAACTAGTTCACGGTAGGAATGTGACTATTGACAAGATATATATTTTGTACTGGCTGATTTTGTGTGTCAACTTGACACAGGCTGGAGGAAGCTTCAGTTGGGGAAGTGCCTCCATGAGATCCAGCTGTGGGGCATTTTCTCAATTAGTGATCAAGGGGTTAGGGCCCCTTGTGGGTGGTGCCATCCCTGGGCTGGAAGTCTTGGGTTCTATAAGAGAGCAGGCTGAGCAAGCCAGGAGAAGCAAGCCAGTAAGGAACATCTCTCCATGGCCTCTGCGTCAGCTCCTGCTTCCTGACCTGCTTGAGTTCTAGTCCTGACTTCCTCTGGTGATCAACAGCAGTATGGAAGTAAGCTGAATAAACCCTTTCCTCCCCAATTTGCTTCTTGGTCATAATGTTTGTGCAGGAATAGAAACCCTGACTAAGACATATGTATATGTGTGTGTATATGTATATATATACATATATATATATGGTATGTATATTGTATATATATATGTATGTGTGTGTGTATAAATATATATTTACATACCAAATTACTTCAACAACTCTTTATTTCACTCATTAAAATATACAATCTTGGACGTTCTATACATCTGTCCTTTTTTGTAATGGGGGTACAGAACTTAACCTCAAGAGTCATTCCTTGGTAGTCATCTATCTTGATTTTTGAGTCAGAGTCTCATAATGGGACCTAAGACTCACCAATGAAGAAAGTTAGTTGAGCATCAAGTCACAGACATTTGCCTATCTCCTTGTGTCCACATTCCAGGCACTAAGATTAGCGTACACGTAGTTTACATACGTCATTGGGACCAAAGGTCTTCGTTATGCTTATGTGCTAAGAATTTCACTCAAGATCTTTATCCAGTGAACTATCTTCTTCAAAGTAATATCTAGACTAGCATTATTTGGTGAGTTGAATGAATGATTCGCGTAGGTTGATATATTTGAATGTTTAATTTTTAGCTTGTGGACTCTTCAGGAAATATTATAAGGTGTGACCATGTTGGAGGAGATGCGTTGCTGGGTATGGGCTTTAAAGTGTCAAATGTTCATAGCAGGCTCAGTCTCTCATTCTGCTTCCTACCTGCAAGCACATCACGATCCAAGCTCTCAGCTACTGCTGCAGAGTCTGCTGGCCTGCATTCCGTCAGGCTCCCTTCCATGATGAAGATGGACTAACCATCTGAAATGGTAAGCAAAACCCCAATTCATTGTTTTCTTTTATAACCTGCCTTGGTCATGGTGTCTCTACACAGTTATAGAACAGTAACTAAGACACATTCAAATTCAAAATGTCAGTAAGAAAGCTAGTGTTGTCTAAACTCCAGGGAGGAATGAAACTTTGAAATTGCTGGCCCTGATATGCAACAATAATCACCATTGCCACTTACCATGAGAAACAAGCAAATAAAAATAGGAAGAGCATGTTCCCTACTTTCATCCTTCCTGGGTAATGTTCCAATTTCTTTAGGTTGAAAGTACATGCTACCTATTGATTAATAATGCAAACATTTTATAAAGCAATTAAACCTACAAGCTTACACTATGAGTTTTTCATATAATAATCATTTAATCTTTACACAACTCAACTAATAGGTCATTGATTTCTACTATATTATATTATTACATATTAAGATTATAACACATTTATATAATATTAATAATATATATGTTTATATACTATACTGTTACTATATATTATAAAATATTATATATATATACATATATATAATTTTAGTATATACAAAAGAATAACTACTTTGTCCAAAGTCTCACTGCTCAGGAATCAACTCTGAATAATTTGGCTCTAAACTTGGGTATTTGCCTAGAACACTCTGCTTTCTTTCAGGAGAATGTCAGGATAAAACACACAATGCTATGTTTTGATTGGTAAACCTCTGAAAATAGTTCTCATTGAATCAAAAGAAGAAGTTAGGTAGATACAACGGACAAGAAAAATTAAAACATTGGTATGTTACTCTTGGTAAGATGAGATGTGTGGGGAGGGAGCAATGTCTCCAATCTCCATGGTGGTAAATTGTAGCATGAATCATATTATGTTGTGATTTAGAAGTGAGATAGGGTAAAAATGTACACATGGATATAAATACATATTAAACATATGCAAACACACACACATATACTCACACTCTTAAAAATCAGTTTAAAAGGAGAAATCAATTAATTGCCGAAAGTTTGCAGTATATTTCTCAATCTGCCAATATTTTAATATTAACTCTTCTCAGATAATGGAATTATTAGTGTGTTGTGCTTGTTTTGAGTTCTTTATATTAAGACAAACTTCTACTTGTATTTTATCTGTCTAATTATACAATCCAATTGATTTATCGTATATGTCACATATCACATATCATATATCCAACTCAAGACATTAAATATTTACTCATGATAAAACCATTTCACCCATTAATAAAGACGTTTCTCCTGGATTTCTATTAAAAGTTATCTACTGGCCTTTGCCTTTCTTTATCTACTTTTGCTTGTCCTATACATGTCAGACTGATACTTCATCCCTGTGAATCCTCTGCATTGACCTGCTTACTGCCTCAGCACCCAAGGTTTTCATGGTTTTTGAGGAATTGTTATTAAATTCCCCTGATGTTTTCTGGACCTGGATTCATGACGTTTTAAAAGTCCCCACATTTTGTCTTACCTGTATTTCTATTGGAGTAGGTCATGGCAGGAAATGTTCATGGTTGTTGAAGGCTTCAAAGAAATCTTTGGTACTAAACTTTAAGAGGCAGAAGGTGGAGTGACAAGTCTGCCCAACTCAAAACACAAACTTCAAAGCCCAGTTGTGGACAAACGTAGAGATTAGTAGAAGAAAAGGACTTTTAAAGGCCAGAAAGAAATAAATAAGAAAGGGGAGATTTAGGAGCTTATGATAAGTACCTGATAAGAATTATTTCTATTCTAAGACAGCAGACCCTCTGCACAAGAGATATGTGCAACTTCCATGATAGAAGTATTTCTTAAGATAGTAGATATTAACAGGAGAAAACTGGGTAGTTGGATATAACGGAATCTGGAATAAGTCCAACCTGTGTTTTAAGAAGGCAAGTATTTAAATACACCACACTGGGCGCTTTCCTTGGCCCACATGTCAGGATTGTATTTCTTTGATTCCATAAAATAAGGAATGGTCTATGTGTTTTTCTTTGAATGAGAAAAGTGGAGGAATGTAAGAGATAACACACATGTGAGACAAGAGGTCATGCACCTCTTGTCAAACCCCCTGTATCCACTTTTCCTTTGTAGCAATCATAGAAGAATCAAAGTGAGGTTTCTGAGAGTCTATGACAAAAGCATTCATGTCCCCTGTATGCAGCATGCATACAGAATTGTCAGGGTATCAACTAATTTTTTAAAGCCATTAACTTCTTTATTGTCTTTTGTTATAGAGCATAAATTAACCTCTAATGTCTCATGAAAGCACTTCTCTTAAAGATTTCCAAGAGAATGGAACATGTAACAGGTGTGAATATACTTCTATTTAGCACATAATAGTTAGCATTATTTTTCATTCACTTCACGTATAGTTGTAATTATTACAGTCCCACAAAGAATTCCTTGACAGGTCTCTGGTTAGCTTACTTGGTTATAGCATGGTGTTAATAATTCCAAACTCTACGTTGTCAGGAGATGGTCACACATACCTTTAATCCCAAGATTCAGGAGGCAGAGGCAGGGTGGATCTCTGAGTTTGAGGTCAGCCTGGTCTACAGAGTGAGTTCTAGGATTAAAAAAAAGTTCTTGGTGTATTCATCAAACAAGTCTCTAACTAACATGCCCATTTTTTCTGACTGGAAATAGCTAAAATTTCTTTTGTAATGCCTACAAGAATGAATTAGAGACCGAAGTTAAATATTCCAGGTATATTTCTAAGCTCCCCATAAGATCCTTGTAATTTTGATAGGATAAACTTGTGTGTTCCTTAGTATCAGAGGGAAAATACAAAAATTGATTTCTCTGTTGCTTGGCAAAATAACTGAGTTATTGATAGGAAATCTAGATACTTAGAAAACATTTATGTTCTCTTACATCATGTTTAGTCATGGTTACTTCAGTTCTTCCGTCTTAACAATTTATAAGATAGGGCCTTGGTGCAACTTGGACTGTCCATATATTTACTATGCAGACCAGGCTCCCTTGGAATTTTCATCAGTCTCTTGTCTGAGCCTCTGGGTGCTGAACTGGCATGAGCCTCCTTTCCATCATACTTAAAAAATCTATGTAAAAGACCCAATATAAGGACAGTGTTGTGTAAATAGTTGTATTTGATTAATCATATATATATATATATATATATATATATATATATATATATATATCAATGACAATGGCTAGTGCTGATGAAGCTGTTTTTTTCCCTGAATAGTTTATATCTATAGCTGTTTTAATTTAGAGATATTGGAAATCTGGGATGTGAGATGATCAAACATATGTGGTAATTTTGTAGTCTTCTTTAAGCTACCACAATTTTGAATAAGATTCTCTTTTCTATAGGTATTTCAGACACATCAGACATTCTTATTACCACTTTTATTCTTTATGGGTCATGTTTGAAATCCAGCTTTTCACAGTAATAATTTTTTTTATTTATCTAAAAAAATCTTTATGCTAATTCCTCAAATAGTTCTTTGTTGTGCTATCTCTGGTTTTTCTGTGATTCTGGTTGTGTACATTATACCACATCATTTCCGTACTTTTGTACTTCGTTAGATTTTTTTTTATTTGATCTGGAAGGCTAACTGTATGGGACTCATATATCTACACATATTCATATCTGGATTTATGATATAGAGGTATGTATTTGGAAGAAATTATAAATATTAATATCATGAATATTCTTCTAGTATATACATAATCACAACAGTAAAAAACTCAAATTTGAAAGTTGAGAGTAGGGAATATGCATGCAAATATCTATAGCAATGCTATCTTTAATTTTCAAAAATATAGACAAGCCAAACAGCCATCAGTGGGTTACCTGATAAAATAAATGTCTAAGTAATTCTATTTGTTCATTTATGAAAAGGAGCAAAGTACTCATAGGTTATGTGTGGGTTTCAGAAACATGCTAACTTCAACAAGCCAAACACACATATACAGAGGTCTATATAATATATGCCTCTATCTACATGAATTACTGAGCAAGTGTAAACATACTAGAGGGAAGAATGATAGCTGGTTGTTTATGTCTGGTGTTAGAAATGAATACAGGCTTCATACAAATGAGAGAAATTTAGGAGATAAGAAAAATACTCTAAACTCTTAAAACCATTTTGAATTGAAGATCATACAACTCTATACATTTGCTAAGGATGTATATACAAAATATGAGTGAATTTTATGGCAGGTGTTTCAAAAAAAAGCAGAAAGAAGTTAGGGGAGATAGATAGAGAGAGACAGAGAGAGAGAGAGAGAGAGAGGAGAGAGAAAGAGAGAGAGAGAGAGAGAGAGAAAGAGAGAGAGAGAGAGAGAGAGAGAGAGAAAGGTAATACAGCTGTGTTGGTCTGCAGAGGTTCCTAATTTGGGCTCTGAGTCACTTCCTCTCTGTACACACACACACACACACACACACACACACACACACACACACACACACATACACACACACACAGAGGAGATTCATAGCCTTCCTTCCAGAGCACAGGATGTTCTCACCTGTTGGCTAGAAGTGGCTGAGAGTTGCTGACTCATCCTCTGTCCTCCAGTAGAATAATCAGCATTGATGATCGCAATTATGATCGCATCCAGCTCTCAACTCTATTCTTCAAAGCACTGATAGCTTTAATCTCATTTGTAGCAAGAGGCCAGCATTTATAATAGTCATCAGTCCTGATTAGTAGAAATTTGTCGGTGTCACCTGCACATCAAGGACAGGACAAGGCCACCAGAAAGGATTACAGAGACAGTGCCAGCCTGCAAAAGGAGAAGCCATACTCATAAGTTCGATTGTGCATGTCTGATAACTGTAAAAATTCTTTCTTTGCTTTTGCTCTTCAATTTTGATAATGACCCTCCCTTGGCCATCTTAATTTGTCATATCCAAAGACAATATTTGTAAAGTATGACTACACATACTGAAAATTTTGTAATTTTTATAATTAAAAGTATCTACCAGGGAGAAAAAGAAAGGAAAGAAGGAACCCCCCCCCCCATTTTATTTATCCAGAATAACTTAAGTTATCTTAAGTTATCAGGCAGTTGAAGTATGGTAAAGAAAGATCATTCTTCCTGTAAAAGAAAAATAGTCCCAGGAGATACTGAGGACCTTGTTACTTCTGTGATGCCTGTTGTCATCCATAATATCTATAGGAATCAAACATACACCATGTTCAGTAGCATTACTAGGTTCTAACAGACTAAGTACAAACTGATTTTCAATAAGGTTTTCATTGTATAATTAAATAAAATATTGAACAATATAAAGGTACTTTTAGGTACATATGCATCACTGAAAGAAAGTTTCTTAACTGTAGGAAACTTTACAGTGAAATACATCTTCAAAAGGAAGAGTCAGAAACATATGTACATATGACCAAGAATAAGGGAATGAACCATCATTTCTTTCTGTAGCTGTTGGTGGTTAACAACAGAATAATCAGAAACCACATGAGAACGTCAGATATGGAATTACATGAAGGACTTTCCTAAGGCTTTCTAGGGGTATCTTACAGTGCACAGTGCTTTAAGGAGCAGGATTATGCAGAGACTTTAGGTAAGGAAGAGCTCAGAGATAAAATGAAATTTAATGTTCCTGCCCGAAGGTATACTTGGGTTTTTCATAATGCAGCTGTTTCTAGAACAAAGGTCCAGCTTACAACAGTATAGAGGTGCAAATGATTTTAAGAACCAGTCTCACTAGTACATCGAAAGAGCCCTAAATGGTTTGAAGGGAAGATATTGTTATCTGCAAAGCCAGGAGGTGATTTCAAATCTGATTCTGGGTACAGTGAAAGTTTTTCTTATTTTGTGCATGAATTGGAGACACCTGGGGACCATCCGGGGCCACTTTCATCAACCTGGATGTACTGGTTTGCCTTTCATTTTCTTTGTTTTTCTTGATGTACCTCAGATCAGTGAGAAAAGGTAAATTCACAGAGTGCCACAAATTGCTCTCTGTCCATGTTTGTCACAGAATGATAGGAACCTCTGCACATCAGAGCAAGAGAGATAGAAATTCTCAGAATTCCAGTCCTACATGGCCATGCCATGCAAGGAGCCTATGGCAGACAAGGAAAAAGCTACTGTTAATATCAGAGGTTAACCAAAATGATAACATCAGCATAATGCAGTGTTCAATCTAAACAATATGCTATCAAGAGAAAAACAAGATAAGGCATTTCATGTTGTCTCTGTATTATAACAATCAATCACAAGTGTGGAGGAAGGGAGGGATCTGGGAGGGAAAGGGAGGGTGTGGGGGGGGGGAGTAGGTGGTAGAGGGGAACCTGATCAGGTATTGGGTGAGGGAAAAAGACTGAAGCCCTGAGGCCAGCAGAAAGAATGGAAACAGGCAACCTCAGGAAATAGGAGGTTGAAGGGACATTCCAGAATGCACCAAAGACATGGGAGGTAAGAGATTCTCAGGACTCAAAGGGAGGGACCTTAGATGAAATGCCAGACAGTAGGGAGAGGGAACTTACAGAGCCCACCTCCAGCAGGAAGACAAAACTGTGGGGGTTGCCATGCCACAGTAACAACTCTGACCCATAATTGTTCCTATTTGAAAGAATCTCAGGCATGGAAATGGAGAGGAGCCTGAGCAAAAGAAAGTCCAGTGACAGACCCAAAGTGGGATCCAGTTCAAGGGAAGGTCCCAAGGCCTGACACTATTACTGAAGCTATAGAATGTTCACACAAAAGAACTTATCATGACTGCCTTCCAAAAGACCCAACAAGCAGCTGAAAGTGTCAGATGTAGACATTTGCACCCAACCAATGGACAGAAACAGCTGACCCCTGTTGTTGAATTATGGAAGGCAGAAAGAAGTTGAGGAGAAGGGTGATCCTGTAGGAGAACCAACAGTCTCAATTAACTTGGACTGCTGAGATCTCTCAAACACTGGACCACCAAACAGGCAGCATACAGCAGCTGATATGAGGCCCCCAACACATATTCAGTAGAGGACTGCGGGGTCTATGTTCATTTAGAGATGATATACCTAACCCTCAAGATACTGGAGGCCCCAGGAATTTTAGAGGTCAAGTGGGGTAAGGGGGAGACATACATGTGGAGACAGGGTGGCAAGGGTAGATGTGGGAGAATAAAATATAGAGTGTAAAAAAATAAATTAATTAAAATAAATTTTAAAAAAATATAGTGACTTGTGTCTTCCGGTCTGAGTCGGGGCCCTGAACAAACATCGGGCACTAGTTTCACATGCAGTCCCACAATACCCAGGGGAAATTTGAGTCTCAGGTACACTAATATGCCCAGAATCATAGGATCTCAGGAGCTTGATCACACCAGGATTTCAGGATCCCAGAGGCATCTTGACTCCCAGGAGCTCTGACACACCCAGGATCTCAGGATCACAGAATCACAGAATCACAGAATCAAAGAATCACAGGATCACAGAGACAGCTAAGACTCTGAGGAGTTCTTACACAACCAGGATCAAAGGAGGGACAGGCTCCAATCAGAGACATCGAGGGCAGGTAGTACTGAGATAACCACATGATGAGAGGCAAGCTTAAGAACATAAGCAACAGAAAACAAGGTTACTTGGCATCATCAAAACCCAGTTCTCCCAACATAGTAAGTCCTGGATACACTATCACACAGAAAAAGCAAGATACGGATCTAAAATCACTTCTCATGATGATAATAAAGGACTTTAAAAAGAACATAACTCCCTTAAAAAAAAATACAGGAGATCACAGGTAAACAGGTAGAAGCCCTTAAAGAATCCCTTAAAGAATTACAGGAAAACACAACTGAACGAATTGAAGAAGAATTGAAGAAAGGTGAAAGAATTGAAGAAGAACATTCAGGATCCAAAAATAGAATTAGAAACAAAAAAGAAAACACAAAGGGAGACAACCCTCGAGATAGAAAACTTAGGAGAGAGATCAGGAGTCATAGATGCAAGCATCACCAACATAATACAAGAGAGAACCTCAGGTGCAGAAGAGACCATAGAAAACCTTAACACAACAGTCAAAGGAAAAGCTCCTAATATAAAATGTCTAGTAAATCAAGGACACAATGAGAAGACCAAACCTAAGGGTAACAGGTGTAGAAGAGAGTGAAGATTCCCAACTTAAAGGGCCAGCAAATATCTTCAACAAAATTATAGAAGAAAACTTTCCTAACCTAAAGAAAGAGATGCCCATAAACATACAAGAAGCTTACAGAACTCCAAATAGACAGGACCAGAAAAGAAATTCCTCTTGTCACATAATAATCAAAACACCAAATGCACAAAACAAAGAAAGAATATTAAAAGCAGTAAGGGAAAAAGATCAAATAACATATAAAGGCAGACCTATCAGAATTACACCAGAGTTATCACCAGAGTCTATAAAAGCCAGAAGATCCTGGGCAAAGGTCATACAGATAGCCACACAAACATAATTCCACCTCTAACAACAACAACAACAAAAAATAACAGAAAGTAACAATTACTTTTCCTTAATATCTCTTAACATCAATGGACTAAATTCCCTAATAAAATGACATAGGCTAATGGACTGGTTATTTAAACAGGACCCAGCATTTTGCTGCATACAGGAGAAATACCTCAGTGACAAAGACAGACACTACCTCAGAATAAAAGGCTGGAAAACAATTTTCCAAGCAAATGGTCCCAAGAAACAAGCTGGAGTAGCCAGTCTAATATCGAATAAAATCAACTTTCAACCTAAAGTTATCAAAAAAAGATAAGGAAGGACACCTCATACTTGTCAAAGGAAAAATCTCCCAAAAAGAACTCTTAATTCTGAACATCTCTACTCCAAATGCAAGGGCACCCACATTCACAAGAGAAACTTTACTAAAGCTCAAAGCACAAATTGCATCTCACATAATAGTGGGAGACTTCAACACCCTACTCTCAGCAATGGACAGATCAGGAGAACAGAAACTAAACTGAGACACAGTGCAACAAATAGAAGTTATGAACCAAATGGATTTATCAGATATTTACCCTAAACATTTCATCCTATACCTTCGTCTCAGCACCTCATAGTATATTCTCCAAAATTAACCATATAATTGTTCACAAAATAGACCTCAACAGATACAAGAAGATTGAAATAATCCCATGAATCCTATCAGATCACTATGGACTAAAGCTGGTCTTCAATACCAACAAAAACAACAGAAAACACACATACACATGGAAGATGAACAATGCTCTAATTAATGATAACTTGGTGAAGGAAGAAATGAAGAAAGAAATTGAAGGCTTTTTAGAATTTATGAAAATTAAAAGATATCATACAAAAACATATGTCACACAATGAAAGCAGTGCTAAGAGGAAAACTCATAGATCTAAGTGCCTCCAAAAAGAAACTGGAGAGAGCAAACACTAGCAGATTGGGAGTACACCTGAAACCTATAGAATAAAAAGAAGCAAATATACCCAAGTGGAGTAGATGGCAGGAAATAATTAAACTCAGGGCTGAAATCAACCAAGTAAAAACAAACAAAACTATACAAAGAATCAATAAAACAAGGACCTGGTTCTTTGAGAAAATCAACAAGATAGATAAACCCTTAGCCAGACTAAACAGAGGGCACAGAGATAGTATCCAAATTAATAAATCAGAAATGAAAAAGGAGACATAACAATGGAAACTGAGGAAATTCAAAAAATTATCAGATCCTACTACAAAAGCCTACACTCAACAAAGTTGGAAAATGTGGATGAAATGGACAATTTTCTAGTCAGATAACAGATGCCAAAGTTAAAACAGGCTCAGATAAACCATATAAACAGTCCCTTAACACCTAAAGAAATAAAAGCAGTCATTAAAAGTTGCCCATCCAAAAAAAGCCCAGGACCAGATGGGTTTGGTGCAGAATTCTATCAGACCTTCAAAGTAGACCTAATACCAACACTCTTCAAACTATTCTACAAAATAGAAACAAAAGGAACACTATTCAGTTCACTCTATCAAGCCACAATTACTCTTATATCTAAACCACACAAAGACCCAACAAAGAAAGAGAACTTCAGACCAATTTCCCTTATGAACATTGATGCAAAAATACTCAATGCATAATTGTAAACCAAATTCAAGAACACATCAAAATGATCATTCGCCATGACCAAGTAGGCTTCATCCCAGTGATGCAGGGATGGTTCAATATATGTAAATCCATCAACATAATCCACTACATAAAGAAACTGAAAGAAAAAATTCACATGATCATTTCATTAGATGCTGAAAAAGCATTTGACAAAATTCAACATCACTTCAGGTTAAAAGCCTTGGAAAGATCAGTAATTCAAGGCCCATACTTAAACGTATTAAAAGCAATATACAGCAAACCAGTAGCCAACATCAAACAAAATAGAGAGACACTTGAAGCAATCCCATTAAAATCAGGGACTAGACAAGGCTGCCCACTCTTTCCCTGTCTATTCAATATAGTACTTGAAGTTCTAGCCAGAGTAACTAGACAATAAAAGGAAGTCAAAGGTATACAAATTGGAAAGGAAGAAGTCAAAATATCACTATTTGCAGATGATATGATAGCATGCTTATGTGACCCCAAAAATTCCACCAGAGAACTCCTAAACCTGATAAAAAAAAAAAAAAA
>NW_022196895.1:68428583-68457835 GCF_008632895.1 Mastomys coucha
AAAAAAAAAAAAAAAAACATCAGCAAAGTGGCTGCATACAAAATTAACTCAAACAACACAGTATCCTTCCTATACTCAAAGGATAAACAGGCTGAGAAAGAAATTAGTGAAATGACCCCCTTCACAATAATCACAAATAATATAAAATACCTTGGTGTGACTCTAACTAAGCAAGTGAAAGATCTGTATGACAAGAACTTCAAGTCTCTGAAGAAAGAAATCTAAGAGGATCTCAGAAGATGGAAAGATCTCTCATGCTAATGGATTGACAGGATTAGTATAGTACAAATGGCCATCTTGCCAAAAGCAATCTACAGATTCAATGCAATCCTCAACAAAATTCCAACTCAATTCTTCATAGAGTTAGAAAAGAGCAATTCTCAAATCCACTTGGAATAACAACAACAACAACAACAAAAACAGGATAAAAAGAATTATTCTCTACAATAAAAAACTTCTGGGGGAAATTACCATCCCTGACCTCAAGCTGTATTACAGAGGAATAGTGATAAAAACTGCATGCTATTGATACAGTGACAAGCAGGTAGATCAACGGAATAGAACTGAAGACTCAGAAATGAACCCACACACCTATGGTCACTTGATCTTTGACAAAGGAGCTAAAACCATCCAGTGGAAAAAAACACAGCACTTTCAACAAATGGTGCTGATTCAACTTGAGGTCAGCATATAGAAGAATCCTAATGGACCCATTCTTATCTTTGTCCACGTAGATCAAAGACCTCCACAAAAAAAACCAGATACACTCTGAAACTAATAGAGGAGAAAGCGGGGAAGAACCTCGAACATATGGGCACAGGGGGAAAGATCCTGAACAGAACATCAATGGCTTATTCTCTAAGATCAAATGGGACCTCAAAATTGAAAAGCTTCTGTAAAGGCAAAGGACAAAGGTATTGACACTGTCAATAGAACAAAACAGCAACCAACAGATTGGGAAAAGATCTTTACCATCCCTACATCTGATAGAGGGCTAATATCCAATATATACGAAGAACTTAAAAGTTAGACTTCAGAGAATCAAATAACCCCATTAAAAATGGGGTACAGAGCTGAACAAAGAATTCTCAACTGAGGATTGGCTGAGAAGCACCTAAAGAAATGTTCAGTATCCTTAGTCATCAGAGAAATGCAAATCAAAACAGCCCTGAGCTTCTACCTCACACCAGTCAGAATGGCTAAGATCAAAAACTGAGGTGACAGCTGATGCTGGTGTGGATGTGGAGAAAGAGGAACACTCTTCCATTGTTGGTAGGATTGCAAGCTGGTAGAACCACTCTGGAAATCAGTTTGGCAGTTCTTTAGAAAACTGGACCTGTCACCTTTACCACTCCTGGGCATATACCCAAAAGATTCTCCAACATGTAACAAGGACACATGTTCCACTATGTTCATAGCAGCCTTATTTATAATAGCCGAAAGCTGGAAAGAACCCAGATGTCCTTCAACAGAGGAACAGAAATTGTGGTACTTTTACACAATGGAGTACTACTCAGCTATTAGAAACAATTCATGAAATTCTTAGGCAAATGGATAGAACTAGAAAACATTATCCTGAGTGAGGTAACCAAATTACAGAACATACATGGTATGCACTCACTGATAAGTGGATATTAGCCCAGAACCTCCCAAGATACAATTCACAGACCACATGAAGCTCAACAAGATGGAAGACTAATGTGTGAGTGCCTTGGTCCTTCTTAGAAGGGGAAACAAAATACTCCCAGAAGTGAATACAGAATCAAAGTGTAGAGCAGATTCTGAAGGAAAGGCCATCCAAAGACTGCCCCACCTGGGGATCCATCCCATATACAGTCACCAAACCCAGACACTATTGTGGATGCCAAGAAGTACATGCTGACAGGAGCCTGATATAGCTGTCTCTTGAAAGGCTCTGCCAGAGCCTGACAAATACAGAGGCAGAACCAATGGAGGAGTTAGGAAAATGACTGAAGGATCTAAGGGGTTTGTAACCCCATAGAAAGAACAATAATATCAACCCCCATAGAAAGAACAATAATATCAACCAACCAGACGCCCCAGAGCTCCCAGGGACTAAACCACCAACCAAGGAGTACACATAGAGGGACCCATGGCTCCAGCCACATATGTAGCAGAGGATGGTCTTGTTGGGCCTCAATGGGAATAGAGGCCTTTGGTCCTGTGAAGGCTTGATACCCTAGTGTAGGGGAATTTGAGCATAGGGAGTGAGGAGTGTGTGGGTGGGTGAGCACCCTCTCGAATCAGGTGGAGTAGGGAAGGGATAAGGGGGTTCTGTGTGGTGGGATAACCAGGAAAGGGGACAAGATTTAAAATGTAAATAAAGAAAATATGCAATAATTAAAAAAAAAAGAATAAAGACTTGAGTGTTGAACTTATGATCCAGTTGATTGATTAGGATCAAAGCATAAGATGCTGAGATGAAACCAGGTTTTGTATAGATTAGTTCTGGTAACCAGCTATATTAATGTACAGAAAAACATAATGTCTAGGGGGAAAGTCACATGATGTTTAAAATGGGACTAGGTATATATAACTCTTATGGGACCCAGAGTCATAAGTTGAGGTTGCTCCTGCAATTAAAACAATTAACATTTGAGAGAGGATTTTGCCTATTCTTTTGGCATGATGTTTATATTAGTCTACTTGTGAAAAAACAAACAGTATATTGAGATCTGCACTTGACTTAATATTGTATCTTCGAAAGGTATACCCATTCAGAATGCGAAAAACACATATTAGGAAACAGGGTAAATACAAATATGATGAAATTAAAGCCAGTCATAGTTGATTGGAGTGGGCATTAAGTCCAATGCTACATATGCCCTCAAATGATTAAAAAAAAAAAAAAGGATGTACGAGCAGAAACATATAAAAACTAGGCAGGAATTTTGATGATATATCTGTAAGCAAAGGAATGCCAGACATCCTGACAACTACCAGAGGAAACTAGAAGGGTTTAGAAAAGCCTCTTTAGCACTTACATAGAGAAGATGTCCCAACTGGTGTCTTCATTGCAGAACTGTAGGCTCCAGTCCATCCATGAGAGAATAACATCCTATAGTTTTTAACATCTAACTTTTAGAAATTTGCTACTCCATCCATAGGAACCAAATGGTGGCATGTATTTGCGTATCTATTCACATACTAGTAGAACGTGGTTTGTCTCTAGAGTTTGCAAACCTAACCATCACCCTTCACTATTTTGGAACTGGCACTGAGGAAAGGTGGATGGAGAAATTGCAGTTCTATAAATGAGCTTCTTGCTATGCCTCTGTAATTAAGATTAGTAAAGTGAGTTCAGGTTGTTTTGAAACAACTGTCACTTCTACTTTAGCATCTCTTAGTATGAAGTTAGTGCTCTCATCTGTGCAAAAGCACATTAGGACTCACTATAGTGTATTCTTTGAAGATTTATTGACTTAATGCATCAATGTATATGGGCTAGGTTGGCAGATATTAGGTGGTGGTTACTAACACAGAGTGATTGTCCTTATTGCCATTATATATGGCTATCATCACCATCATCATTGCTATTTGGATTTCTCATTTGTCCCCTACCACTTTGGTTTTATATTTTGAAACTGAGGACTGAACTCAGGACTACACACACGTCTAATATTTGTGGTTTTTGTTTGGCTTTTAAATTTGAGATGGTATATTATGCAGGTTTCTTTAGAGAAACACAAAAAAGTGTGTGTGTGTGTGTGTGTGTGTGTGAGAGAGTGTGTGTGTTTGTGTGTGTGAGTGTGTGTGTGTGTGTGTTTATGTGTGTTCATTAGATTATCTTAGGCACTGTTGTATTGGAAGTTCAAAATTGACTGTCTGCATACTGTAAAGGCAGTGGGCCCATAGAGTACTCAGTCCAAGAAGGTAGATGGCGAAGAACCTGAGGCTTAAAGCTTGGAGTTCCTTGGAGGCTTGATGGTGTTTGTCCACACTGAAGCAAAACCTCTCTTCTGATGTCAGTGGATGTTCCTGCCAGCAGAGGCTGATGCTGCCAGAGTGATCAGTAAGAGAAGCCAAGCAGATACATGCTGCTTTCCCATAGGTATAATATTTTTCTTCATCCCTAATTACAACTGGGAAGCTCAGTTCAAGGTGTCACTCACCTTGAGATCAAAATTTTGTCTCAGTTAGTCCTCACTGGATATCCTCAAAGTCGTGTATCCAAGCAGAGCATCACAAACACGTTCACACATGCATTTTGTGCATCGGAAATCTTTAGGCCACTCCATCCTCAAAGCTAGAAAAAAAAGGAACCCATACCAAACCGTTACTGATAATTAGTCATAAAAACAATTGTGATGTTATATGTACAATGTATGATGTTCATGTATTAAGAAAACAAAAGGAAATTTGCTTAGCAATGAGATGGATGTGCTTGTTTATTTTCTCATATATAATCAAATCTTAGTTGGATATTTGATACCTTGGGATGGAAAGTATCATCCATGTTTCCCAGAGATGATCCTTAGTTTTTCTTTATGATCATTAACCTGAGGGTGATTCTTTGAGTAAATGCATAGTACGGAACGGCAGTTAAAGAAAATGGAGTTTCAAAAGATGTCAGAAATCTTTCCTAATCTTATACCAGAATTCATTTAATGACTTTTGCTTTTACAAAACTCAAGTCAATATCTCAATCTGAATTTAAAAAATAATCTATTCTAACACAATGCAAGCCAAACGTTTGATAATTTAGCATTTATGTTGAAGAATGAGAGTATTATAAAATACTTAAAATAAATATCCATAATTAAACCATTAAGTATTTATAAGCAGAAAATATATGTAGGATAAAAACACTGCACTCCATATTATACTGTATTCTCAAAATGGAAGACAAGTTGTTCTAGGCAACCTCAATGTCATTATACTGTGCAAAAAGTACACATTCTGTGTGCAGAACAGAGGCTGGTGTAAAATCCCACAGAGCCACATGGCAGAAGGATGCCAGCAACAGTTCAATAAATACCTATAATATTTTATTATTATAATTAATTAATTAATTTAGTGGCCCTCATTCTGTTGTGGGAAACCCCATGGGGCATAAGCCACAGTTAAAGAAATCGGATTCTCAAATTCTATCTTGCTCTAACCCTGACCTGTTCTACCTTAAAGCCTAGTCCATAGTTCAGCCTTGAAATCAGCAAGGTTTCCTGGTGACAGGGCCCTCTAGGTGTTTCTTCCATTGCATTTGGTGAAAGAGTCAGGTTAAGAATGAAAATAGATTCCATTCAAAGGACAGGAAAAAGAAAGCTTTGGAAACACAAAAAGGTGGACGAAGGATGCTAGAAAATGTAGACAAAGCCCTGCCTACCATTAATCTCCCCGGTAATTGGCTGTAGCCTCTTATTTTATTTTATTTTATTTTATTTTATTTTGTTTTGTTTAACCAATGGCTTTAAATTGAGAAGCAAGGTTTGCACAACGAAAGCCAGTGTTGGTGAGATATCACTCCTCTGGGGGCAATCAGATCTTGTGGTTCAAAATTTAGCATTTATACACACAGCACCAGATCATCCCCAAATTGGGGACATAATAACAAACTATAAGCCACGTACAGCTCCAGACACGCAGCTCCCTGGCAGGGGTAGGGGCACCAGAAATCACATCTGAAAGTCAATACAACTGAGAGACACAGGTATTGTCACCCCAGAAGGAGCCCGTACTTCTTACCAGCCTCAAAACTAGTTGCCAGTGTTAGCGAGTCAGAAACAATGACTTAAGAGGGAACCTACTGGTGAACACAAGGCTACCCAGAGAGCCTGGAAAGAAAGAACTGCCTTAGGTCAGGGATGCTTCACTTGCAACAAACCTAGAGTGAGGGAAACCTAGGGAAGCAGCTAAAGAGAACAGGAAGTGTGGAGTTACATGTGCCAAAGATCCTGAGAATAGAACGCAGTTCCTCTATAAAAGCACTGCACCCTCTCAAGGACTGAGCCCTTTCTCCATCCCTGAATCCTGGAGTTTGGTAGCTGAGAGTCTTGTCTCAGCTGGTGGCTCAGCCTTTGGAGCTTATTATGTACTGTGCCTTTTGCTGTTGGAGAGTCGAGAGCTCTAGAGTTCAAGTGTTAGGCCAAATATACACAGCAATTAATCACTCCAGCAGAGTGGTTAATGATCAGAAGACCTTGAAAACTGAAAACGGGCCCTGTGTCAGCAGATCTCAAAGCTATGGCTCCTTCTCACACTGTTAGTGTGCTAGAGAGACAACCCCAAAGTAGAACTTAACCCATATTAAGGTTGCAATCTAGGGTGTCTTTGGAAGTTATAAAATCTACTCTGCCCTCAAACAACAGAGCCAAGTGCAGCCAGCAGACATCTGAGATGCAAAGACTATCAAAGAGAAGGCATATCCGGTGGACAGTATAAACCTGACCAGAATAGACTGATCAAATACAGTAACAAAGTAATGTGCAAGTTCAAACTCAACCCATGCATGTACACAGCAGGATCCAGACCATGAAGATGAACAAAGATGCCCCTTCCATACTTCATGTGTCTGGTATCATTTGTCTTCAACTACCACATAATACTACTTTTACTTTAGTGTGTGTTATTTTTATCAGTTTGCATATTAATCTAATTTTATTTACAGGTTTTCATCATTAAGTAAAGTACATCATAATTTATTCTTTGATAATTTCATATATGTATGTTATGAATTTTGATAATGAAGACCCCATTACATCACGTATTTCTCCAACTCTTCCTGAACTACTTATTCTTCCCTCCAAATTACCCACCCCTTTTATGTCCTATTTTATGACCCAAATAGTTTAACTAGGGTTAGTCGAATGAGCATAGGTAAGGAGTTATTTACTACACTATGAGTTACACCTCTGAAGAAAATGTCCCATCCCCTCTTCTTGTAGCCATTAATTGTCAGGGGATCCTCTGGGAGGATTCGACCCTCTCAAGTCCCTCCCCCTATCCATGACAGAATGTCTAAGCACCCAAATTATGCAGTTAATCACAGCCATGATAACTTTAAAAGTCGAGTAGCCATATCACAGCCAGGAGAAAAAAACTTCACAATATATATGTTTATCCTTCAGAAAGCCCTCTTATACAAAGTACCCTGAGCTTTGGAGTGTGCAATACAACACATGTCCCTCGTGGGGATGAATGCTCCAGAGCATACTTTCAACACTCTGGCCATGTGTGAGTCTCTAAATTAAACACTGCCCACTGCAAAATGGATGTGTTGCTGTACCAGTGCGCATATATGTGTGCTTGTCTGTGTTGTGTGTGTGTGTGTGTGTGTGTGTGTGTATGTGTGTGCGTGCGTGTGTGGTTACCCACAGATTATACTATTCTCAGCCTTCATTTGATCTGTGGGTAAATAACCAGAAATATTCTTGTTTTTCTTTTCAATTATCACTCATACATTTAACTAATCACATTTTGAGATTTTTCATCATTACAAAAAATGTGTTTTGAGTTACTTCTTCCCACTTTTAATATTTCTGAGTTCTTGTGTTTCATCCCTTTTGTGCCATTCGCCATGCTCTATCTCCTCCTGTCCTATTGTTTACTTTACCCAGGCTTCCTCTTTCTTCCATGCTCTATCTCTTCTTATTCTATCGCTTACTTTAACCATGCTTCCTCTTTCTTCCTTTCCCTGCTTCCTTCTTTTATACCATCATTTTCCTATTTCTGCAATGTCACTAAATAGGATTTAACCCCATTGGACACTATACAGTAGTACTGTTAATTTTAGTTTTATGCTCATTTGTTGAGTATTATGGACCTTAATCAATTTTAAGGATTTCATATTGCATGTGTTTGGATATGGTGTTGTTACAGCAGTCAGTTTCATCTTCTCTCAAGGGTTGAGCCCTCAAAAAGGTGCATAGCAGGAAGAATCATGTAAAAGTGGATGAGAAATCCAAACCAACAGGCTGCATGATGACAACATACAAAACAATTTAAAAAGCACAAGAATACTCTGCAGAATTCATCAATAAATGAACTCAAGGGTACAGAAGTGGGCAAAATGAAGTTTGAAGATTTCAAATGTTTACGAGTAAGATTAGTAACATGTCATGGTGGCATGCGGCTTTATTTGGGAGTTCAAGGCCAGGCAATTATACACAACATATTCCTTAGCTGGATCTGTGTAACAGGGAGACCATGTCTCAAAAAAAAAAATCAATTGTAACTTCCAGAAGGATAAAGACAACACATAACTGAATGAAGGAAATCCATCTAGATCCTGGAGAAGAAAGCAAGCAATATAAAGTTAGAAAGAATACATGAGAATATGAAAAATATAGGAGAAAAGGCCTGAAAAGCAGAAGAGAAATCAAGCAACAAGTTCCGAATTTTGAAAAGAGAACATGTAGTCATAGTGAGAGCAAAAGCCCAATGGACCAATTGGATGTAAAGAGAAAAATTATCACAATGGCAGGAATCACTAACAGATGAAGCAGAAGATGTAGTGTATGGCTAGAGAATAAATTTGGGGAAATATAAGATTTCCAGTAAAGAAGAAAGGTGCATGAGCAGAGGCACATACTCAAAAGACAAATCCCAGGAATCCCCAGGAGAGGAGAGGAGATGGAAGTTAAAGAGTGTCAAGGAATCCATTCAGCTCAGTTGTCACATTCTAGACTAAAGTGTTAAACAGCCAAACACAAGAGGGAATCCTCCAATGCTGTCTATGACACATTGTAGTTAGGATATCAAAAACACAAAGCAAGAAAACCACATTGAAGTGTGTAAGTCACTACAAAAGCAAACATTTCAGAATAGCATGGAATGATATATTTCAAGCTTTGAGAATAAGTACCTGCCCATACAGACTGCTATATTTACCAAATCTATCCTTTAAAGTTGATAGAGAAATAAAGACATTTCAAATCAACACAAATTAAAGCAGTTTGTGACTATAAGCCAGCACTGCAGAAGATGCTTGAAGTATCAAGGTACACAGAGGAGGAAGAAAAACAGCCTCAATAATGAGATCACAGAAAATAATAACTTGTTCAGAGGGACAGATGAACTAAAAAATTCTAGGAAGGAATCAATCATGTCTAACTTAGGAAATCAGCAAAGCCTATATTCAGGAATTGGTAAACATTTCACAATAAAACACACACACACACACACATACATACATACATACACACACATATAAGTACTCAAAAATAAAGAGATAAAGACTGCCTGACTGGAATAAAATAAATACTAACTTCAACTTTTGTTGTCTCTAAGTAACATCTAGTTGATAAAAGCACCTTGGAAGCATAATGTTCATTGTTAACTTGAGTGTATCCATAATGGTGACCAGGGAGACCTGGACATCTTCTTTGTACTCTTAGTCTCATTGAAAAAAGAACTTGTGAATGGACTCGACTGAAACTCCAGAATAATTTTATTATATTTTAAAACAAAACCCCCAGGTGACAAGCTGTAAACCTTGACAGCTTCCAGAGAGAGGACGAGACAAAGGAGACAAAGCCGTGTGTTTTGGATCAGGTCCAAAGTGTTAGGCAAGCATGCTCAGAAAAGAAAAAAGATGGAATACTAAAGGAAAAAGATATACTTTTGAAATGATTTGGGGAGGGGGGGCGATTGTTAACTTATGAAGTTGCATGATTGCAACTCTGTAAGCAGCTATTCTAGGGAGCGCAGAATTCTAAGAAGTGCCACTGTGTTATTAAAAGGACAGTAATTCCTTATATCTCTTTAGCATGGCTTAAAGCACATCTGCCTCCATACGGGGATGGGGGGGTGGGGGGAGGGGAGCTCTTGGTAGGTGATTTCCCTGCCCAACTATAATGCTAGGTCTCCACCCAGGCTGCGGATTCAACCCCCTTAAATAATGAAAATAGTTTTCCCTTATTAGACTTTTTCTACTACTTTAACAGAATCACCATAGAAGACACAAATCAGTGTGCCTAAGAACTTAACTTTCAGAGAAATAATGCATAAGAGGAAATTTGTACCCTAAACTTGGGCACCATCAACAATAAGACAGGATCCCAGACTAAAAAAAAAAAAAAGAGAAAATGAGGGTTTGAGGGTTTATCTTGGTGGTATAACATTCACCTAGCAAGAGCAAGGCCTTGAGTTCTATTCTCGACTCCAACAGGGGAAAAAAGGAAAAACCATGACCTTCACCTCACCATTCAGCTCCAGGATTCCTGACTGCATGCAATATGACCAGCTGTCTTATGCTTCTGAACCCAAGACTTTCATCCCACAGTAGACAGTACTTTAAAACTGTTACACAAAATAAACTTTCTCTTCTGAAGTTGTCTTGTTGGTATTTTGTCGCCAATAAGAAAAGTAAATTAAACAAGAAAGTATTTTACAAAGAAGTCAGGAGACTGCTATAAACACTGCCTTGTTTGTAGGTTTTTGGAACAGGTTTCCAGGAAGAATGTGAAAGAACTTGGAACTTCAAGCTAGAGAAATTGTAAAATGATATAATCAGAGCTTAATTGTATACCTGACTAGAATTGTAGAAGACCAGATTGCTAAAGAGGAAAGCCATGGAGCTTTGCATCTTGGAATTTCAGAGAATTACAGCCCTCACTTCAGAAATGGATTACAGTCACCCCCTTATTGGTTATGTTTTTAGCAAAGAAATCAACTGAACTCTATTTATGTAATGAGAACTTGAACTAGGCTGGACTAAAATAATGGACTCATTTACTTGATGGATGAAGTTTCAAGACAGCACAGAATTCAGCCCATGGTATGGTTACTATCTGTAATGAGAAAGACGAGGGGGGTCAGAATGACAAGAGAATACAGTTTGGTACGAAGGGAACTTTGTTAAGCTTAAAGTTACAGGCAATGGGAGTAACACAAGGAAGCTAAGCCTGTGGCAAAGAAAATGATCTATAAATGGAAACCTTAATGTATGTACTTGGAAAATAAGAAAAATGATAGGAGTAGAGTATACTTCCCATCAACAGCTCCAATTTGCAAAAGTAGAAACACTTATGAATGGAGACAACATAAGTTGTGAATGTCACCAAAAGAAACCATGCTTAAAAACAACTATCAAAGAAGTATTTCTTCAGAGTTATCCTTAGCAGCACACAGGTGATCCAAATGATGTCAAGTAGGACAACAGAGCTTTCCAATAAGTTCCAGGTGGTAATGGTATTTCAGGCATGAATGATGTCATGGAAGAGGTTTAATGCAGGCTGCATTGAGGTTCTAGAAAGTTATGACACAAAGAAGTGTGATGTATGCTCAGATTCCTTGCAGAGAATCCTAGAAAGAACATTGTGAAATGTAAGGAAAGTGAAGTCTAAATTTTAGTGGAGACTCCAGTATGTTCAAAACACAAAGAAATATAAGAAACACAAAGAAACACACAAAAAATGCTAAGGAAATCTGAAATGATGGATTGGAGGGGCCCAAGAGAGATAAAAAGTATGAAGATCAATACATCATAGAATCCAATTAAGAGTTGCCTTTAAAAACATGAATAAACGAGAAAATGTAGCTAAACACAGAAATGAACAATCAAATGCTCAAATTAATAAAATTAGAGGTGAAAAATTAGAGGTTCTAAAATTTCCAAGAAAATACAGAGACTCTTTAGAGACTACTTTGATAGTTTATCTTCCAAATACATAGGAAATCTAGAAGCAATAGATAAATTCATACATACTTATTTAAATTGAGAGGGTACAAATAACTATACATAGATGTATTGCACAGTGTGGCAAGATATAACCTTTGGTGCAAGATTAACATAAATGTGATTGTAACCAACCACTTTATAACTGGATTTAAGTCCCATTCCATAAGGGAGAACTCACACTTGGGCAAGAATTGGTTACTTGGTAGATTACAGGCACTAGAGTTAAACCTACTGCTAATTATCTTTGTATTCACAGATTATCTTAGCTCTCAATGCTCATCAGAGAAGATTCTTCAGCTGGTCAGAGTGCAAAGAGACTGTGGCATTCCCAGTCTTAAATTGGCCATATCTGATAGAAACCCTCCTGCCATGGCTCTGGGAAGGAGGCAGAGGTTAGAGAAAGTATTGCTACAATAGAGAGGACAAGGCAGAGATGTTGCAAAGTGGCTGTGGCTATATGAATAAGAGTTGCACAATATCTATCAAGCCAGCCAAAAATCTTACTACATCATTTTTGGATATCTGCATCAAGGACTCTAAGTAAATATGCCATATAACTACCTGCACTTTTGTTTTCATTGCTGTGTCATTCACAACAGCTAAGAAGTGGAATCAGCTTAGAAGTATAATCACAGAGGAATGGATAAAGAGAATGTGGTACAAAATCATAAGTGTGAAATTTTGTTTAGCCATGAATAAAAGTGAAATAGTGATATTTGCAGGAAAATGAAAATGGATGAATTTGAAAATCGTTATATTAATGGGAAAAGGCCAGAATCAGAAAAAGAAATATTACACTTCCCTCTATTATATAGGACCCAGATTTATGTTCTCTCTCTCTCTCTCTCTCTCTCTCTCTCTCTCTCTCTCTCTCTCTCTCTCTCTCTCTCTTTCTCTCTGTATAATCTTTGAGGTGTAAAATTATAAATTCAGTCAATTTGATAATTAATAAATAACACTATAAGTTCATTCAGGTTGATTTGACATGCACCCACATCTCCATATGTTAAGCTTACTTTTCAAATAAAAATAAAAATGGTGCCACAATTCTACCTAACATTGTATGTGTATTCATGTGCAACTGAAAGCATATACTATAACAGGTGGTGAAGACCTTTAATGAAAGTCCCTCTTGTAATATCCTGTAGTTTACATACGATAATGAATATTTAAGTGCTTAAGTACTGATAAGATTTGATAGGTGTCATGACACAATAAAGGAATATGGGGAAAACACACAGATCTACTTAATGTGTGCCTATATAACAAACACATAATCTAAACAAAATATGAGACAAACACTTATGACAGGATGACTTTCTGCAACTGGTCCTGTGAATGTAGATGGTATTTATACCAGCCTTCAGCTCATTCTATTTTTTTTTCACTTCCAGAGAGCACTTTAGCAAATCTTGGCTCTTTCCCCATAGAGATAGTCATACCTTTATTCCAGAAAATTCCAGCACATTGGATTGAGTTGTTGACTGTTGATCTTTCTCCTAGACTTTAATCACAGGCATGGTTTCCCCTGGGGAAATCTGGATAAGTCACCCCTGCTATCACTGTAACTCTGTTCTTTGCCTGTAGCCCTTATGCCACATAGGATTCAAAGTGGCAGTGGTTGGAGGAAGCCTTAGCTTCCATCTCAAAGGAATTGTCACTGTGCTTTCTGCATAGGTGCAGTGTGTACATTGGTTACTGATTCAGAGCATCAACCTTGTCTCATCCCTGCAAGCTCACACCTCTTACACACACAAGACTAGAATTGTGCTTCCAAATGCTCATCTCATCATCTTAACAAGCAGATGATTCATGTTGTGGAAACATGATGTCTTAGTCAGGGTTTCTATTTCTGCACAAACATCAAGACCAAGAAGCAAGTTGGGGAAGAAACGGTTTATTCAGTTTACACTTCAACACTGCTGTTCATCACCAAAGGAAGGTAGGACTGGAACTCAGGCAGGTCAGAAAGCAAGAGCTGATGCAGAAGCCATGGATGGATGTTACTTACTGACTTGCTTACCCTGGCTTGATCAGCTTGCTTTCTTATAGAACCCAAGACTACCAGCCCTGGGATTGCACCACCTACATTGGACCCTCCAATCTTCGATCAGTAATTGAGAAAATGCCTTACAGCTGGATCTTACAGAGGCATTTCTTCAAGGTAGTCTCCTTTCTCTGTGATAACTCCAGCTTGTGTCAAGTTGACACAAAATCAGACAGTACAATTGACCCCTTGTCAACTTGACACACAAAAACATCATATTAAGCCTCAACCCTTACTTTCTTATTAATCTCCAAGGTCTAAATACCTTTAAAAGTTCCACAGTCTTTGCAAATTTTTACATATTAAAATTTCAATCCCTTTAAAAAATCCAATCTCTTTTAAAATCCCAAGTCTTTTTTACAACTATAGCTCTTGTAACTGTGGGCTCCACTAAAATACTTACTTACTTCAAAAGGCAAAAATACGAGGGCACAGTCACAATCAAAAGCAAAATCAAACTCCAACCGTCCAATGTCTGGGAACCATTGAAGACCTTCTGGGCTCCTCCAAGGGCTGGGGTCACTTCTCCAGTCCTGCCCTCTGTAGCACACACCTTGAATTCTAGGCTCCAGCTGCCTGTACTCTACTGCTGCTGCTGTTCTTGGTGGTCATCTTATGGTACTGGTATCTCCAATATACTGCAACCAGGCTTCACCAATAGTCTCTCCTAGGCTCTCTTCATGGTGTCAAGCCTCAACTCTTTTGCATGACCACTTCAGTCCTGAGCCATCCATTGCAACTGAAGCTCTCTCCACCTTTACCAATGGCTTTCCATGGCCTCTCACAGAGCCAGGCCTCAGCTGCTCTTCATGACCCCTTCATTCCTTCAAAACCAGTACCACCTGGGTGACTCTTACATATTACCAAGTCCTGATGCAGCAAGAGGTACAACCTTGGCTATCTCTGGAACACAGCCTCTTTGTGCTCTTAGAAAACACTTCTCAGAAAATTTCACCTCAGTGATGCTGGTCTCTTCTTAATCATCACTAATTTCTTAGCTACAGCTAACCAGCATCAATAGTCCCAGTAATGCAAAGATTTCACTTTAGTAGTTCTGGTATCTTGTTAATCACAGCTGATACTTCAGCCCCAGCTAACCAAAGCCAAAGAATCTTCACAATCAAAACAGCAACAGCTCTGGTAAGAGTCTTTAATCTTCCCTCTGAAATTTCACAAGCCAGGCCTCCATCTTCTGCACTGTTCTCAACATTATCATCCAAGCTACTACAGAAAATCCCACAAAGCTCTTAACACTGAATAGATCTTCTAGCCCAAAGTTCCAAATTCCTTCTACAGTCCTCTTCAAAACATAGTCAGATTGTCATGGGAATACCCCATTATACTGGTACCAATTTTTCTTAGAGCTTCTATTCCTGCACAATCAAGACCAAGAACCAAGTTGGGGGAGGAAAGGGTTTATTTAGCTTGTACTTCCACATCACTCTTCATCATCAAAGGAAGTCAGGAATGGAACTAAGTAAGTCAGGAAGCAGGAGCCGATGTAGAAACCATAGACGGATGTTACTTACTGGCTTGCTTCCTCTGGCTTGCTCAGCTTACTTTCTTATAGAACCTAAGACTACCAGAGATTGCACCACCCACAATGGGCCCTCCAAGCCTTGATCACTAATTGAGAAAATGCCTTATAGCTGGATCTCATGGAGGCATTTCTTCAACTGAAACTCCTTTCTCCGTGATAACTCCAGCTTGTGTCAAGTTGACACACAAAACCAGCTAGTGCACATGATAAAACCAGTTAGTTCTATGAGCATGATCCAACCACCTCACATGTTTGGCTGCTAAGTGAGTTCCTTGGTCAGAAACAATCTTATGAGGAATACTCTTCTGTAGAATATATGATAAGTCTGTGGATAGTATTTTTGGCAGAAGCACTACTTGTTGGAAAGGCAAACCCAGAATAAGTGTTTATTCGAATAAAGACAATGCCTGTTTCCATTACAAATGTGGTTGAGTGTAATGAACATGCCACCTGGTCACTGGCTGATCACTCTATGCCATGATCACATCTGATGATCACATCTGATGCCATGCTGGATGTTTAGCATTAGTCTCTATCGATGGCAGGTTGGGTATTTGCAGCAGCCAACGCCAGGTCAGTCAGCCTTGGTAAATAGACTCTATGTTGTTTAGTTCATGTACAACCATCATCCTTGCCATCCTGGCCATGTTATTCATAAGCCCACTGGGCAGGGAGAAGCTGGCTGGGAAAGGAGATTGACTTTCTCTTACTTAATTGGTTATCCTATCCACTTAACTCTGACAACTTTTGCCAAGTTCACTTTAGAGTGACAATTTGTATACAACACAGATATCTTCATAACATTTTTCCATTTGGCGAAGTCTGTTCACATAACTCGACCCCAAATATCTTTCTCACCAATTTTTCAATCATGCTCCTTCTAAGACCCTGGCCATTAAGTCAAATGGTTGTCGGCAACCCATGAATATTTTTATAAATACACACCTGGGCATTTTTTCTTTTAAAGAGGAATATATAATCAGGTGTCCTACCCAAAAGTCAGCCATCTCCACAGATTCACCATGTTCATGGGTTGTTGTTGTTGTTCTTTTGTTTTTGACAGGGTTTTTCTGTGTAGCCCTGGCTGTCATGAACTTGCTCTGTAGACTAGGCTAGCCTAAAACTCAGACATTTCCTTCCTCTGCCTCTTGAGAGTTGACCTTAAAGGCCTGCACCACCACCTCCCAGCTTCAAAGATTTATTTTTAACACAGATCTTCATTGATGCCCCAGAAAGGGACTATTTTGCTATGCTTCCATTTGGATGGTATCTACATAGAACCATACCAGGTCCTGGCTTCCTTTTAATTACAAGGCAAATCACAAACGACCATAGGTGTATCAGATCAGAACTAACTATAGGTATTGGGGCCAATTTGTCCTGTAATGCATGCTGTTAGGGCCTACTTATGCATGATCACATATACACTTCTATTTATGTTGGACTTCTATTCACTTATTAACTTTATGGCTTGGTGGGTCACATAGTACCTTGATGACCTGTTACAAAATATTTTGTTTCCCCTAAGGCTCAATAGAATCTCAAGACTTATCTCTCAAATTAAGAATAACTGTTTTAACCTGAAGACACCACAGACATCATATATTCTACAGAAGAGTATTCCTCATAAGATTGTTTCCGACCAAGGAACTCACTTAGCAGCCAAACATGTGAGGTGGTTGGATCATGCTCATAGAACTAACTGGTTTTATCATGTGCTTGCTTCAAACTTCCAAAGGCCTCTTCTGTAATTTACCTATGGGTACCTGGTATTCCTCTCTACCTCTGGCACAAAGTAGATCTACCATATGACTCAGCTATACCATATCTTGACATGTTCCCAAATGACTTCATATTCTATTCTAGAGCTACCTCTTGGCCATGTTCATTTTTTTTCTGTATTCAAAATATTCACAATAGCTAGGAAATGGAAACAACCTAAATGTCCTTCAGCTGATGAGAGGATACTGAAAACACGGTACATAGACACAATGAAAATTTACTACACAGCAAAGAAATGTGAAATTTGAGAGTACCCGGAAGAGACTGAGCAGGGTATTTTAGTAATTCAGAACACCAGTTCATGGATCACCCTTTGCACCTCACTGCTTTGGCCTGACTGAAACTTAAATCTAGTTATAAATATAGAAGCAAATATAGATGGTGAGGCTGAGTCCCAAGGGACACCAGTGTTGTTTTGCTTAGTGTTTCTCTCAGGGAAGAACATGAGCAGAGCCATATGCAGGGCAGGATTAACTTTCTAGGATGAGAATGGAATGGCTAATACTACAGCGGGGTAGAAATGCACCCACTCCTAAATGTGTGGAGACTACTTCCTCGGGCTCAGTTAATGCATCAGAGTCAAAGACATATATGCTGTTGGCCCCATTAGGTCCTCCCATAATTCTCCTCCAAATTACAGGATCCCACTCTTTTTCTATCATGGCACTAATTTTGACTATAGGCACTCTTTGTAACAGATACTTAAACTATTGTGGCAAGTCAAACAAATGTAAGATAAAATACTCTGTTTTTCAGAAACCTGTGGTTTCAAGGTACTCCTAGAATTGTTTATATAGTTAACATGTATCTGATGCTGGAAATTTACATCATTTTTCTGTGCTGTTTATCCAGATACGGTACTTGAGGCATCCAAGCAATATATTCCTCACTATTACATAATATTCAAATGTTACATATGACAAGTGTCACTAAAATACTTGCCTTTTGTGGGGAACCGCAGCTGCCACCCTATACATATATATTGAACACCTGGTCTCTGGCAAGAGCAGAGAGCAGTGAGATAAACAAGCCTTAGTTGGAAAAGCTGTGTGCCTCTAGTTTCTGATGCAAGCTGGCATGATTTCTCGTAGCCTGTTATGCTTTGCCACGTAGCCGATGCTGATTGGGACCAGGGAAAGTATTTAACCCACAAGGGCTGGGGGCCGAAAAGAATAATTAGGAGTAAGTATGTAAGGAATAGTAAGTAAGATGTAAGAGAGATTAGGAGTAAGTATATAGATAGTATTGAGTAAGTATGTAGTATAGTAAGTAAGAGAGAATAGGAATTAGGAGTAAGTAGAATTAGGGCTGGTGATGGGTTAGGAGAGATTTAGAAGTAAGTATGTAGAACTGGGGCTGGTAATGGGATAGGAGAGAAGATGTAGATATAGAAGTAAGATGTAAGGACAGATGTAAGATGTAGAATCAGGAATAAGTATGTAACTAATAAGACATAACTAATAAGATGTAATTAGTAATAAGTAAGATGTAAGAAGAAGATATAGAAGAATATAAAAGAAGCTAGCTAGCTAGAGAAGAAGTAAAAATGAAGGTTCCTGATTAAACTGCATGGAGAAGGGCTTGGTGTTTGCCTCCTTATTTCCGCTGGACGGGTAAGGCAGCCTTTTATAAATGGTCATTCAGGAATATTGAATACATTTATCTTATGTGTAAACAATCTACCTCGTGGATCATTGATGCTCTCCATACTATCAGAGAACTGTTGATGTTCTCCATACTATCAGAGAACCATTAACAACTTTAAGAAGCATACCAGGTTCATGAGAGAATACATCCTTTTTTACAGTGCTCTTTTTTAAAATCAGTTTTGGTACCAAAAGACGTTATAGGAAGGGTTCTATGGAACACCAGAACCAATATTACTCATATATGTGTTTTTAAAAGAAATTTATAAGATTGGTTTACATGATAGGAGCTGGACAAACCAACAAAGGCTATATTTGTACACTGGAGAGACAGAAAAGAAAGTAATTGCTTAGTTCAAGAGTATGAATGTGTTCACATAGTCACAATCCTATGCTGAGAGACTAGAATTCCCCTGGAGGGTTGTTGACCTACCTACTGAATCTACCTTCAGTGTCCGAAGAACTAGGAGTCTGAGTGGAGGATAAGCAGGGGTAGATGTTCACTCAGGAAGAGAAGCCAAAGAGAAGTATATACACTGCTTTCTCCTTAGACATCTCTATATCTAGGCAATTTGTTGGATAGTGCCACTTATTTTGAAAGCAAATCTTCTCCCTTTAATTATCTCTAGAATACACTCATAGACAAACCCAGAGCTGTTTCTAAGATGATACCCCATCAGTCAAGCTGGCAATCAAGAACAATGGTCACTGCTTAGGTGTGTCACTGTGTTACCCACGCTGCTCTTGAATTCTTGCCTCAGTCTCTGGAGTAGTTAGATTACAGCTTTGGCTACTTATTTGTAGATGTAGCCTTGAGCAAGGGACTCGATGTTCCTAGGCTGCTTCGTGGGATATGAGAATATTAAAATATACTCGTATCATTGAGTCACTATGACTCCATTGCATATAAATCTTTTTGGAAATAGTATATATGAATATATATTTGAATTATTAGCAATGAGTAACCTGAGGCTCAGAAAACACACTAGTATTTATTGTGTAAAAACTACCAGTACAGTGTACTCTTACTAACCAAAAAAATGTCTTTATTTCTCAAACTTAAATAGTTCTAGCTGCATTGCAGGTATCTGTCTTTGAAGATCTCAGTGAATTAAGATGATTGGTTTCTGCAATCATTACCAAAGCTAAGGATGAACATTTGCACAAAACATGCTTTCGTTCCTCCAAACATTTGAATCTGTATTCAAGCAAGATAAAACTAAAATTATAGCTAAAAAAACATGTTTATGAAAATAAATACTAAAACACTTTTTGAGAAGATAATAGAATGGATGAACCAATAAGGAAACTTTATCCCATAACTTGTGAAATATGGCTTTAATAATATTTTCAGTTTTCCCAAATATTCTATAATCCTATACTTTTCCTTCCTATTCCAACTCTTCTTTGTAGACAAATTATTCTGTTTATTTTTAGTTTTGTATATGTATTTCTTTAAATGACTGAATACATGGTGAGGTGAGTTAATTAGAGAGGTTACTAATGAGAATCAGGAGAAATAAAATGTTTAATCTCTGTCAAAGATATGAAGGCAATTTTTAGAGCAGAAGTGACAATATAATTAACACCAGAATGGGATGTCTATATTTTACCTAGCTTGTTCTCTCCTCGAACTCTCCCCCTCCTCTCATTTTTGTGTTGTTACACAAATATTTCATTCTATTAGAAAATATTCTTTCTTAACTCCACTTTGTATTGTAAAGAATTGTCTCACTACATAAGAGCACTGACTGCTCATTCAATGGACCAATGTTCAGTTTCGCATACCTACATGGCAGTTCACAACCATCCATAATTCTAGGTCCAGGGATCCTATGCCTTCTGCCCACCATAGGCACTGCCATGTAAGGGATACACAGATATGCATGCATGAAGACACTAATAAATGTAAAATAAGCCAGGTGGTGCTGGCATACACCTTTAATCCCAGCACTTGGGAGGCAGAGGCAGGTGGATTTCTGAGTTCGAGGCCAGCCTGGTCTACAGAGTGAGTTCCAGGACAGCCAGGGCTATACAGAGAAACCCTGTCTTGAAAAACCTATATATATATATATATATATATATATATATATATATATATATATATATATATATATATATATGTAATAAAAGCAAAATTAAAAAGGGATGTCTCACACATGGAATGCTGATAGACAGGTTGGCTAGATATTCCATCTCTCAAAATTCTGTGGGTATGCTGGGAGGCTTGAAGCTCAGGTGGACAAGTGCAGAATGATACCAGTGAGATATTGGACAATAGGTGAGAATTTGAAAATGTTGTGTAGTCTTTATCAACCATTTCCAGGTGTGTCCTATGCTGAGCTTGAAGGAGGACTATACTTGGCAGAGAATCCAACCTGATGAGCAACTGTGAATGAAAACATGATGTGGTTTAAAGACATTTTATGTGAATGTGCAGTCTTTTAGAACCTCCTGGACCACTAGATATGCCTTCTGTCATAGTAACCAGCAAAGGAAATAATTAGGTGAAGAACTGCAGCAAGGTTTTCTAAATGTTCTAGATCCTAGAACATAAGCAAAATAGAATATAGACCACATATTTGTAATGTGTGTTTTGTGAGACAATTAAGTCTCTGTTGTCCTTAGACATCAGTAGTTGGAAATTGATGTGGAACATAATGGTCTATATCATCACCTATTCACTAAGAGATAACAGCAAAAGTAAATGTCACCTCTGAAAGGACAAGAAAAAAACTTCTTGGAATGCCAATAAAGACATCAGAACTACAGGTGATCACACATACCATCTTACTTCCATAAACTGAAGAACACCTCTAGCATCTACCACAACCTCTCTTTTTTGGTAATAATTGTTTTTACACAAGGACTAGGTAAGGATCTATCCAAACAATTCCAGTAGTCCTCTTTTCAAGCCAATGATTAGCCTGAGCAACTTTTAACTAAAACCCTAGAAGAATCAGCATTACAAATACTTAGGCACTGTAGTAGTCACCATGGGATGTCTTCCCTTCTCTTTGTTCCTGCCTTCCTCTTGTCACAGGTACAGTTCTAGAAATGTTTTTATTTTGCTTTATATTATCAGAGGTAGCCTTCTTAGCAAAGGCTAATATTACACAAATTTCTCCCACTTTATAAAAAAGCATACAAATATTTTAATCTCTCCTACCTAGTAAAATTTTTGCTTATACAAAGCACACCTCCGTTGTATGTCTGAGAACTTGGTGGTCTGAAGGGACTAACCTCATCTCCCTTTCCTTTATTTCTCTTTGACTGATTCTTTTTAAACTAGCATGATGGGAAAGACCATGAAGCCAGACACCAAATGGTTTAGAATAAAAAAATACAAGAACAAAAACAACAACAATAAAACAAAAACAAAAACACAACCAACAAGTGACGCTCCTGTCCAGGAGAGCTTGCTAGCCAGGTTTGAGTTCTGGAACACCCTTTTGTAAAAGAAATTGCCTTGCCAAACTTTGTTTATCTGTTCTCTTATGTGACACCAAGATTATTCATTCTTTGTTTGCTTCAAACAAGGGGGAAATGACCAAGCTTACATACTACTTTCTTCAATCACAAAAAATAATGCTGTAAGATGAAATGCCTGTCAGATACTATGGCAGATTTCTCAAAGGTGATGTACTCAATACTGACTCCAAGAAGACTCAAGAGGGAAAACCTGCATGTCTAACACACCTCCTCTATAAAAAAAGCCTCTTATCCTTTACCAGGAAAAGGTATAGATCAAACTTAAATCTCATTTCTCTGAGTCATGAGATCCTAGCTGATTTAATTATTACATGTGGGAACACTGAGGTAATCAGGCTCTAACACATCTCTCAATCAACCTCTAAATGGCTTGGCCTGCTTCCAATTTCTTTCAGCTTACTCCCAACTTGCAAACCACATTATATCAATATTCATGAACTGTCCCTGTTAACTCATGATTTGCTCAAAGGCCTCTATAGTTTGCTCTGACAACTCCCTTAGGCTTGCTCTGTAGATGCAGAGATCTCTGGCTGAAGGGATTTTCCTCTGACAATTCTAAATTGTCCTCTGTCCAGGCATGTAGCACAAGACTCAAGCACTTCTGTGTTTCACTCCAGTCTGAAATGATTTTTTTCCATCACTTTCCCTTGTCAAAATTATACACAGCATTGAATTCCTCATTCAGATACACCTTCCTATGAAAAGCATTTTCCATCCATCCTATTGAATACCTGTCTCCATCCCTGCCTCTTTTCTTTCTCTCTCTCGTGAGCAGCTATTTTAATTGAGTTATTGATCCCCAAGTATCTTCTCTAGGGTGATTTCTCAATTTCTTTTCTTCCTGTAAGTCTATTCCAAGCTTCTCTTACTAGGTAGTGTAGTCTAGAATACTACAGCATTAAATTTGTTGCGTAACAGCACCTCACAGTGAAGAATCATATCACAGTTATCAAACTTCAGTTTAACAAGACTCCTTCCCCACAGGCCTTTTCCTTCATCAGCACTTCTTCCATCTCTTCTCTAATACTAAGATCTCTATAGCCCACTCCAGGTCTTTCTATCTTCTTGGCCATCTGGTAAATCACTACTTCAATCTTTCTTTTTGATGAGCCAGAAACCAATAGGAGAACATGGTCCATACTTTAACTAACTAGCTTCAGGTTCTTTGTCTCTCAAAGGGAGACAGGAAGTTGTAATTCCTCCTCTGTAGACTAAACCCAGATAGCCTATGAAGCAATGCAGAAGAACTGATGTTCTGTCATAGGTCATTCTCATAAAAATACAAAACTCTATTAAGCAGTTTCTAAGACATAAAGAAACAGGTGTTATCTAGCTTAGCTACTGAGTCCCTAAGCAAATGCATGTCGTCATGTTGAATTTCAGGTGAATAAATAAAACATTTATCTACTAGTTGTTGTTATTCTTGCTGTTTAAATATGATGTCTACTTAAAAATAAACCTGCAGTAAGCAAAAACATCACACACCAAAGTTAACCAGACCCAAAGTCTATATAACTCAGTGAACCGTAAAAATAGGCATTCAGAACTGAAGCTGTGAAACTTCATGTTAAATTTTATACTTTCAGGATCAAATATATTTTGTACACTTATTTATAACAAAACACACGAACTCAAAACCCAACAATTAGTTCTATATCCTCTTTGAGAACTCATGTTATGTGAAGGAAGTGTCTCTGGAGGACAGGAAGACAAAGGGAAAACAAGATTGGTGATTAACTTTCCTCTGGGACTCTGAAGGAGAAACTGTCTTTGGCCACAGTATCAATAAATCATATAGCTGTTCACTGTGGTCCATTTAGTGAGCATCACAGAGTTTGAGCATCCAAACTTTTAAGTTGTATACCACAGAAATAGTCTCCTGTCAGCGATATAGCTGTCTCCTGAGAGGCTCTGCCAGTGCCTGACAAATTCAGAAGTGGAAGCTCACATCCATCCATTGGGCTGAGCACAGGGTCCCCAAAGAAGGAGCTAGAGAAAGGACCCAAGGAGCTGAAAGGGTTTGCAGCCCCATAGGAGGAACAACAATATGAACCAACCAGTACTCTCAGAGCTCCCAGGGACTAAACCATCAACTGAAGACTACACATGGCTCCAGCTGCATTTGTATCAGAGGATGGTCTAGTCAGTCATCAGTGGGAGGAGAGGCCCTCAGTCTTGTGAAGGCTCAATGCCACAGTGTAGGGGAATGCCAGGGCCAGGAAGTGGGAGAGGTTGGGTTGATGGGGAGGGGGAGGAACAGGAAGTTTTTTTAGAGGAGAAACCAGAAAAGGGGAAAACATTTGAAATTTAAATAAAGAAAATATCTAATAGGAGGAAAGAAAGAAAGAAAGAAAGAAAGAAAGAAAGAAAGAAAGAAAGAAAGAAAGAAAGAAAGAAAGAAAGAAGAAAGAAAGAGGAAGGAAGGAAGGAAGGAAGGAAGGAAGGAAGGAAGGAAGGAAGGAAGGAAGGAAGAAAGGAAGGAAGGAAGGAAGGCAGGCAGAAAGAGTCTCCTGTATCCAAAGAACTTCCAATACAGTTTTGCAGGCCAAAGTAACCTCATGAGATAACAATGAGAGTAGACAGTGTAGAATTAAGTCATTAACGCAAGGACTCTTGCTTGACCACCACCCTTTTCTCTATCCAGGTTTATATGGCTTTAGACACTTCAAAATCTTCTTAGCTTAAACTGAATGATGGTTTTACCTTCCTGTTGAGGTCTTGAGGAGATCAAATGAAATCATGTAATCGAAGAGCTTAGGAGAGGTTGGTTTTTGCTGTCTCGTCATGATCCTGACTATAGACACGGACTAGTTACTAATGAGATGGATTCTAGACAGGGCTTCCTAAGAGTAATCAAACAAGGCTGAACTTCAGGACACTGGCACATATGTGGGAGACCGGGAAGACAACCAAGGCTGAGGAAGCAAAGACGCCTTATAGATGACAACAAAAACATACCTTTAGGTAGCCATGCCTGAGTAGGGAACACACAATACAACAGGCTTTGCCAAGGCCCGACAGAAGTCTGAGTGGACCAGGGTGTTGACCCTTTCCACAGGCCATTGAACAGTGTATTAACCTCACATTATGCCTCCCCATGCCACGGAAGAAAACCATGAGCAAGTATAACATTGAGAACCTTGGCCTAGATCGTAGAATTTAGCTGAAAATTTTAGCAAAATGAAAATTCTGCCTTTTCCTTCCAGATATTTGTAAATAATCATTTCATAAACCTGGGGGCCCTGGACTAGAGTATGCTGTAGAATGTGTGTGTGTGTGTGTGTGTGTGTGTGTGTGTGTGTGTGGCAGCATTAGCAATGCCTAAGAGTTATTGGGAAAATCTCTCACCTGTCTTTTTTATAGTGACCTTCTCTGAAAGGCTTGTTATGTTATTAAGACAACTGGTTAAATTAAGCTCTAAGGAAAAAAAAACCTAATAGAATAATTAATTTTGTATTGTACAAATTTCCAGTAATAAGCATTACTAATGCTTCATTTTTGGGCCACTGGATAACTAATTTAAACTTTTTCTCATTATGTAGTCAATTTAGTTAATTTGAGGAGGCCACATTAGTTTTTCTCCTCCTCCTTACTTTTATTAGCTTTTGGCCATCTTCCAACTTGTCTTAATCAAAATGCTTATTATTTGTGTCTTGCCATTAAGGATAATCTAGTTATTCTATAGATAGCAAATTGCATGTTAGAAAAAAAATGGAATCATTTAGTTGCTACCACACAATTCTTCTGCTTCTTCCGGGTAAAAGCAGAATTATTTGCAATTCAATGGCATGGAGTCATTCCAGGACAAGGGCTAATGGCAGTTAAAGGAAATGTTCTCTGACAACTGCATTGTGGGAACTAAAGTCTTTTACTTTGAATATTGAATAATCTTATGTATATTTATCCCACCAATACTATAAAAAAGAACAGTAATTTTTTATAAACAACTCAGTTAATTTTCTTCTCTCAAATACTTATTGGATGCCCTACTAAGTGCCAGGCATGATTTCTATATTCTGGGTGGAGCCAGAAGCAAGACAAACTCATTCCTCTCACAAGGCTTGTGTTCTAAGAGAGATCAGAAAGCTAAACTTGCTGTTGTAATATCACTGTACTTGGGCAGGGTCCTCACAGTCTTTGGAAAGGTCTATAGAGATACAGAAGGAAAGCACTGTGAAAAGGGATCATGGATGCAGAAAGGTCCTATTTTCTGTGGTGTGGTCTGAAAAAAACATGCCAGATAACAAGAGCATTTGATCAGGAATAATATGCAATGCAGACATACAGTTTCCTATGCTCCATGCTCATCCATAGCCATAAATCAACAGCCTGGATAAGGAGATGTAGCAGGGCTTCTCACTCATCAAAATGCTCTAAACTTGTAGTGCTAACCAGAGCACGGGTCTCTGTCTTTCAAATATTAATAAATGGTTGCCTGCTTAATATTGACTTGAAGGAGACACTGTAAATCTGAGAGGTTGCCACTCCAGTATACATCATGCATATTACAGAAATTAGCAGGCTCCAACTGCCCAGAAGGCTGAACAAAAGTGGGATTTATACTCTATCCTCCCTGATCTTTCACACATGAATCAAATGATATATTCCCAAAGAAGAATTAGAAACTGACACGCTCTGTGCCAGCATGTAGATAAGGTTGGGACCTGTGTACATCAGAGGTTGCACTACGATCTCATGTGTCGCCACCATATGGAGATTAATTTGGCTCAAGCCCTGCTGATAGTTACAATTAATAATCATCCTTACACAATGCCAGCCGGTCACCACAGAAACGTGCTTCTGAATGGAGCTGGAGTCATCAAGCACGACCCAGGCATCACCTGCTCCCGTTCTCCCCTTTGTCAACCTTAAAATTAAAGACTGTCACAAACCTCTGATGGGGGGAAACAGCTTTCTGCTGCCCTTAGGAATCCTGGAAGCAGCTTTCACAATGACCCAGTACCAAATCCAGGCCCTATTCTTCTTTTCAGTCCCATTGAGGGCCTTTTAAAGCAAAAAAAAAAAAAAAAAAAAAAAAAAAAAAAAAAAAAAAAAAGTTCAAAGAAGTGCTGTATGTGGATTTTTCAGCTCACAGCAAATTTGAATTTGCTAACTACTAGAAACAGGAAAAGGAGACCAATAAAAGAAGTAAATAATGAAAATTGACTACTTGATCCAGATAGAATATGGGGAAATTTTAAAGACACAGCAGAACCGAGCATTGAATTACATTGTAGCACAGATTAAAAGTGAATGCTGATCTGAGCTAGGTCTGGTATTTTCTGTCTTTGTGACCCAGAGCAAATTTTCCACCATCTCTGTGCTTTTGTTGCCTCAGCTGCAAAGAGGGATTAATAGGAATGCCTTGGGCTGGAGACAGGGCTCAGTCTTTAAAGGATAGGCTGCCAACCAAAGAGACAAAGGTGGTGCCCTGCTCTAATATTTATACCTTACACCTTGTGAATACATCAAAAGACCATGTGGAGGGTCCTTAGTGTTACTTGTCCCACTTAGGTCTGTCTAATAATAATTAATAATAATAATAATAATAATAATAATAATAAGTGTATACTTTGCAGAATTTGAAAGGCATAACCACTGAGCATTTTGAATTCTTCTGAATTTTCTTATAATGCTGAGCTTTAGAAAGATCTTTTCTCTGGTAAAATTAGTGGGATTTATTTACCAGTAGAATAGTGATTGATTTTCTTTAATTAAAATAAATCCTAATAGATATTTTAAGACACTTCCCAGTGCTCTGTCAGGAACCTAGAATGCTTTTAGCATTGGAAATGGTATAACAAGCTGGATTCCTAAATTACTTGGCTTCCAATAGCTGGTGATGGTGAAGATTCACCCCAGAACTAGATGCTGAGCAGTTCCTACACAATGGTGATATTGCGTGTGCCCTAGGGAGCCTAACACAACCCTGGTCAGATTTCCCCAAAGGGCAGTGACTTTTTCCAAGAAGATTATGATTGATATTCTGTGCCTCCATTCTCACAAATTGTTTATAATGCTTCCATCATCAGTTTACGGTGACATAAGAATTTGTTACATATTTTGGGCACATTTCCATCACAAGTATTTATCCATTTAACTTCTGGCATTTGCAAATATAAGCTTCATTTATTTGAAAATACCCTACTCCTAATTCAGGTTCCATTTCTGGATATTGCCATTTTATTTTTACTGCAGTACCCTTGAACCAATATGATTGTCCTCAATGCCAAGCAATTTTCTACAAATCATCTGCATTTATGCACATCCTGCACACATAAGTACTACTTACCAGCTTTGTTTTGAACTGTTTTTATTAGAGTTAATATATATATATGTTTATATATATAAACATATGTAAGTATATGTATATATAGTATATGTATATATATACTATCTGTGTATATATATATATAAAGTTACTATGTATAGTGTATATATATATATATATATATATATATATATATATATATATATGGAATAACAATTAGTGAAAAGAAGACTTCGTGAATTTGAAGGAGAGAAGAAATGGGTATATGGGAAGTTTTAGAGGAAGGAAACAGAAGGAAGAAATGTTTCTGGAGTCGCAGGGGAGCCGCAGGGCTGCAGGGACAGGATCCTCTCAGCTTCTGAGTGACAGAGGAGGATCAGCATCCTTCTCTGCCCCTTCCCTGCAAGTGGAGGGCCTACCTCCAGGGAATGCCTTATACCAGAGACTCGGGCAAGAGCCGCCATTTTCTCTCTGGTGAGCTTGAGACTAGAGCAGCCAGCTGGGAGGCACAGGCCCCATGAGTCCCAGGGAAGCCGCAGGGTGGCAGGGACAGTATCCTCTCAGCTTCCAAGTGACAGAGGTGGATCACTGTCCTTCTCTGCCCCTTCCCTGCAAGTGGAGGGCCTACCTCCAGGGAGTGCATTAAGCCAGAGACTCGAGTAAGAGCCACCATCTTCTCTCTGGTGAGTTTCTAAGACCAGAGCAGCCAGCTGGGAGGCACAGGCCCCATGAGTCGAAGGGGACATGCAGGGCAGCAGGGACAGGACGAGCTCTAGTCAGAGACACTAAGAACATCTAACACCAAAAAGCAAGAGATGGCGAAAGGCAAATGCAAG
>NW_022196895.1:68465370-68512549 GCF_008632895.1 Mastomys coucha
CATGTGTATAGTAGAGGATTGCAATTTGATCATCAATAGGAGGAGAGGAGCTTGGCCCTGTGAAAGTTATGTGCCCCAATGTAGGGGAATGCCAGGGCCAATAAGTGGGAGATGGTGGGGTGGCAGGCATGGGGAGGGGGGAGGCAACAGGAGCTTGTTTTTGTTGTTTTTGTTTCTTTCTTTGTTTTTTGGAGGGGAAACTGGGAATGGAGAAATTTACATGTAAATAAAGAAAATATCTAATAAAAAAAAGAAATGTTTCAATTATATCTAAAAAAAATTAAATGCAACAAAAGATGATGGTGTGTACAACAAAATCCTTGGAAGATTAGGGTAGTCGTTCATTTCACAATAGGCAGAGATACATAGTTAACAGAGCTATCAGTATATTTCACTAGGGTGTAAATTTCTAGTCAGAACATGTTATAAAATATGTGATTTTGCGTTCCAGAAATGTGTGATCCTTTTCTAAATGAAAGCTACAGTCTGTGTAAGAGTCACCCTGTCCTCATGGTGTTATCTCATCAGAACTGGGGCTCAAGAAACTAAATAAGAGAAATGTAAACCAAATGACAGAGATGCTAAATGATGTGGCTATTGCTATGAACCACAAACTATATACTCTGTCATTCAATTAAGAATCTCGTGTCTTTTGCCAGCATCTATAAACCATAGCACAACAAACTGTTAACTTATTAGTACCATAAAATAGCACAAAACTCACAACATTTTTGACATGCATCAATTCTGAATTCATTTTATTTCAAGTATGCAATAATGGTGTCCACTACAGAGTTCAAAGATGGGCAATGGATACTATAGAGATGTTGAGAATTCTTAGTCTAGACAGAATGGAGAAGCAAATTCGCATTCTGTTTTAGACAAGGGTGTGACTGAGAGATTTGGATTCCTGATACAGGAGTTGGATTGGAAAGCAAGAGTAGGAGTGTTTAAGAGAACAGATTCTTCGAGTTTCTTCAAGCTGATTGAAAGCATCTGCTTGTATGCAGATAATTGTTATTGCAATTATAAGCAATTCTTCTCTGGTCACTAAATATATCCTAAAAAACAAAACAACAAAAAAACTTACTTCCACCCAGTTTTGGGAAAAACATGTTTCTCCTTTAAATATCTGAAAAAAAATCAACCCTGTATCTTATAAATCAAGTTAAATATAGTCCTAATAGAAATTATAAAATTGTGTCAAATCTGACATATTAAAGATGCACTTACGGGATTTCCACCTTGGGGTGGTAGTGTGAGGCATGCTATAGTCCAACTCCACAGTAAAAATTTGAAACTCAGTATCTAGGATTTCTTTTTACAGGTAAATTATTCATTTTTTATTAGATATTTTCTTTATTCACATGTAACATGATACCTCCTTTCCTAGTTTCCCCTTCAAAAAAATAAAAAAATAAATAAAAATAAAGAAAAAACCAACAAACAAAAACAAAATCAAATCCCTGTTCCCTTCCCCCTCCCTCTGCTCACCAACCCACCCTCTCCTGCTTCCTGGCCCTGGCATTCCCCTACACTGGGGCATAGAACCTTCACAGGGCCAACGGTCTCTCCTCCCATTGATGACCGACAAGGCCATCCTCTGCTATACATATGCTGCTGGAGCCATTAGTCCTACCATGTGTACTCTTTGGTTGGTGGTTTAGTCCTTGGGAGCTTTGAGGTACTAGTTAGTTCATATTGTTGTTTGTCCTAAGGGGCTGCAAACCCTTCAGCTCCTTGCGTCCTTTCCAGGATTTTAAACAACAAGCTCTTACAGCCTTTGAGAGCTTTCCAATATGGTCATGGCATGTGGATCACCATAATTCACAACATTTGTTAAAAACCGCCTATGGTAGCTGGGATCTGTCTAGTATGTATCCTGCAGCCTCACATGCTCTTCTCTTAACGCCTCAGGACAGAAGTTGCCTCTGGAGGGACACAACAATGAACATAAGGCTCCATAGCTATACAGATCTCCTTCAAGAGACACAGTGTTTTCCCTGGGAAAGTGAGATTGCAGAGTTTATCTTCCTCATCATCGTCCTCAGCTATCCTCAGGTTTTACAAGTTCTTGGTGAGTGTAGCCGAGAAGCTAGGATCCCTGCTTCCATCCAACCTACACAAACTTTATCACGGGTTTAGACGATAAAGAATTCTAAGCCTCTATTTCCTCTCACCTCAGCATACTCATAGGGTGGAAGTTTCATCCAGTAGAAACAAATCAAAGCAACTAGAACACTCCTTTAGGAGATTCCGAGAACTAGGCCCTCACCCTGAACTGTTTTTCTGAGAAGTTATTTAATTATTTTGATAAAGAGGAGAGGAATCACATTAGGGAATGCAGCATAAAAATGAAAAACAAAAAAGAGGTTTGAATATCTTGTCCCCCCAAATCAGAGTCTGAGGAACCGTAGGGAATGCCAAGCCTAAAGGCCCTCTTAGAAACAATTTATTTTTCACAATACACAACTCAATTCATGAGAAAAATATATTATAGACCTAGTTTATCAAATAGAATTGGAGGAAGGAGAAGATAGATAAGAAGAGACATTGAAATAAAATAAACTTCAAACTGGCTTGAAAAAAAAAATCACTGGCAAAAGGAAGTTGAATAAAACTGTGGAGCAATTATGACCATGGGATATTGGAGAAAATGATAAAGCAATACTCAGAAATAAATGGAGTTAACATCTAGGTCATATTAACAGTAGTTGGTTATTTAAGATAACAATTATAGGAAAGGTACTGGAGTAACTGTATTAGTTATCTCTCTGTCTCTCTCTGTCTCTTTCTCTCTCTCTCTCTCTCTCTCTCTCTCTCTCTCTCTCTGTCCCTCTCTCCCTCTTTATGGTCTATGTATTGAGAACTTTTCATCCATGCTCACTACCATCTACCCATGTCTTTCAACTCTTAATTTACTCTTGTTTCACAGAGACCTCTTCAACCTGAGTGATGACTGCCTAGCATCTTGGAGTTTAGAAGGATAAAGACAGGGAGAATTTGCTGAGGTCTCCCACACATTTCACATTAAGTGTGCATATTATGGACCCGTGGTGCAGCTTAGTGGTAGAGTGTATATTTCTTATATATATAAGCCTTGTCTTCAATCCCTTGCTCATCCTTAACCCCATAATCCCATTGTAGCCTGACTAATGACTCACCATATTCTGCAGAAAAGACTTTGAAAACAAGGATATTAGAAATAGCTCGAATCAACTTCAGAAAAGAAAATAGAATGAGCAAGTGACTTCTCTTATCACTATGACCTAATGCCTGATGGAAAAAGTTAAGACAAAATTTATTTTGGCTCATGGTTTCAGTGATATCATTCTACTGTGGTAAGAAAAACAATGGTAAGCAGAGCTGTTCATGTCATAGTGGCCTAGAAAGCTGAGAAAAAGAAACCTGGTTAGTGACCAAACCATGGGATATTCCTCTAGAACCCATCCCAAGAGACTCACTTTCTCCACCTATTTGGAATAGTTATCCACTAAGCTATTTGAGTCAATCAAACAATTAGGCAAACAAGAAGCTGCAAATAGGACAGATAAGGTATGACATATTACTTAACATGTCAAATTTACAACCACAAGTAAAATTTAAAGAGAAATAGGATATTGTTACCTTGACACTGGGAGAAACGACAACAGAAACAGCATGATGACAGACTTTAGGCATCTATAATAATATGTTCAATTAACTAAATAGAACTTCATTCAAAGAGATAAAGGAAATGTTATGAAAACGCACAAAACAGAAAATAATCACTATGGAATTGAAACTTACAGAAAAAAGTGACAATTCTGTATTTGAGAAGCACAACTGAATAGAGATAATTACTTAAAGAGACCAGCACTATATTTCTTTGAGAAGCCTGAGGAAATAGACAGCTGGGGTATATTGGTAGAGATAAAACAATCAGAAAATAACACTGAAACTGTGAAGAAAGAACTTCAGAAAAAAATTGTTTCAACTCTGAGAAAATATAAAGAGATGGTAGGACACAGCAAAAATATGGAAGTAACAGTATCTGAACTTGTATTGAAAACTTTAATTTATATCCCAAAAGCTTAACCACATCCCTATACATAAAATACATGGATCCTAGATTCACTCTGTACCACATCCTAATTAAAATGCTGAAAGGAAGGAGAAAATCTTGAAAACAGCAAGAAAGGAAACTATTCTTTATGACACAAATACGATTAACAATTGATTTTAACAGCTAGTTTCTATTTGGAAGCAAGTAAGGCCAGTAGCAGTGGGATGGACTGAATGGTAGAGTCAATTATGAGGGGCTCTCTTGCTCAAAGATCTTATATACACCAAAAGAGTCTTCACAAACTGAATGGAAATAAAGATGTACCAAGAGTAGTGTGTGTGTGTGTGTGTGTGTGTGTGTGTGTGTGTGTGTGTGTGTGTTTATTTGTTTGTTGGCTTTATGTGTTTGATCAGAGATATTGAAAGAAGGTTTCTAAGAGTAAAGTAAGTGCCCAATGTAGGAATGCAAAACCATGTACACGTGAAGAAGAGTATGTCCAAAGTGATTATCTAATTATAAGAGGTATTTGAAGATACATCTCAAATACTGCTCTGTAATCTGCTGAAGGCAGATTGTCTTGTTGTTCTTTTGTTTTGTTTTGTGTTGTGTTGTTTGTTTCTGAGCAGTATCCAAATATATTATTGTGATCACATAAGAAGAAAAGCCAAGCATTGCAGTACTGGTCATCAGAGGATTTGAAGATAGATTTATCTCTATTGTATTTTAGATTTTTAGTTATGGCAGAAAATTGAACTTCCAAAAGTGCTAGGAAATAACCAAGCAATATTTTGGCTAAAAGCAAATGACCCTTCAAGCCGTGTGGTTGGACAACAAATTGCAGGGGTTAAGCACCACTGCTTGGAGGGTAAGAGGTCTAGATTAAGTTTGAAGACCCAGCTCTGGGTTTAACTTATTCTGCTATTTCTAGGTTGGCTGCAAAATTCAACCCTTGGGTTATGTGTGTTGAGAGCATCTGATGACATTGCTCCAAATTGAAGCACAGACTAGCTTTGAAGGAACTGGAGAGAATTTGAGTCAAGTGTCCTCAGTACCTGTTGATCTCTGTTACTGACCAGTTGTGAATACTCTTTCCTCAACTCTGCCCTGTTTCCTTTGCTGCTCAATGCCTCTTACTTCTGTGTTTCCTACTCATTAAAAATGTAAGATTTTGGGTTCTTCACAAGGACTGGTGCTGAATGTCATAACTACACATCTTTTCAATGTCTCAACTCAGATGCTGTAGGGAAAAAGGCAGTGACTTAATTCAACGTACATACTTTGACTTTCTAGAACAGCCTCTCATGGGAAGGAAATTCACACAGTTTTACCCTGCCTGTAATGACAGATAGATTTAAATAGGATGTTGTCTTGTTTCAAAGTCTCCCCACTTTCTTCCTTATAGAACTCGTCTTTGACACCTTTCTCCATCTTTCCTCTAGTTCCTATGGAATAACTTATTTTCTAAGAAATATGTAAGTAACAGATAACAAGTTTTCTCTTAAATTAGGAGCATTCTATATACAACATTTTTCATATTTTTAGTGCATGGCATAGCATAGGTGTATTTACAAAGCCAAAGTAGGTCACCATGTATGCTGCTCCTCTCCTACCCAGCACCCATATACCTAACATTTTTTTCCTGTAGAGTAGGAAGAAAGAACATTTTGCATTCTCTTTGGTTCATTTTCAAAGAGCCAGTCTCTAAGTGGAGCACCTGACTTGAAGATTTTCCCAATTACATTCTAAAAGAGATTTCCACTTTTCTCCCCACATGGAAATGCTGATGCATATCTGACATTAATTAAAAGACTAATTTAATAGCAAGTCTAAGAAAATATATGGCAGTTTCTAAATATTCAATCGTATTCTCTCTTCTCTGTTTATACCAAATAATACAAGTCTTATAAATAGCATGCATGCAAGAATCAGAGTAATTCTAGTTCTTAATTGGATGACTATATCTTAGGCTAAATGACAGAGCTTGTGTGATCAAGTTACTACTTATACTTTTGGTGCCAGATTTCTAACAGATGTCCTTACCTGGGGCTGCAGAATGGGAAGCTAGATGAGGGAAGTTAAAAGAGTTTTATCAATAAGCACTCAGGAGTTATAAATGTAAGCACTTCAAGGTACTATGGCAAATCTATTCTTTTTCACTATGACTCCCTTTGAACCTTGACCTTTTATTTTCTCAAGTCATCAAATGAAGGTCAAAGAATATCTTTAGTATAAACTTAAGAGATGCCCAATGGTTCACTTTGAAAGCAGTTCTGTGTTATACTTCGAGTATAGCTAATTCAGTTTCTTATTAAAATTTCACAATTGTCTCTATTTTGTCTTTTCTTTTTTAGTTATTTATAAGTAAAGTTTGGTCAAACCTCTCCCCCCAATCTTATTGGAGTTTTGTATACAATACTAGCTAAATACAGTGAACATTGAATAAATATTTTTATTAGCTTGAATTTATGGTTCTTTAAATATGAAACAGGAATTCCAGTTTCTAAGACTAAGATTACACATAGTACATGGAACAGCTCAAGAACTAGTCACATACATTCACAGAGAACATCAGATAAAAGGTGTAGAGTATCAGTCTTTGGAGACCATCTGGTACCTAACTGAAAGTCAGAGGTTGACTGGCCTAGTCAAACCACATTCCCAATCAACTGCCTACACTCTTCCGTATTCCTCATTCTGAGTGATTTTTTTTCCTTTTGGATCTTGATCTTGTTAGATGGTCATCAATCTAACAATCTGTCCTTCACCAATCTGCCCTTTAGTATTAGCTGCTAACGATCATTTCAAATTGTCCTTTAGCACCTTCTCAGAAGAAGCTGAATGCCCCCATGCACTCTTTTACAAATTTCTTTTCTCTTTTACATCAGCCTGTTCTCAGAACTTTCCCAACCTAAGCAGGTTCCCTCCTTTACTTTCTCATTCTTTAGCTTTACATCTGCTTTGCTTTGTTTTTTTCTTTCTGATATCTTTCATTATCAATTTTTTGACTGACACATAGTCCTTGAAACCCACAATGACCTCAGATTCACTATGTAGTTGAAAATAGACTTGGATTCCTGTCTCTGGAATCCGTGTATATTATCTTCCTGTCTCTGCCTACTTCATTCTAGAATCACAAATATAAGTCACCACTCCAAACCAGTATGAAACATCTATTACTCAATTGATCATGAGGGCTGACTGATTTCAGATGGCTGGCTAAAAAGTTCTTTTACTCTCTCACCATTCCATATGTTCTTTCCAAAGTTGCAAATTTAGAAGGACAAGGTTCCTTTATGGAGGAGGATTCTACATTGGTCAGGAATATGCAAACATCCCTGATCCTCTTCTAGACGCTTCAAACAAACTTCTAGGACTTTACCTGTACATTCAAGAGAGTAAGAGTGATTTTCTTCTACTGCTCCATTCTGCCTCAGCTATTGGAACATATTCCCATTACTAATACATTATCAGGTATAGGGAAGTGTCAGGATCTAAGTAATCACTTACATGGGATTGCAGATCTACCTTAGAAGAATAAAAATCTTGGAGCTTCAACACTACCATGTGCAAGTTGACACTACCCAGAATACAACTTTCAGAAAGATGTCCTGGATGTAAAAGAGGAAGGTGAGACCTTCCTAGACAGCTAGGTCAGTTTAATCAGTTCTCATGAACAATGGGATTGGACACTCAGTGAGGAAACACATTGCCAAAAGCATCATGGGAAGGGTAGAGATGACAAGATCATTAGAAAGAACTTGTCAAATACATAGTATTCCCAGAAAACGAGGAACTCTTAAAAATAGCCATTTCAATCACCAATTCTATGAAGTCTCCAAAAGGAAAAAAATAGCTGATGACGGCAATTTTTGGTAGATATGAATTTTCTTTAATGGAAGGCAGTCATTCTCTATTTGCTGATTCTCACCCACTGTGTCCAGGTTTGAGCTGCAATCTGGTAAGGCATTAACTTCCTTCTGTCCCCATGCTTCAGTTGGTGGATCATTATGTTGACTCATGAGAGGAAAGACATGTCTTTCCAGAGTGTTAAAAATAGTGGGAGTCTGAACATGCATCTTGATTAGGCATTGTCTGGAGATCCTTGTTAGCTAGCTATCTTGTCTTTAGGATATTGCATTTCATGTAAAAGATAATGTAATGTAGAGAGTGGAGAAGATAAACAAGCTAGGAAATAGTTACAGACACAAATAGAATGAAAACCACAAAGCTAGATTTTCATGGAGCTAAGTTGAAGACAAAAGAGTGAAAAGAAAGAGAATTCCTTTTGGGTGATATATGACTTAATTTGCCTGTACAATACTGGCATTTTTTTTTCCTCTGTGTTGTTATTAGCTTCTTGTACATGCAAAAGCAAGAGTAGGATTTTAATTTAATATTCTAAAAATCAAATTGTATATTGAGGTCTTAAAGTATAATATATTATGAAGGTGTAGAAAAGTCTATTAAATGACAACAAGCATTTTTTTTTTTTTTTTAGTATGGGTCTATGGCTGTGGTGCTATGGGGGATATATTGAATTGATAATGTGGAAAATATCTAGTAGCTTATCATTGGCCTGAATTATTGACTCAGATTTTGCCTCTTAAATTATTGGTATGTGACTATGGGAAAGCAGTATCATTAAAAAGTTGCCTAAGGAACTCCACCAGCCCAGCTCAGGTTCCTTCCGGTCTCTCTGGGCTGGTGTCCCAAGCAGACCTTGGGCGCAAGCTCTGCAGCCAGTTCCACAACACCCAGGGGAAGATCCACTCTAACAAGCCCAGGATCACAGGAAGGACAGGCTCGAGTCAGATTTAGCAAGGGCAGGTAGTACTAGAGTTAACCAGATGGCGCGGGGCAAGCATAAGAAAATAAACAACACAAACCAAGGTCACTTGCCATCATCAGAACCCAATTCTCCCACCATAGCAAGTCCTGGACACACCATTACACTGGAAAAGCAAGACTCAGATATAAAATCACTTCTCGTGGTGATGATACAGGACTTTAAGAAAGAAAGAAATAGCACCCTCAGAGAAATACAGGAGAACACAGGTAAACAGCTAGAAGCCCTTCAAGAGGAAACACAAAAATCCCTTAAAGAACTACAGGAAAACACAATCAAAGAGCTGAAGGAAATGAGCAAAACCATCCAGACTCTAAAAATGGAAATAGAAATGATAAAGAAATCAAAAAAAGAGACAACCCTGGAGATACAAAACCTAGGAAAGAAATCCTAGATGCAAACATCACCAACAGAATACAAGAGATAGAAGAGAGAATCTCAGGGGCAGAAGACACCATAGAAAACATTGACACAACAGTCAAAGAAAATGCAAAAAGCAAAAAGCTCCTAACCCAAAACATCCAGGAAATCCAGGACACAACGAGAAGACCAAACCTAAGGATAATAGGTATAGAAGAGAGTGAAGATTCCCAATGTAAAGGGCCAGTAAATATCTTCAACAAAATTATAGAAGAAAACTTCCGTAACCTAAAGAAAGAGATGTCCATGAACATACAAGAAGCCTACAAAACTCCAAATAGACTGGACCAGAAAAGAAATTCCTCCCGTCACATAATAATAAAATCACCAAATGCACTAAACAAAGAAAGAATTTTAAAAGCGGTAAGGGAAAAAGGTCAAGTAACATATAAAGTCAGGCCTATCAGAAGTACACCAGACTTCTTACTAGACACTATGAAAGCTAGAAGGTCCTGGGCAAATGTCATACAGATCCTACAAGAACACAAATGCCAGCCCAGGCTACTATACCCAGAAAAACTCTCAATTAGCATAGGTGGAGAAAACAAGATATTCCATGACAAAACAAAATTTATATAATATCTTTCCACAAATCCAGCCCTACAAAGGATCATAGATGGAAAACATAAGGAGCAGAACTACACCCTAAAAGAAGCAAGAAAGTAATCTTTCAACAAATCCACACAAACCTAATTCTACCTCTTTACAACAAAAACAAGAAGTGACTATTACTTTTTCTTAATATGAAAATTAATATAACCAACATATCCTAATTGATTGAAATCCAAAAGTATGAGGAATTAAAAATTTGTTGATTGTCATCCAATGGTCTCTCTAATTTGGTAATTGGAGAAATAGGTCCAGTATTGTACAAACTATATACACTTTCAGCTCCTTTGTTTGTAACAGTGTCTGGCTGTGTACAACATAAGGGTCTTGAAATCTTGCTTCTCCTATCTCAGCCTCTCTATTAGTAGTATTATTTATTTCATGTTTTTACACTATACTATGGTTTTCAGAACAGCTTATATATTTCAAAAGTATTTATATACCTCCCCCAAAAAACATAGATGATTAACTAGGGAGGTGGCTTGTAAGAGAACAACAAAGAGTGAGATTGAATGCTTTGCTTGACATTTGTAACTATTTTATCAAGTTTGAAAAAGATGACTTTATAAGTTACTCTTTCTCTGAGATGAATGCTTTTCAAAATCACCACAGCCAATGAACCAGATTCTTACCCTCACCTAATGTTTGTGCCACCCTCCAAGCAGAACCATTGTTCATTGAAACAGTTGGTGAATGACTTCATGTATAGACCCATCTTAATACACACACCATTTCTTAAACAAATGTAACCCATTCTCTGTGGGCTGAGAATAAAGTCACTCACTCAAGTCAAATAGCTTTGACCATAGCAGGAAGTCTGTATCCAAAAACCGTGCCTACAATTCATTCCTTGGCGCAGCAGAACTGTCAACTCTCAGCTAGATGGACGTAAAATCCTTTGGTGATGTGAGGGTCATTGAAGTACAGCCTTATTACAATGAAATCCAGTGTCTAAAAATTGTTCTTATTTTGGACTTGTACCATAGTAAGAGCCAAGATTTTAAGCTCTACTAAATACAAAACAAGCAAATAAATAAAAAGACTTCATATATTTATATTCAGTTAAAAATACTAGTAGTAATGTATTATTTTTAAATATGCAGTTAATATGTTTAGAGTTCTTTGAAATTTATGAGAAAAAATGCTGTAGACAAGCATCTACATAAGACTGTTAAATTGATTGTTGTTTTATATCAAACAACTTTTATAATACTTATTTTATTGTTATAATATTTTATAAATTTTAAGGAATATGACAAAAAAGATATTGTAGGTATTGAAGGGGGTCTCTGAGAGGAGTTGGGGTACAAAAGGGAAACAAGAATGTAATTTAATTCTATTTACTTAAAATATGTTTTTAAATGTTAATAAATTCAGATAAATTGAAATCATGTAACTTTTCTCTTCATAATGCAATAAAAGTTAAAAAGAAAGTTGCCTAAGAAACTTAGTGAAAAAAAATTTCTTTTGAATCTTAACTTTGTGGTAGAAATAAACAGAGAATATCCTAGTTGATGATGCATCTGAGCATTTGCAAGGGAAAGCTTTGTCAGAACTTATAACAGTACCTGAAGATCACTTCTTCCCTTAGAAAGGATTTCTACTTACCTCAATGGCTCTAGCTCAACTTTCTCCTCCAGATAGACTAGACTCTTGAGTTGAGCCCTTTCTTTGTCTGAATTGACTCTTAAGAAATTGTACACAGACTGGGTGTGGTATGTATTCATTATCGTCATTATTTTAGTCACAAAAAAAGAAAAACTCTTGGTTCTCTTTTCTGTTTATAAAGAGTGTTCTGTTCTCTCTCCAATTTTAGGTATACTCAAACTATTGCTATATAGCATTGTGCTTTCTTCTTGAAAAAGCTATACCCCAAGCTTACTTAGATGTATTCCTAGTGCATTGTAAGGAATTGAAAGAATATAATATCTAATAAATATGCAATTAATGCAGGAAGGATGAGTGTTTGTGCACACAGGCTGAAGAGAACTAGTCCAATATACTCACACTTACCATGTTGCTTTCGTAGCGCTGTCATTTTTCTGTAGCAGTTTTTTTTTTTTATCTGTAACATTGAGACAAATGTCTCCTCTAAGCCCCCACAAAACCATATTAATGTTGTCATAGACTTCCAACCTATAAGTTGCTACATGTTTTTCTGGTGTTATTATAATTATATTTATTGTAACATTTTTTCAGATAAGTACATTTTTTTTCTTTGCTCAAGATTCTATACAATCAAAATTAAACAACAGATCAATGCTTTCATGACAGATCTTGTGCCTTGGTAATATTAGCGGAGTGGACTAACCCTGGAAGGGTAGGGTATAGCCACTAGGGGAAAAATTTCTCCTATTTTTCCTTTGGTAAATGACTAAATTATCAAATTGCTTTCTATATACTTATCTTTATTAACCATAGATTAGTGCAGCTCTCAGTCCTTGTCACTTGAGCTTGTGTCTGTGGCAAAGGTCGTTACGATAGAGACTCACAACTACAAAAGAATCTTCTGTCAAACTACAGAAGAATGACCAACCGCAAAACTACCAGGTACGTGTCCATTGTTGTACAGGTGGGCAATATGGTATTTCTATTTCTAACTTTATGAGGCACATGTACAGTTATTTCCATAGTTACTGCACTACTTTTTACTTGTCCTAACAGTGAATAAGGGTTCCATATTGTCCATATCCTCCCCAGCATTTGTTATTTGTTTTATTGAACTTAGCCATCCAAGTTTGGGTCAGATGAACTCTACAGCAGAGAAAAGGATATGAGGAGACATCTAAAATGAAATATGTTTGAAAAAGTTATATAGAAAAATATCATCTAGAAGGTTTTTGGTAAGTGGACATAATATTGAACTGCCTTCTATATATTTATATTTATTAATCATAGATTAGTATAGTTCTCAGTCCTTCCCAAGGGAGCTTATTTCTGTATCAGAGGGTGGTTAATACAGAGATTCATAACTAAGCTGATACCATATATCCATCAGAGTCAGGAGTGAAATACCTATTCTGGAGTTGTTTTGGTGGAGTATCCAATAGGACCCTGGAACAGTACAATCTATTGATATAGATCTTGGTTACTATGGTTGTTGCAATAAGAATGACCCCCATAGACCCATATATCTGCATTTCTTAGTCCCCAGTTGATATATGGTTTGGAGGAATTAAGAAGAATGACCTTGTTGGAATAGGTAAAGCCTTATTGGAGGAAATGTATCACTAGGCGTGAGCTTTGATCTTTCAAATGCCAAGGGCAAAGAAAAGTCAATTTCTCTCTCTCTCTCTCTCTCTCTCTCTCTCTCTCTCTCTCTCTCTCTCTCTCTCTCTCTCTCTCTCTCTCTCTCTCTGTGTGTGTGTATGTGCTAACCAGCATGTACAACTATTAGATATGTATCCTGCATCATTCCTGCCTGTATCTGTATGCCACCACACTTCTGACCAAGGTGATAACTGTTTAACAATTGTGAACTGTTATATCTTAGTCATGATGCCTCTTCACAGCCATTGAAACCCTAAGGCAGTTACTAACCAGAACTTGATGGTAAGACACTACTGCTGAAGCAACCATACACTTGGGTCACAGGACAAGAATAAATTAAGCTGGGATTAAGTATGGAAGCCTCCTCTATGCTAGCTGACCTTCACGTTAACAGATAGTACTATGTATGCGGCTAGGGGGGAAAATTCATCATCAATCTCACTGAGGTATGGACTTTGTGAGTTACAATAACAACCTGCTAGTGCACAATGATAGCAAAAAATTCCATGGGGTATTCAACTACTTTTTGCCCCATTGGACAGAATTTGTTGGTTGTATTATAAGCCTAAGCAAGAAACAATCGCTGGGTATATTCCCTAGGAGAGAACTTTCTTTTATTACTTTGCAAAAAAAAAAAGAGTTAGTGTTGAACTGCCTTCAAAATACTTATCTTTATAACCCTAGATTTCTGCGGATCTCAGTTTTCCATTAGAGAGTCTTGTATTTGTAGTGGATAATTGATAATGCAGAGTTTGGCAACTGGTCAAGAGGCAGAGAACAAGTAACTGAAAGTTTCAGTCCTAAATTTATAAGGCATCCATTCTCCCCAAAACTCAGGGAATCTCCTCAGAAAATGAAACAGAAACATTGAAGATTGATGACAAATACCACAAAATACTGGGATTTTGTTCTTTGTTTTGTTTTTTTTTTGTTTTGTTTTGTTTAGTTTAGTGTTTTGTGTTTTTAATGACAGGGAAGAGACACATATGAGTTTACATGAATAGCTTTGGTTGACTGCCCAAGATCAAGCAGGTCAACCTTCCACATTCATTGGGGAGAGGCAACAATAGAAAAGATATGGGGGAAGGGGAACTTACAGTAAACTCTTCGTAGGATTAAAATCAGATACAACTATTCTGGAAATCAGTGTGCAAAACTTTCAAAAGCCTAAAAAATAAATCTGCTCTATGACTCAGTTAGGCCACCCTTGCATATCCCCAAAGGCCTCACTATCCTACTGCATAGATCCGTAATCAGCCATGTTCACAGCTTACTCTGTTCACAATAGTGAAGAAAGGGAAACAAAGTCTGTATTCTTTAATTGGTGAGTGAATAATCTAAGTGTGGTACATAGTCACCATGAAATAGGCTTTGTTTGAGCATTGGTTTCAAATGTAAAGAAAAGTAAAATCATGAAGTTTCTAGATTAATGAATGGAATTTGAAAAGTTTATATTGAATGAGGTAGCTCAGACACACCCAAACAAAAAACTCCACATATTCTCTCTTCTTTCTGGATCTTAGCTCCAGAACTTCAGAAGAACAATCACAAAATACAGGAAAGTAAAAACAGATACTAGGGCATGGTGGAGGAGTACAGGAAGACACAATAACAGGGTTGAAGTGTTTTGAAGCAGAAAATGGGGAAATGGAATTGAGTTCAGAAAGTGAGACCTAAGGAGAATAAAACATCACTATAGAGGTTTGAAAAGCCAGAAGATTCCTATTAATACTTATTCATCTAAAATACACATAATACATATAAGTATCGCTATACACATACACACTCACACATACACACATTCACAGAGGCCAAACTCCTCACACTTGACAGGTGCTGGCCTCTTGCTTGTTGTTCATGCATTAGTGGTTGGCTTATACCCACTTATATACTGGCAACCCTAGTTGAACTCAACTCACTGGATTTAAAACAAAGTTGTGAGGGTGGATCTGGGGGAAGTTGGGGGAAGTTTCAGTGTAAGTGCCCACAAAATATATTGACTACAAGTATGAAATTCTCAAAGAATAATGCAAATACACTAATGGAGATTCGTAACTGGATAATGTGTAGAAGTGAGAGATGTTGGAAGACTCAGTCCTAAATGAGATGTCTTTTTCAAACCACTTCTCTCAAGGCTCAGGGAGGTGTGTGGAAGAGAAATGGAAATATAATAGGAGCTAGATGGGATGAATGATTCCAAGGAAACTGTGTCTTTCAGAGACAATAGGACTGGTGCTCATAGGAACTCACAGAACCATTAGCAGTATGCTCAGCATCTGTCTAGGCTCAAGATAGATGGCATCCAAGCACCAAGAGAGAAGATACTGATTGCTAACTTTAGAAAAGTTTTTAACTAATAATTGAGTTATTCGATCCTTAGCCAACATGCAATGGTTTAACATCAAAGTTATAGAGTATTAAAGGCGAAAAAAGTGTGGTTTCGTTGTTGTTGATTGTTTGTATGTAATGTTAAATGACTAAGCAGCTTAGTGAGAACATTATTTTTCTCATTTCCCAAATTAACAGAAGACTTTATCATCAATAACCCTTAACTTCCAGAGTTTGGGACAAGAATTAGTGTTTGGGAAAATACAATGTTTCCTGAATTCTTTCTCAAGAATCAAGTGAAGTGGAGGTGATGATGCAAATTCAGAATGATTTTCTTTAGTTATGATGACTATAGTAGAGGCTGAAGCAGGCTGGAAATTTTACATATTTCAGAATATTTCTTCCATTTCCTTTTCTGAATTTTTGTCTCACCTTCCACCAAACCTCTTGTAGTCTCCAGTTGATACATTCGTTTTTTCAAAGGCAAGACTTATTTATAAATGATGTACTTTGCCCTCCCCAGGCAAAACTTACTCCCTATGTCTAACTGAATTTTGTTGTTCTAACAAACATGACAATGTTTAAACAATGCTTTTACATGTTTGCTTTTTCATAGTAACTTTTATTCTTTTTTCTTAATTATAAAAGGATATTGTGCTTATTGAAGAAATTAAGAAATATAAAAAAATATTAAGAAGAAAGCAAAAAAATCACTAACACTTGTGTATTTGCATTTCTAAGACAGATTTAACAGAAGTATACTTTCAAGCATTGGAGACGTACAGGGGGTCTGAAGTTGTAGCAAAGGTTGGGGATTGGGGGGGTAAGAGAATTCAAAAGAAGGCAACATTGAATTTGGTCTCAATCTCAAGTATTTTACAGCATAATATGCAAATTATTTAACTATTAATGAAATAAAGAGCAGTAAATACTGTGCATGTCAAATCGAAAGTAATACCATAGCTTGTCAGAATTCTGTTTTCATGTATTGGAAACTAAAGTTATTTGAACAATATAAGCTATATGAGTTTCTGGCAGGGTGGTTCAAACATGGCATCCCATTTCCTATCCAGGACTTTGCCTTCTTGAAAAGCATAAACCCAAGAGAAGTAGAAAAGCCATGATTGTTATAGGTTATGTCTACATTCTTATGTCCACTACCTGTCTTAAACCTACTTCCTCTTTGAAACCTACTCTAAATACTAACTATCCCACTTCAACTCTTGTTTCTGTTTTTCATAAATTATATGAAATTTATATATAATCAATTCTTTTTTGTAGTCTGTGAGTTGACACTTCAGGACTGTTAGATAATCATGAAAACAATTAAGATATAGGTTTATTGATTTCTGCCTCCCTATTCGCCTCCATGATAACCATGGATGCATTCTCAATATCCATAATTCCATACTTTCCTCTGGTATTACTCATTTCCTATGGTGCCTGAGATTCATTCCTGCTCTGTGTGTGTGTGTGTGTGTGTGTGTGTGTGTGTGTGTGTGTGTGTGTGTATGTATGTTATGTGTGTATGTATGTTAGTCATAATTATCTTCAATGCACTCCAAGACATATGCAAGATTTTCCACGATAATTGTACCAAATGAGCATTCTTCAATGGACTGAGTATTGAGGGAAAATTTGGAAGAAAAATAAGGTTTTAAATATTTTCAATAATGTTTTAAAGATTTTATGCCAAGAGAGACACTATCATCTTGAATTAAGCTGAAAAGAGAGGGTACAAAATCTTAAAAAATGTTTCTAACTCCCAATCTGATTCTGAAATACAACATATGGGTAATACATGGAGATAAACACAGTGGCTCACAGCTGGTCATGATACAGAGAGAGAGATTGAGAGAGAGCTAGAGCAAGAGAGAGAGAGAGAGAGAGAGAGAGAGAGAGAGACAGAGACAGAGACAGAGACAGAGACAGAGACAGAGACAGAGACAGAGACAGAGACAGATATGGAGGAGAGCTCAGCCATAAAGAAGAGGACACCATTATCACACTCTCTCCATTCAAGTCTCAGGGACCATTTTGATATTTCAAATGGCTTCATCCTGTCCATTAAAAAATGAGTATGTAAACATTTTATATTAAATTAAAGTTAATTAACTTTACTGTGCTATTTGTTCTTCCAGTCTTAGGATGTTTATGTTCATATGATTTCCTATTATGATTTGAACTATTAATAGGCATTTAGATAATGCTTCATATATATATATGTATATATATATATATACATATATATATGTGTGTATATATATATACATATATATGTATATATATATCACCTTTCTTTTTTGGCATATTCTTACAAACTATCAAATTATATTAAATATATTTTTATGTATGCCTTGTTATGGTTGAAAAGCTTTGTGTAAAGATAAAGTAGTTTGCTTTAATGAATTTTAATTTCTTTAAAATTTTTGGGATTATAATATAGTCACACCGTATCTCCCTTCCTTTTCTCCCATGTACCCAATGTGCCACACCTCTTAATTATATTAAAATTCATGCCCTCTGTTTCTTTAATTGGTGCTGGTAGCAGTAGTGATAGTAGCTCCCTCTCTCTCCCTCTCCCTCTGTCTCTATCTCTGTCTGTCTGTCTGTCTCTCTCTCTCTCTCTCTCTCTCTCTCTCTCTGTGTGTGTGTATGTGTGTGTGTGTGTGTGTGTGTGTGTGTGTGTGTGTGTGTTTTCATGTATCTTGCCCCTTGCCTTCAAGGAGAAATGCCTTGACTTTCATATTATTGAATTAGTAAGGACAGGTATTTCTATTTCCAAAAAATTTAGCTGATCCATTAGGAGTCCAGAGCTCACAAAATGCTTTTGTTGGATGAGAGCCCTCATTTGTTCTCTATTAAGCCACATTTTCAAGTGTAACCAATATGCTCTCCCTTTCACAAAAGCATGAGGCTGGTTCCTTTAAAGCCACATTATCAGTGTACTCCTGGTTTCTCTCCAAGGACACCAGAGTAGGATTTATATGACCTGTATTTTGTACCACTCTTGTACAAAACAACCACTGGAGATTCTGTAGTGGATAATTTGGAGCCCAGTATCACAGGGCCATGTCAACACAACAATTTGTTTCTCAATCACAAAAAACAACATTTCTGTCTACAGCTACTCACTCTCTTGAACACCACTCATCACGATAGCACTAAAGGGTGGCACTCCCTTGGTTTGTCCTCACCTCTCTTCCCCCTGACTCTATTGTTTTCACATGTGATTTGGTAGAGTACAATATGAACTATAACTATGAGGAATAAAGTTATTATTCAAAGACAAGTGTCTCTGTGGTCTTTATTTTTCTGTACCTGACTGAAACAAACCCAGGGCACCTTTTAGACATTTTTCCTTTGCCTTTCCTTTTGCAACAAGTTCCTTATTCTGTCTACCTCATATCATTTGTTTTGTACATAATCATTGATGATGGTGGGATTATCTGCTTATTTGACGGTATAGGTATATTTTTAATGTTTTCTTTTTGATAATCCCTGTATCTTTTCTAATCCTTGATGCCAGGAAATGCCATTCCTCCTCACAAATTACCAAAGAAATTTCATATTGTACCAGGAAAGGTTAATATAGTATTTTCACGGCATATCCTCCTCAGAATACTTAAGAATTGCCAAGTAGAGGATCTCATATTAGTTTCTGTTACACCTAGAGTCTTGTGATGACATGCCAATCCCTTTCCTACTTAGACGTAGTTGCTTAGTCTAACCATCTGTGTTGCAGAAACATTCTCAGCTTGGACTTTTAGTTTGCCTTTTCTCTATGGCATTTAGCCTGTACACTTCTCCACTTGTCATTGAGATTTCATGACCACACCTATGTTCCCTTCCCAATCTGTACCTGATATTTCATATTTCATCTGGTTTAAGTTATACTCTAATGGAACTTCAAGGATCTTACCCAATAATTGGCCCTAATAAGACATGACTAAAAATTGGAGTTAACAAATCTACATCCTAGCATGCCCTAAGCAACCAACAAACCAGAGTTTGTATTTTATAGCCCTACAGTTTATATGAGGCATATATATTCACACTGTGTCATAGTTAGGGTATGGAGATTTGAATAGAATGGCCCCCCCATAGGCTCATGAATTTGAATGCTTAGTCACTAGGAAGTGGTATTGTAGTTTGTGTCAACTTGACATAAAACTAACCAGCACAATATATACCTGCTCTATGTATGAGTGGTATGAGGCAAAATCACTCATTCAAATTAGGCAGATGCTTCTATGGCTTTTAAAAATTATTCGACTAAAAATACTTGAGATTTTAGGTGAACTTTTTCTAGTGAGAGATCATGACTTTAGAATTAATTATAGGCTCTTTGTACAAGGAGATAGGACTGGATCAATTTGCATTCCTCTACATGCTAACAACCAGTTGGGCCAGCACCATTTGTTGAAAAGGTTGTCTTTTTTCCACTGAATGGTTTTAGCTCCTTTGTCAAAGATCAAGTAACTGTGCATATGTTGGTTCATTTCTGCGTCTTCAGTTCTATTCCATTGATCCACCTGCCTATCACTGTACAAATACCATGCAGTTTTTATCACAATTGGTCTGTAGTACAGCTTAAGGTCATGGATGGTGATTCTACCAGAGGTTCTTTTCTTGTTGAGAGTAATTTTTGCTATCCTAGGTTTTTTGTTATTCCAGATGAATTTGCAAATTGCTCTTTCCAAGTCTGTGAAGAATCAAGATGGAATTTTGATGGGGATTGCATTGATTCTGTAGATTGCTTTCGGCAAGTTGGCCATTTTTACTATATTAATCCTGCCAATCCATGAAGGTGAGAGATCTTTCCATCTTCTGAGATCTTCTTCGATTTCCTTCATCAGAGACTTAAAATTCTTGCAATACAGATCTTTTGCTTGCTTAATTAGAGCCATATCAAGGCATTTTATATTATTTGTGACTATTGTGAAAGGTTTGGTTCTCCAATTTCTTTCTCAGACTGTTTATCCTTTGTGTAAAGGAAGGTCACTGATTTGGTTGAGTTACTTTTATATCCAACCTCTACATAGAACCAGATACACTGAAACTAATAGAAAGAAAGTGGGGAAGATCCTTGAGCACATGGGTACAGGAGAAAAATTTCCTAAACAGAACACCAGTAACTTATGCTCTAAGATCAAGAATTGACAAATGGGACCTCATAAAATTACAAAGCTTCTGTAAGGTAAAGGACACTGTCAATAGGACAAAATAGCAACCAATAGGCTGGGAAAAGATGTTTACCAATCCTATGTCTGATAGTGGGCTAATATCCAATATATACAAAGAACTCAAGAAGCTAGACTCCAGAGATCAATTAACCCTATTAAAAATGGGATACAGAACTAAACAAAGAATTTTCAACTGAGGAATACCAAATGGCTGAGAAGCACCTAAAGAAATGTTCAACATCCTTAGTCATCAGGGAAATGCAAATCAAAACAACCCTGAGATTCCACCTCACACCAATCAGAATGGCTAAGATCAGAAACTCAAGTGACAGCAGATGCTGGGGAGGTTGTGAAGAAAGAGTAACACTCTTTCATTGCTGGTGGGATTGCAAGCTGGTACAACCACTCTGGAAATCAGTCTGGTGGTTCCTCAGAAAAATGGGCATAGAACTACCTGAGGACCCAGCTATACCACTCCTGGGCATATACCCAGAAGATGATCCAACATGTAATAAGGACACATGCTCCGCTACATTCATAGCAGACATATTTATAATAGCCAGAAGCTGGAAACAACCCAGATGTTCCTCAACAGAGGAATGGATACAGAAAATGTGGTACATCTACAGAATGGAGTACGACTCAGCTATTAAAAACAATGGATTTATGAAATTCTTAGGGAAATGGATGGATCTGGAGAATATCATCCTGAGTGAGGTAACCCAATCACAAAAGAACACACATGATATGTACTCTAGGATAAGTGGATATTAGTCCAGGAGCTCGGAATACCCAAAATACAATCCACAAACACAAGAAACTCAAGAAGAAGGAAGACCAAAGTGTGGACACTTTGTTCCTTCTTAAAAGGGGGAGCAAAATACCCATGGAAGAAGTTGCAGAGACAAACTATGGAGCAGAGACTGAAGGAAGGACAATCCAGAGACTGCTCCACCTGCGAATCTTTCCCTTATTCAGTCATGAAACCCAGACACTATTGTGGATGCCAGCAAGTGCTGGATGACAGGAGCCTGATATAGCTGTCTCCTGAGAGGTTCTGCTAGTGCCCGACTAATACAGAAGTATAAGCTCACAGCCACCCATTGGACTGAGCACAGGGTCCCCAATGAAGGAACTAGAGAAAGGACCCAAGGAGCTGAAGGGTTTGCAGCCCCTTAGGATGAACAACAACATGACATACTAACTAGTACTCTCAGAGCTCCCAGGGACTAAACCACCAACCAAAGAGTACACATGGTGGGACTAATGGCTCCAACAGCATATATATAGCAGAGGATGGCCTAGTTGGTCATCAATGGGAAGAGAGGCCCTTGGCCCTGTGAAGGTTCTATGCCCAGGTGTAGGGAAATGTCAGGGCCAGGAATTCAGAGAGGGTGGGTTGGTGAGCAGGGGGAGGAGGAAGGGAACAGGGTTTTTTTTTTTTTCTTTTTCTTTTTTTTCTTTTTGGAGAGGAAACTGGGGAAGAAGATAGTATTTGAAATGTAAATAAAGAAAATATTTTTAAAAAAGTATTAATTACAGGCAATTAAACATGAACTGGCTACAGAAATAATGTCAAAACAAAAAGTATGCCTTCTTTTATCATGATTTACACACTTCAACTACGTATTTTCAGGGGTTTGGGAAGAATTTTTTTTTCCCAGAATAGCTGCCAGCATGATAATCTGAGGAGTTTTCCATTGAAACTTGAAGAAGAGGAGAAACATTCTCAGCTTACACTAATAAATAAATAAATAAATAAATAAATAAATAAATAAATAATAAATAAGTACTGCACTTTAATGTTATTATCTATGAATTGGAGGGGGAAATGCCAATTGAGGAAGAGCTAAGTAATTCATGAAAGAAAAAAGCAATGAAGAGAAATCACATCACAAGAGTAGTGTTACTGTGTTAGCAGAGCTTTGAAAGTAAGCAAATGGATCTTGAGATATTGAACATGATAAGGTGAAAACCAAGACAAGCTTGTCACTAGGGCCTTTCAGAAATACTGGAAAATTTCCAATTAGCAATAATCATACCTCAGATAGACCTCATTGGCTATGATACTGCCACTGAACAGTACAGAAGCAATAGAGACAGGTCAGTATTAGATTTCAAGAAATTAAAATCTTCAAGGAACCTTAGAAAGCTGGATTAGAGGCAGCACTGTCAAACATGAGGATAAGGGTTCATGAAAGCCAAACACATCATAATAGTGCTAGTCAGAGGTGGGAGTCACTGGAGAGAGTTGAAAAGAATGCACCTTGCTCTTTCAGGAGTTCGTACAAGTAACATAAAAATTTTACAACAGGACAAACAGAAGCAGAAGGAATAACCTGCCAACAATATATTGAGCTCATGTTTGGGAAGTATGTACAACCAATAATCATTGAGCTTTGACATTGAGAGTGTATAAAAGCTGTCTTTGGAAAGTTCTCATTCTGGAAGGTAGTAGACCCTTGAAAAAGTTTTGTGGTGAACATCTCCATCCATAAAAGAATGAGCAGAAGAAATGTATTAGAAGACAATGTAATTAAAGCATAAAATGAACATTCATGAACATTCAGGACCTAACGATAGCAATCAAAAAATGTTGTCGAACTCCAAAAATATTATAAAACGAGAGTCAAGTTTCAATTTTAGGTAAATGATGCCCTTGTTAGTGTTAAGGATATTATATGCTTTTTGAGAATAACTATACTAAGAAGTATTTGATGACAATCTCAATCTCACGGTTAGCTCAAACACTCTACCACTAGGCAAGGACAGGATTGTTTCCATAGTCAAATATCTTCAACTTTTTACCACCATGTTACTTTATTCAATATATCTTTAAGTTGTTCTGAACTTTAGTACACACAACAGTCATCCATTTTTGTTGCTAATAATACGTTAAAGCCCAAAAGTCAGGCAGATGATACCTTGAGGTAAGGCCAAGGGATCAAGAATTACATTCCATCCTCCTAAACTAAGAGCATGTAATGTTGAGAGTCACAGTTGTCTTGCTGTGGGTAAGGATGGATAGAAAACCATGTTGAAGGGACAACAGGTTTCGCGCCACAGCTGAGGATTGTGAGACAAGAGACAAGAAAACAGAAAGCCTCGGAGGGAAGTAGCGCTGTGGACACAGCTCGGTGGTTCAGTGGGTCTTAGCACCATGCAAGCCCTGCCTTCCATGCTCAGCACCACCAAAGAAAAATAAAAAAGACTATGAGGGTAAAGTCTGTTCTCCACTGCTATGATACGACTGGATATAAGACAACTCGGCCTACCTTTTACTTTTTCATATTTATCTCACTTTCATTATGAAAGAAAGTTTTAGCTATTACACAAGCTGATAGGGGAGACTGGTTTCTAGTGAATGATATAAACAAGTATGGCTTATTAAACTATTTCGAGTTCCGTAACTAGTCAGAATTGAAATGTGCCCTGAGTCCAAAATATAAGTTACCTCTTAGAGTTAATATGATAAAAAGAATGAAAAACTATGGGTATATTGATGCATGTCTTTAATCCCAGCACTCAGGAGGCAGAGGCAGGAGGATCTCTATGAGTTCATAGCCAGCCAGCTTGGTCTAGATAGTGAGTTCCAGGCCAGCCTTGACTAAACAGTGAGGCCTTGTCTAAAACAAGACCAAATAAACCAATTCATGAATGTTTTTATATTTATCAATTGATGAAATAAATCTTGTATTTACTAATATCATTAATATGTTACTACTGTTATTATTAAATTTATCCAGTTCATTTCTTACATTGTTGTAAATTGTGGTTTATTACATATATTCTTATAGGAAAACACTGCTGTTGATCTCTTTCCTGTATATTATCTGAGTAAGAGATGAGAAATCTCAAAAGTAATTGGGTTGAATTTGTGGTTTAGCAGGTCAGAAAGTGGGATCCTTCATGGAAAAATGCTGGCCAAGGCCATTGCCCTAGCAGAGGAAGCTTTGCACCCCAATGATAAATTTGAAACATTGTCTAATCTTTGAATGGGCTTAAATATGGAAACCAATGCCCTATCTCACTTAGGAAGTCTCACTTGAAAAAGTTGTGCTTTGTTCCATTTAAAGAGAAACATCAGTGATAGATAATTTAATAAGACAAACTATACTTAACCTGTACTTATGATGTTGATCACTTCATTGTGAATAAGACTACTTTATAATTAATGTAAAAACATAACAAACATTTTTTAAAAAATAGCATCCTAGAACAGTTTTGATTCTTGGTCTCATGTTAAAGGTAAATGGGGATCTGGTGATGTCTGAAGCACCATTTCTCTCTCATCTGTACGCACCATTTCTCGTTCATCTGTACGCATGCCTTCTAAGGGCAGCCATTTGCAACCCTAAGGTTGTTCCACTGCACACAGCATGCGCTTGTTCCATGCTCGCCACGTGGCATCCACCCTTTACATATCAACACTAGACATTTCCTGACACGAGTTGTTTGTTTGCTGTCCCATACTATTCGTAACTCCTATCTGTGTGGAGACTTCCACGCCTACTTTGTGTCTCCTGTAACTACACACATGATCTCAGCTAGCACTTAATGGCGGTTTTATGCCAAGGTGTTTTTCTCAATGACTGACTCATCTAGGCATGGATCCTATGCCTTCTGTATCCAGGGAGCAGGAATTCAGAGACTTATAAATGTAATCAGAATACTGCATCATCGTTGGTAACAGAGGTATTATCCAATTACAAACACAGGGCTTTTAGAGGTTTCATTTCAAACCAATATCTACTCCTTAATTAAAATGATCCCATATGCATTTCTCATTTAATAGAGTAACATGAAATATTAATTACTTATATTGGAAGTAAACAACAGAAAGCTAATAAATTTACAAATTCAATTACTATAAAAACTATCAAGTGTCTTTTTGTTTAATTGCTATGGATTCTTCTTTAGACATCATGATGGAATTAATAGAACATTCTGCTAATCAATGGAGATTGATTAATTGATCAGTCTCCAGTACATGGTTAGATTCTTTAACCTCCAGACATTTTTATTTATGCCCAGGAAGTACCAGAGTGAGCACCTCTCACACAGATATGAGAGACATAGAGCCAGGGTAGAGGGAGGAGGTTTGGACATTATCCAAAGTTCAGTGTGGGGTGATGTGGCTTTTGCATATATATGGAGCATGTCACCCTTGAAGGGTAAGCATTATGCTGCTCATTAATATATTATCAAGGTCTCTTCATAAGTGAAAAAAAAAACACAGTCATCCTTCATGGATGAGCTATTGCCTTATTCTTGAGGATTTATTAAAAATTAATGCCATATCACTTTATGTTTTTGGTACATGCCAGTACTTCAAAATACAGGGTGATAGATTTGAGCACAAAATTATGCTTAAAGTACACTAAAAATATAAATATCTGCAAAGTAAACACAGCCGTCTCTCTTGTCCCCTTGGAGCTTCTGCCTGCAGTCCAAGCACCTGTATTCCTCCAGCCCTCAGCTTCTCACCATGCTGTGATTTATACCCCCTGTGGAATTTACAAGCTCTTAGAAAGCAGATCTATTTTTGAGGTAGGAAAGTGTAATAATGTCTTTGCCACAAATTTTCAGCATTGCAAGTTTACAAAGCAACTCGTCTACTCTTTCAGGTGAGCAGTCACAGCTTTCTGAAGCCTTATGGTGAGACACCGAAGCCAATGTTTCGGGGGGGGGGAGCTTGAAATGCTGAACAAGGAGTTAGAAGTGGTTCTGACCCACTGACTCAGCTTTATTTATTGGAACATTGGTGCTGAATATACTTAAAGGTTATATGCTTCAAAGAATAGCAATGGCCCTCTGATCCCTATGCAGTCTATTTCTTTTGTTTTTTCCTTTCTTTTCTGTTTTTCTTTTCTTTTTTTCCCAATAGTTTTTTTTCCCCATACAATGTGTTCTGATCACATTTCCCCTCCTTGAATTTCTCCAAGATCATCCTCCACACCTTTCCACTCACCCAGTTACACATCTTCTCTCTTCTTCATATAAAATATAAAGGTAAATAGAGTAACAAGTAAACAAGAATAAAATAAAGAATGAGAAACACACATGTACATACAATCCATAAAAACATAAAATTGAAAACCATAATATACGAGCAAAAGGCCAGTAAGGTAAAAGATGACCAAAGAGAGCAATGTGAGACAAGAAAAAGACAACAACAACAACAAAATAAAACACGAAAACTAAATAAGTCCAAAATGCACAAACAAAAAAACAACATAAATAAACAACAACACAAAAACCTCAATTGGTTTGTTTTGTGTTGGCCATAGATGCTGGGCATGGGACCTGAGCTTAAGTGTTGTTTACAGGTTTGTATATGCACTGTGACTCCATGAGAGACAACTAAATTTTCCTTTGCTAGCAGAGGCAACTATCTTCTTGGTTAGGGATGGGAACTGTGTCCACTTCCCCTCTCAGTGCCAGAATGTCAATTGGCTTGGAACTCTGTAGACCCTCTCTGTGCTTGGACAGATTTTTATTTTTAAGAACATTTAAGAATACTGCAATCATTTGTCACATAATTTTCTCAGGTGCAATGTCTAATTTCATCCTGTAAGTATGAGCAGAACAAAACCCTACATGCCTGTCAGGTGGCAATAGCAACACCAAACCCATCATTATCAAATCCATCCCAAATGCCAGTCACTTAAGCCTTCAGCATTCAGCTAGAAAGCACATATTTCTTCCAGCAGCTGAGACTCTTGTTTCTTCCCATCTTAGAGTCTCCATGTGTCCTTTTTTTCCCCCTCTATCTGGAACAACCTGATGCATATTGACACAATAGTTTCCTCTTCCCTTGGTCTTAGGTTAAATAATAATTCTTTTAAATTCATTATGAGATATTTAAACATTTGTATTGCTCCTTCTACTCTTTTCTGAAAACAATAAAAGTGAATGTTTTATAAGTGTTTAATATCTCTGACCTGGGACTGTAAGCTTCATAAGGGTGAGAACATGTCATTTTGGTCACTGGATTTCCTCTGTCCTAACAATTCTTTAACACATTGGAGCCTCAAAATAAATACTTGAAGAAAATATTTTATATTCTATATAATGTCTTATATAGAATATTTTATACACATCACCATCATCTGTAACATTCTGATGGACACACATCACCATTATCTGTGACACCATGGCAGACACACTTCACCATCATCTGTGACACCGTGGTGGACACACATCACCATCATCAACAGTACTTCATAATCATTGAAGTATTAGTCCAGATTTAAATATTACATACTTAATATATCTATAGGTTGATGCTTTAAGTACATGTATTTGGAAAATATTCACCAAATAAGCACATGAATAAATATACATATCACTCCAGAAAGTTATCATTTTCATTTGTGTGTGTTGACATTTAGGCACTGCTCTATCAAATTATAAGTAAACACTAAAAGCTACTACCAGCATGTAAAACTAAACCTCATGCATCTGACAGACTGCCTCTGTTTACTCTCACTCTAGTCTCCACCTCCTATGATCTTGATGTTTTTACATACTAGCTGTATGAGAGAATACTATTTTGAATGTCTACACATGTTACTCCATGTAGTATTATGTCAATCAGGCTTTCTTGTGTTGTTGTAAAGGACAGGATTTCCTGCTTTTGGAAAACTGAATTATATGCTACTATGTAAGAAGTTTTCTTTATCTATGCATTCATTATTACATTCTCATGAAAGCTGTTAGAGGGGCATTATGTAGAAGATATAGTAACAATTTTCACCTACCCAAGATCAGGGAAGCTTTCACCTTCAAGATATAAAGTGTCTCAAAGATCGCCCTTCTTGGAGAAGAAAGGGAAAGAAGAATGGGAGAGGAGCTGCAAGATGTGGGGAAGAGCAGGGCTGATATTGAGATTTAAAGTGAGTAAATTAATTAATTAATTAATTAATGAAAAAATTAATTCAGCATGGTTCAAGACACAAGTCAATGGTAGAGTACTTGCCTAGTAAGCATACAGGAGGCCATGCTATCAATTTCTACTAAAGCTGGACTAGTAAAAGAACAAAGAAAAATAGACATAGATAGATAGATAGATAGATAGATAGATAGATAGATAGATAGATAGATAGATAGGTGAAGGAAGGAGAGAGAGGGAGAAAGGAGGGAAGGAAGGAAGGAAAAAAGGAAGGAAGGAAGGAAGGAAGGAAGGAAGGAAGGGAGGAAGGAAGGAAGGAAGGGGGAAGGAAGGAAGGAAGGAAGGAAGGAAGGAAGGAAAAGAAAGAAAACGTATATCTGTTCAAGCTGTCCATAAATGCGCACCACGATTTAGTTTCTGTATCCGAGGGCCACAGTAAGGACTACCATGTCACAGTCTGCTTAATATGAATCTACCTCAATAAAAGCCATACATGGTGTTTCCAGTGCCAGGCCTCACATTTAAACTAGACAGGTTTCAAAACCATTATCCAAATAAGATAGCAGGCCACAGACAAGCAAAAGGTACCAGCAGCTAATCTACAGATGCTTAGAGAGATACTATCAAGTAGCAGAAGTTAAAACAAGTCAATCTGCTCATACACCTAGAGGAACCGCCAAAGCAGCAGTACATACTTGAATCTACATTAGTTGTTATAACGGAAATCGTGCTGATGGCTTCAAATTGTGAAACCTGCTCCCTGTAGTTGGAGAAGCTCGGAAGACTGAGATTAAGCTACTGGCTAATTAGGTTTCTGAGAAAGCTGCTTTCCTGTTTTGAAATATTGTCCAACTCTTATCTCCACACAGAGGAAACTGAAAGCCCAAGAGTTATTGCTTCCTGTTAGAGACACAAATTATATTACAGAAGGTCTACCTCCATGAGCTCATCTACACCTGATTCCCTCCAAGAAGGCCACCTGCAGAAGCTCATCACACTGGCACTGAGTGAAACACAGGCCTTTTGCAAGGGATTCGAATATTTTGTCCTTAGCATAGACAGGAAAAGTATCTTGTCATCATTAGAGTTTCTAAATAATAATACATTAGTTAATAACCATCTATGTTAAATAATATTTGAAGAAATTCAAAAGCAGCCATTTGTCAGGGAAGATATGCTAACCCCTGAGCGCAGAGAGGAATATTACAAAAGCACAAAGCTGTGGGAGCTTTGTAGGACAAAACCAAGGAAGGAAATGCCATTTCCAGAAAGAGTGGGGCTGAACATGGGCTGCGGACAAAGATGGATTTGGAAAAGCCAACAGTTCCATGAGACTGAGCAAGCAGAAGTGAGAGGTGGCACATACAATACTGTATTTGTCAGAGATCTGCTCATGACCTTCATAGACACCTACTTGTTACCATGTTACCAGATGATTTCCATTGTCCTTATTTTGATGTGGAAGTGAATACTCGTCAGCTGAGAAAGGCAGCTGCTATATATATGGATTCAGTGGAAGGGAAAATTTACTGGATCTTTTTGCAGTTGCTTATATTACCATTAAAACTAGGCAGAGCCGATAAGGTCATTGGAAGTATTATAATTCATGAGGTCAAAATTGACAGTTATACTATATTTTTTAAAACTCTAAAAATACCGTAGGTCAAAAGGACAGTCCCTTTGGCTAAGCTGGAGAAAGCATATTTCTTTTCTGAAAGACAAGAAGTGAATACTTTACCATCTACTGCTATCTGTACTTACTCCAACAACTGAAAAAGACAATTTATTGCTTAAATAAAGCAATGAAAGTAGTAGGTGCCTATGGATGGCTGCATTACCACATAGGCTATGGAAACACACACACACACACACACACACACACAAGTGAGCAGTACACTTCGACAACCAAAGAAAAACAAGTTTGAGATTTTCAAAACATAAACCCACTAGAAATCTCTATTACATTTCATGGAGGTTATCATTAGCAGCATGTAATTAAAATGATAGCCGTTGTCATTGGGCATTGCTTCATTTGAAGCTGAGATTCAAAAACTTAAAGAAGTTAGCATCAGAGAAGCCTCTAGTCTGTCGGCTACTTCTCACTAATATACTTTCTTTTAAACAGGAGCTTTAAAACAACAACAACAACAAAAGATTTATCTTTCTCCTCTCACCATTATAATATTTTAAAATTAAAAAATAAAAGATCAAGGTGTGCTTATGATGAAGATCAAGAAACATCGATCCCTTGCTATGAATGGGAGAAGTCCATCAAAGTCGGTAGACTTGTGTATCCTAGGCCTAGGAGCGACGGGGGAGTACAGATACTGAAAACGGTACTCTAGTCTCCATTCCACTTCCAAAGACCCGGAACACTTTGCTGCAAATGATTTTCTCTGTTTAATAAGCACACCATGTGCAAATGTACTAAACACATAAATATAATGGTCATAATTACTGGGTTCAATGTCAAGCACCCTTTAAATCTACTGATTAAATCAATTTGATGATTGTAAAGCTTTTTTATTACAGCTCCTGTATGAAGAAGACAACACAACTGAGGGAAAAACTATACATTTTACTTGAAAGAAATGAAATCTTTTATTTACATTAATTACATTAATGTAATTTCCAAGAGTCCTAGTGTAATTTAGCATTTTCTCATTAAGAATAAAACCATCCACCATCACTCCACCATCTTTTTGTTTAAATCATGGAATCAACATATTGTCTTCCCTTATGCATAGACTGAGGTCCATGAACAAAGTATGATTGGTAAAAATTTTCAATTCTTCATGGTAAAAGGGTCTATATCATTTAGGGGGATTATGATTCTGAACCAACAAGGTTTCCTTCAACTTTTGCTCATATGTAAAAAAGCCTTTGTCTTCGGCAAAATTCAGCTCACTATCAATTTGGTGTGAAATCACAAGGGCTTTCACAGATAATCAATGGTAAGGCAATGTCCGCCATGTATGAAACCAACCAAACTGCAAACAAACAAATAAGCAATGGGACAACATCTGTGTTGACTTTCTCACTGGCCACCAAAGGGGTCTTTAATTTTTGAGGAATAATTAAATCTGCATTATTGGGTACATTATTCAAGAAATTAATTTACTTTTTTTACAGTTGAAATGTTAGTCATCTGTATTGAATAAGAGAACATCTAAATGAGAGGAAAAGGACATGGACAATTGTTTTGAAAGAGATAAACAAATCTGATTTGAACAGAGACCATGAGTATGGTATTGACCCAAAGAAGAGAGTTTGATGCAAATAGAAAAATGGCTCTATGTCCCAGTGTAGGGGAAATGTCAGGGCCAGGAAGCAGGAGAGGGTGGGTTAGTAAGCAGGGGGAGTGGAGAGCGAATAAGGGTTTTTTTTCCAAAGGGAAAACCAGGAAAGGAGATAACATTTGAAGTGTAAACAAAGAAAATATCTAATAAATTTTTTTAAAAAAGTTAAAAAAAATGGAAGATGGGACATTTCTTTTTAAGTATTTTCCTGGTTATGTGGGGATGGCATTCTAACTGAATTCTGCATGTTCTGTATCATGATGATGCTGACAGAGACATTTATTGATGACATGAAATATTTTTATTTTATTTAAAAATAAAAGGTTTGTGTTAAGAGCTAGCAATGTGCAGGTTTTATGCTATTGGCTATAAGTTTGGCAAAACAAGTCAGACTCTCTTATCTGAAGGTTAGATTACAGAGGCTCTTACACAACAAAAGGCTCTCGCTTCTACACCTGCATGTTTCATTGTTAGCTTGAAATATTGTAAGTGTCGTTCTCTTACAAAATAACTTTTCCTGTGTTGCCTTTTTCTTATTAGAAAAACAGTACAAACATGACTTAATGCAACAAAACATACATCTCTGATGTCCAATCTATCTCACAACCACAAGCACATAAACTTGATTCATGAAAAGTGTATTACAAAGTATTCCTAGTTTAATACTCACTACTTTGGGCATATGGATCTGTGGATGTGACAGTACAGATGTGGTCATGGGACTGATGCTCTAACAAGGACCTGGAACAAACAGTTCCACCAACCCCAAATGCCATTTTCATATATACCTTTATATTCAAACACTTTCTCCTTCTGACCTCTCTAGAAACCTCTGATCTACCTGCAACTTCTCTTTCCTGCTCCAGAAATTTCTAAGTGGAATCACATGAAAAGAAAATTTGAGGTTGCATATTTCACTTGACCTAAAGACTTTCAGATTATCTGTGTTTTATACATCAATGATCCATTCCTTTTTAACACTTTTAATAGATGTTTAATCAAAATATAATTACACCACTTTCTACCTTTCCATTTCCCCTCCTGACCCTCCCAGGAACTCTCTCTTCAGTCCCTCTAATTTCCCCTCTCACATTAATAGCCTTTTGTATTTTATTATCATGTAAAAACTTATAAATATACTATTTTCTGTCTGTTTGTTTGGTTTTTTTGTTCTGTGTATATGGCTTCAGAGATAACCACTTTGTATCGGACAACCAATAAGAGGATTTATCCTTGGGTAAAGCTATTTTGCCCTCCCCCATTTCTTTTTTATTTTATTTTATTTTATTTTAATTTCAGAGGAGGACTTCATATTATGGAGAGCCACAGTTAACTTATCCATCCATTTACTAATGATTTTTCAGTGGCTTCAAGATTAGAGTAATTATGAAGAATGATGTTCAGAGATTTTGTATAGACTATCTGAATAAAAGCAGATTTCATTTCTATGGTGTGGGTACACAAGAAACAGACTGGACAAAAACAGAGTATGTTTCATTTCATGAGATGTCAAGACATTTTCTAGAATAGAAGCAAGATTTTTTTCATTTCTAATAGAACAAAAATTCTAGTTGTTCTGTAACTTTACAAGCACGTGATATTATGTTGATGTTTTCCATCTATTATCCTTTGTAGGGCTGGATTTGTGGAAAGATATTGTGTAAATTTTGTTTTGCCATGGAATATCTTGCAATTTTTATCTGAATTTTATTATAATTACAGATCCATTCAGAAAAACTGACATCTGAATTGAAACTTTCAACAAATGAAAAAGGAAACATCCCTATAGTTATATAGACCAATTTTTTATTTCTTTCATTGATATGTAGATATTTTCAGCACACTCTACATAGAGTTGGCTGTATTATTACCTAAATCTTTGACTCTTGTACAAAGCTATTGTATGTCACATCGTTGTTTTCCTTTCAATCTTCAATTGCTCACTGCTAAAACATACACTTATATTTGATATTTGTAGTAATCTTGTGACATAAACTATATAGACACTTATTCTGCATTTCTAAATGCTAGAGTACTTTGTACATAGACAATAGTGGTCTGTGAATAAGGATAATATTATTTTTGGATTTGAGTGCATAGCTTTATTTCACTTTCTTGTTTTATTGTATTAACTAGGACTTAAAATAGGATTTAAAAACTGAAAACACACATTCCTCTCTGACTCCTTAATTTAAAAAAGTATGTTAAAATACTTATCTGTCTACCTACTGGTCTCCAAGGTTTTTGCCTTGAATCTGTGATCATTTTAACTCTGCCTAGGCCTTGTATTCTAGGCAAATACTACTATGAATTCTCTGACTTGTGGGGAGTCGCAGCTGCTACACTATACATATATATATTGAACACCTGGTCTCTGGCCAGAGCAGAGAGCATTGAGATAAACAAGCCTTAGTTGGAAAAACTGTGTGCCTCTAGTTTATGATGCAAGCTGGCATGATTTCTCCGTAGCCTATTATGCTTTGCCAAGTAGCCAATGATGATTGGGACCAGGGAAAGTATTTAACCCACAAGGGCTGAGGGCCGAATTAGAATTAAGAGTATTGAGTAAGTATGTAGAGATAGTAAGTATGTAGAATTAGGGCTGGTGATGGGTTAGGAGAGATGTAGGAGTAAGTATGTAGAATTGGGGCTGGTAATGGGATAGGAGAGAAGATGTAGATATAAAAGTAAGATGTAAGGACAGATGTAAGATGTAGAATTAGGAATAAGTATGTAACTAATAAGATGTAACTAATAAGATGTAAGTAGTAATAAGTAAGACGTAAGAAGAAGATATAGAAGAATATAAAAGATGCTAGCTAGAGAAGAAGTAAAAATGAAGGTTCCTGATTAAACTGCATGGAGAAGGGCTCGGTGTTCGCCTCCTTATTTCCGCTGGATGGAAAGGCGCCCGACACTGACTCACTAGTCTGTGGTGGTTTGAGTGAGAATGATCCCATAAGCTCAAGTATTTGAACACCCAACTACCAAGGAATGGAAATATTTAAAGGATTATAAGGATTAAGAGGTGTGGCCTTGTTGTGGCAGGTGTGGTCTTGTTAGAGGAATGGTATCAGAGGGTGGCCTTTGAAGTTTCAAAACCCCACTCTAGGCCTGGTTCTCACTCTCTTTTTCAGCCTACAGATGAGGATATAACTCTCAGCTACTTTTGTACCATGCCTGCCTATATGCCTACATGCCATCTGCCATGATGATCATGGACTAACGTCTGAAACTGTGAGCAAGCCCTCAGCTAAATGTTTTCTTTTATAAGAGTTGCTTTGGTCATGGTCACAACAGTAGAACAGTGACTAAGAAATACCCTTTAAAGGAAAATGCATGAGATTTAGCCACTAAGGAGGATAATAATCACAGATTTTTATAAGTATTCTTTTTCCAAGTTTGAAGTTGATAAAGAGAAGCAAAACTAAGACACTATTTAGAAAATTGTTAAAGATCAACTTTGACACCACAGCGTAAACTGAGTCAGGCACTGAGGTGTGGCATCTGCAATTGGGGCCAGTGCTGATAGCAGCTGACAGGGATCAGCACTCTAGAAGGGCTGATTGGGGTTGGTCCAGATAGTAAACAGTGGGGGCTGCTGTTTATGCAAGACAGCAATTCCAGGGAAAAAGGGGGGAATAAAATACACACACACACACACACACACACACACACACACTGAGTGGTTGAAGCAAAAGCAGACCAAAGTATTTTATTATTTCTCTTAACCCTTTGAATATCCCTTACGACAGTTTTTTCTATCTAAGAAAATTTTCTCATAGATACAAGTTCAATATTTTATAAAACTTACTACAAAAAATCTGTTCTTCAAAAACAGATTAAAATCATTACAATAGAGGAAATTACAACAGGATTATTGATTTGTATTCCTTTTTTGAAATTTCATTCCTAACTAAACATTTCTTATCTATTTTCCTCTGCACAAATTCATTGTAACCCTAAAGCAATAATTCAGTTGTCACAGATTAATGAAGTTTAAACAGGCAAGGTCTACAGTAGCATATTTCTCCCTATACTCGGCTGATGGCAACCTTTATTTACTAAGAAACAGGTCATCTGTCCTAAGTCTTATTTTCAAGCCTTGCTCAACTAGTCTGGGTAATTATCTGTTCTCTGTTTTTACACTCATAAGAGAATTGTTTACTCTTTATTCACAGCCTTTCTGTTTCATGGGGCACACTGAATGGCTGTTACTACATCCCTAGACCAAGGAAATCAGTCCCAAACTAGAGTGAATGCTCTCTTTGATTATTAACTTGTCCCATGCTTATTTTTCTTGCTGCTACAATCACGTGCTTGTAATGCATGAGCATGTCTGCTCACTGTGCTCCTTTCTCTAACTCTAAGCAGCTCTTGCCATTCTATGAGGAAGGGACACATTTTAGTCTTGATTCTAACTTTAAGTTTTCTATGAACTACCCTAACTTCCCCCAAATTATTTAAATCAAACTAACTTCCTATACCTATTTGAATCAAATTAGTAGTTGCATAAAGTCATCAATTCATCTAAAGAGCGTTATCTCAACAACACTGATCTTTGCGTTGATCTGCAGGATACTTGCCGGATAGGGTGTGGGCTCTACCCCAGGAAGTAATCACACCAGGCTGTAAGCAGTGAGGGTCTGCAAGCGTCGACTCACACAGAGCCAAACGATGAATATGGCAATGACAGACTCAAGAAGGCACCTCAGTAGCAGGAAGCAAGCCTGGGGTGAAGTCTGTGAGGACAGGCCTTTCCAGAGCGCACCCATCGTAGCCCACGCAAGAAAGTGGGCCGTCTCCAGGGAGCTCACTTGGACTTTCTGCATGGCACCTACCAGAAGATATTCAGCCAAAGAGAAACTAATATAAGAGTCTGAAGAATTTGTCCTGGAGGGATGTATCACTGGTTAAGATCCCTCTTGTCCCTTCTATAGGACTTGAGTCATGATCCCAGCATACCCATACCAGGTGGCTTCCCACATGGGTAAACACTCATGTGGACAAAGACACACATAAATAAAAATAATGATTTTTTTTTTACAATGAGAAAATTTGTGATTCAAATTTTAAGTACTTCAAATTACAGATAAAAGCAATATTCAAAAAGCACATATGGAAGGGGCTACATATTCAAAAGGCAGTTAGACAGATACTAATCTCAATAGTATTAAAGTCTAGCAAAGTTCTTTGCTATGTATACAGTTTTATATTCCTGAAATCACCTTCTTTATAATTACATTTTTTGATAGAGGAGAGTTTCTTGAGGAAGCCATCTTAAAATTCACACAGTGTTTTGATGTTTCACAGTTTTGAATAACAATGTGACCAAGTTTAAGTTATATATAAATTTTAAAATAGTTCTATTCTGATTCAAAGTCTTGCGATATCTGCAGGAAATGAAATCACAAGGACAGAAGGGGCTGTCGCCTGACATTAGGAGAAGGGAAAACCCAGACAGAAGAAGTCCATTTTAATTTAAGTTTACTGCTTTATATACTTTGTCTCAATATGGTCATGGGACATCTCCCCTGTTAGTCTCCTTTAGTAGTAAATGTTCTGTAGCTTTGACTTTTCTTATCAGCAAAGGAAAATATTTTATACTCTGAGAATTTACCATCAAAATAAAGCTAGCGTATGTTTGATTTGATTCAGTTTCCTTTTAATTAAAACTGAGTAATTTCAAAAGGTATAATTTTCCTACTCCACATACTATCTGAAAGTGGGACTTACATTGCCTATTTGCATATGGGTTGTCATTATTCAGGTGCACTGAAGTGTGGCATGGTCACGTAAACTTAGAACTCTAGTGCTCAGGAGGTTCAAGACTATCTCAGACACAATAAAAACAGAACAGAATGGAGTGGGCTGCCACTATGAGAAATCACTGTGTCCATGAAGATTAGCCAATATGACAACAAATAAAACCTCAAGAATTAGCAACTATATGATGGAAGATGCTCTGCACACTGTTTTATAAAACAATGTTTAATTGTACATCAATCTTTAATTGTACATCAGTCTATTTTTAGGACCTCAAAAACGTTTAGGTAGATAGTGTGGATTTAGAGTGAGAGCCTTGGCCAGTGAGCCTGAATTCCTACTGTAACTCTAATTACTAGATATTGTGGGAAGTACAAACATAATACTTCGCTGCAGAATAATGCAATTTACATTCTGTTTAGTGATTGAATTAGTTATATTGTTATCTCTACTTAAAAAAAAAACCAATTTAACTACATTTATGAAGCATTTGTTCTTGTTGTTTCCCATATTTTGAAGAGATGTAATTCTTCCAAATATTTGTAAAATCATTACAAAATTACTAAAAATGTAACTCAGAGAAGAAGTGGGCTCCATAGATGGACAGCAGAACCAGGTGTGCTCCAAGTCCCAAGCCCTTTCTTTGTTCAGTGCACCATCCTGTTTTGGTTACCATGACAACTAAATTTTGCTGTAACCTCCACCCAGGAATCAGGGAAGCCAATTATTCCCAGGGCAGGACTATAATACCATAGTAAAGTTCCTGTCTTTCACTTTCATTTTCTTACACATCCAGGTTGTTATTAGCAACAAGTGGTTGTGCTATGAAATAAATGAGATGGAACAAATTTCCAACTATTCCTCTCCACCTACTCTGCTTCTTGAATAATATACTACTCTGAACACTTAAAATGAGCTCTTTAAATCTAACGATTATTTGGTAACTGTCCTTTGACCTCCATTACATATTTCTAAGAAAACTTGTGATCATTTCATTCATATTTGCAAATGTAATCTTTCTTCAGTTAATGAAAATTCACATTAGCCCTTTTTGGGATTATAGGTTTAGGAGTATTGAAACCATTTTCCCAGTAAAGCAACAAACATTAAAACGCAAGGTAGTCTATCACTCATAGTTTCACTGAGTCAGTGCACAACCTTCTGCGGGGCTTTGAGATAATCAGCAATTCGGGATGCTGTGGCAACTAATTGTGTATGGTTTTTTCTACAGCTCACAGGCTAGAGACTGCCCACAGAAAATCATAGGAATACACTTTGTTCACTGCTTGTTCAAGCCTAAAATCTGAGAACAGCTGCAGGTGGGCTGGACAGAGAAATGAGGCACTCCTCTTTGCAGCCGCTGAGTAACTCAGCAACTTTCTGTATTTAATTTACAGAGCGCCTGCTGTTGGCTTGCCTCAGGACTGATGCTCAGACAGAGGCACCCCACCCACACACTGCCTGGCTTGCCAGCTGGAGCAATATGCTTCCACCTGACCCCTTCAGCCAGGTTGATATTCAGTTGGCTTAGTCCCAATGGCAATAGACACGTTGTCTTAAGGAATCAATCAGAATTGTTAACCTGTGTTGATGCATCTGTTTGAGCTGCACCAGTTCATTCAGCTAGGGACAAAGGAGTCCCCTTACAAGTGTATTCAGATGTTACTAAAACTCCATGTTATAGGAAAGTTATGGTCAGGAGTCAGAGAACCCCAGTGCATGCCTCTGAAAATTACATGGCGTGTTTTTATAAACACTTAAAGTCATTTTCAGTTTGGGGATTGGGTTACTTAGATCATAACCAGAGGAAGCATTTTCTCAAAATCCATGTACATTGAAAAGTAGAGCTTCTGTACCTGTCAAGACCGGGGTGTACGTGTGTGGTTGTGTGTGTGTGTGTGTGTGTGTATGTGTGAGAGAGAGAGAGGGAGAGAGAGAGAGAGAGAGAGAGAGAGAGAGAGAGAAAGAGAGAGAGAGAAAGAGAGAGAGAAAAAAAGAGAATGAGATAGAGAAACAGAGAGAGACTTAAAGGGGGAGACTTTGTGTTATGTGTTGTAGGTTTTGTTTATCATAGAATAAAACATATTGAAAGAAATCTTTCTACATAGATGCTAAGGAGACTATTGTCTACCTGTTTCTCCGCATACATGACCTTGCTCTTGACATCATCCCAGGACTGAGGATGACTCAATAATCTAGGAAGGTAGACCACTGTGAGCTTTTAATAAGTAGTAAACAGAGGATGAAAAGTAAAAATGATGAAGCTTCTGATCAATCGAAACTATGGAAAATATCTTCTGAATACCAATCAATCTCCTTTATTCACACAATTAGACATTATTTCTCATAAAATACTAAGGATTGGTTCATTTTGTGGTTTTCATAAAATTCTATTTTTAATGATACCTACTTGTCAAAACAATATGTAAATCAATGAAGATTTCACAAATCTTTAAGGAAAGCTATGAAAGATGTCTATTACAGTAACTTACATTCTAGGCTCACATGAGATTAAACAAAATCCTCAGTCTTGGAAGTTTAGTTTCTAATTAATTCATGTTCTAGCCAATAAATATTAAAGCCTACCACTAAATGGATAGTGTTAAAGTCTCTTGGAATATGTCAGTGAAACCAGAAGTGATGGCTCATACCTATAATCTCAACACTGAGATTACTCAGGTTAGAGGATCACCATAAATTTGAGGCCAACCTTGGCTACAAAATTAATTAATTCCAGGCCAGGCAAGGTGACAGAGTGAAACACACACACACACACACACACACACACACACTGAAAGTAAATAGTCAATGATACCTTCTAGCATTTTAAGAAGTAGAGAATTAATGACAAAACTAAAAAATAAGAAAATCATATTTTGATATCATGTGCATGTTTTCTTTTTTTGAGGGACCTGGTGGGTCGAGACAGGGTTTCTCTATGTAGCCCTAGATGCCCTGGAACTCACTCTGTAGACCAGGCTGGCCTCAAACTCAGAAATCCACCTGCCTCTGCCTCCCAAGTGCTGGGATTAAAGGCGTGTGCCAACATTGCCCGGCATCCTATGCATTTTTAAAGAGTGTATTTAGCAAGATTAAGAAGAATTGAGTAGTTTGAAGAAACAGTAAAAAATTTTTAAAAGGATACTGGTAGACTACATTGAAATGTGACATTTGAATAAATGAATAAGGGTTCAAGTAGAGAAATGAGTGCAAAGGCTGGAAGAGATCATGTTGTTAACATGTTAGAGGAATAATGAGGAGAATGAAGTGGTATTAACAGGGTGAAAGGAAATATTTATGAGCATGCTGAACAGGAACCTGGGAAAGGTGGTTAGCATTATAGGTCAATGTAAAGTCACTGGCTTTTTCTGACCACATTAAGTCACTGCAATAGCTGGCAGGGAAATATAATTTGAGTTTCCTTCAGGTAGACTGCATGTTCATGTTAAGAATAGAAAATGAATAACTATAGAAACATATAGACTTTAGAGCAAGCTATAACAATGATATATCAAAAAGGATCAGGTGTACAAACCTGTTTGGTCACGGAGAAGGAAATAAGATCCTGGCTAGATCCTGGTTGCTTTCAAAATAAGCCACCATGATTTCCAGCTGGACTGAATTAAAGAGGATGGGGAATAGAGAAGAGTAACGAATGACTCAGGTCTCTTGCTCTTCTACCAGAGCCAGATGACAGGATCTGAGTTCTGAAGACATCATATGCTTGGTTTTAAGAACGTAGAGAAATCAAACTAGAAGCCCCCTCCAGGGTGATAGATTTTATGGTGCTGGAAGGCATATGCAAGGTGTACCGGTGGAAAAGCCAACAACCTTGTCCAGCCATGAGCTCACAGAATGCCAGCGTGACACATAAAATGTGATTAGTGATACATTAGTGGCACAGATGTTATAGACGTATCCAGAAAGTTTCTGATACTTTAGATCTATTCAACAGAAAGAATTCATGCCTTGTATTGTAAATCTTGCTTAAAGATTTGTGAGTTCACAATCCCTGTGAGAGAACTTACAAATGTTGTGCTTATTCCATATGGACATGATGATAAACTGTCTTCTATTTATATATGGTTATGCCCATAGATTAGTATTATTTTCAGCTTTGGTTAGAGAAGGTATTGCTTTAAACTGGGTAATTGAAGTGGGAGTTTCTGATGTTTTTGGAGATTCAGTTTTGTCATGTGATGTTTGGATTAAACAGACACCTGAGAGTGTGTGTGTGATGTTTTGAAAGAATATAAGTATAACCCAACAAACAGCAAATGATCCTCTTGCATTGGTTCACCTTGCAACGCTTTGCTGGTCTTCCCTGATTTTTGCTTGTCATGACTTCATAGAGAGAAAATAACTTCTTGTGGTATTCTGGCTGCTTCTTAGTACTTCCACAGACTCATGAAGATTTGGCAGAGCCTTGCAGTTTCTTCTGTATCGAGCGGCTACTGACTCATGTTTGGCGTTTGTCAATTGGACTGGACTTCTGCTGCTGATTAGTGTTTGAAATCACCCCAAAGAACTACTTATAAACAGGTACACACCCCCAATTTCCTACTAGCCTTTCTTCTCAGTTTATGGGCTAGAAGGGAGATTGAGCATTTACGAACCCTTATTAAAGTAGGTTTTAAAAAAATCTAAGCATACACATAACAGTTAATAAAGTTTTCTAGTTGGTGAAAGTGCTAAGAATAAATAAATAAGGTGTTTAGCCTTAAATGAGACATTTATATAAATACTTTCATATAAAATTGCATATGACAAGGAGAGGCAGAATGTAAGAGCCTGAAGAAGGTGAACAATTCTGTGAAAAGCTGGATTCTGGACATTAAATGGCTATTGTACTCATGAGATTATAACAGCAGTGGCTAAATGAACAAGGCCTACATAAGACTGACACCATGAACATTCTATTTTGTAAGAGAGTTGCTCATAATGCCCACCACTCTTAGAGGAGCTACAGACAGTTAATGGTTATTAAAGAAGAGAGAAAAACTCTTCAGTGGTAGCCACAGATACATTACCCTTGATCAAACAATCTGCTACCTATGGTGATGCAGGCAAACCTGATTAAACAGAGTGGGCCAAAAGTCAATGAAGATACGAAAATATAACTGGCCCTTGCTGGGAAGAAAGGGTTTATTGGGCAAAGTCAAAGAGAATATAATGGGGTGAATATGCTCAAAGTTGCATATGTGTGTATAAATGACATATATATGTATACATATACATATATATGAAATTTTGGAAAAAATAGTATCAAGTAGAATTAGAAAAAATATATATATAAAGGCATTGTTCAGCCATCACTGGGCATAGAAAATAGAGATATTAATAGAAAGTTCATAAGATGGAAAGAAATATATATGGCTCAAGTGTTTTGGAAGGACAGGATCATAATGAAATCATACAGAAACAATTGTTGGGAAAGTAAGTCAAGACATCATTGAATAGGATATATCTACTAGACATATATGAAAATATTAATTCATCACATAGATATGCAAGTGTGGAAGCAGAAAAAGGCAAGAGTCTATTTCTGGGGTCAATGATGTGTCAGACATTATGGGCGTGTTGGAGTGTTGCAGAGGCCCTCAATGGCACAAGTAAAGGTTTAGGATTGGTGGTCATTGCTCTAATAAGCCAAAAGATTCTATAAAGTTTGAACATCCACATAATGTATATTCCTTGCTCTTGTTGAACTTTTTTAAAATTTGTTACTCCCCAACTCCTTAGTTGTCACCCTTGGGTCCTTAGATTTGCTAAAAAGCCCTATCAGAAGTGATTAGCATCCATCTTTTCTGTGTGTTCCCTTTTCCCATCCTTACTCATTCTATCATTCAAATCTCTACTGCAGTGTGTCTGCTAGCCACTTCTTTTCTCCAGGGTTCATAAATTAATGATTGAGTTAAATACTACTCCCCAGTTAATATGTTAAACATATTTGATTGTAATGAATGTGAACAAAGATTCTCGATGTTTTAAGGAATCATTCCCACTGGGATTTCAGATATATTGGCAGAGTTGCTGTTAAAGAGATGTATTTTATACAACTCAAGTGTCCACTTCTGTTTCATAGGACTCTTTGCAGAAGGTAAAAATCATTAATATACATCTGCAGACCTGTAAACCTCCACAAAGACAAAGTCTGGAAAACATTATTCAGGTTCTAGTAGTTCTTCCTATACCATTCTTATCTTTAAAAAAAAAAAAAACCACAAATCTTTGAAAATTTTGAGATTTGTACAATGGGTTTTGATCATGCCCACCACCCATAACTCGTTACTTTATCCACCAAACTTTGTGAAGTTAAAAAGAAAAACTAAATTCAAGATCAATTAGGGCTGTCCAAAATACTTTTGGATATGTGGTCGTTTATCGAAGTGTGGTCCACTTACCAGGGCTACACTCTTAGAAAAGAATGACCCTTTCCTCACACCGAACAAATGCTAATTGTGCCATGGCTATGAGTGAGATTATGTGCCCAGCTCTCCTCTTCATATTAGGATTTGAGCTGACTGAGCAAGCGCAGGTGTTATCCATGTTCTCATTAAGTTGATGTGTTTTCCCTGCTGCATCAGAAAGTATTTTTCCTGTAGTCATCCACCACTTCTGGCTCTTATACTCTTTCTGCCCCCTTCTCTGCAATAATTCTTATCTGGGGAAAGAGCATATATGTTTCCTTACTTGTGAGCATTCTACATGCTCTTCATGTCTACTACCTTTTGACCCTTTTGGGTTTCTATATTAACCACCAGCTACTGAAAATAGAAAATACTTAGTGATCTACAGAGATTAGACTCTCTTACCCCAATAGCTTACTTTATGAGTCCAATTAAGCCATATTAGTTTGATGTAATGAAAACTTCATCTCAGTTAAAATCTTAGTGAAAAATCTCTACCCTCTCCCTTCTCCTTTGTCCACCAGCGGGATTCCTTGTTGGTTACTATAGGTCAACTGCTTTGTTTTCTATTAGTGAAACATGTGGATTTGCCTTTCTGTGCCTGGCTTACTCTGTTCACCTGATATCCTCCACTGCTATTCATATTTTCAAGACTGACGTTCTTTTTATGGCTATAGCATCCACTGGGTATGTACACTACATTTTTTAATGCACTCAACTGTTGATGGACAACTTGGTTGATTCCCTATCATGGCTGTGATGAATTGCTCTTAAATAAATCCAAGCATGTACTCATCTCTCAGATAAAATAGCTTCATTTCTTTTGAATAGATACCAAGTTGTGGAAATTGCATAAAAATTTGAGGTCTTCTTTTATAAATTTCTACTTTGTGTCTTTTAAGTCATGTAATCAGTTCTTGACCGTGGTCATTGTGGCTGTTTCTACCGGTGTCCCCAACATCTTCACTATTCCAACTTCATTCTGTTCTCCTATGAGATTGGAAACTCGAGAAAATAAAGGGTTTGTCAAAGATAAGTACAAGGAAGCAGGCACTGATTTAGTACTTGAAAAACACTTGGGGGGTAGCTATGATCTTCAAGGTATGTAATTTTTGTTTGCTGTACTGGTTTGTAAGGAACACTTTCACTTCTCACACAGTGCTGTCATTCTCAAGACAATTGCAACCTGAAAGGAAATGTTATTGCATTCATGAATATGCTGGTTAAAACCTTAATGATATCATCTTACAGGTTCACGGGCTATTTAAATTCCACAAGCTCCTAAGTACTTCATGTAGGTGGTACCAATTTTTCTCCATGCAAATATGCAAAGAGGATTTATATTCAATGGAAATAGCAACTCAGATTTTAAATTGTTGTCTTTTCTTAAACTAGTAGTTCTTATATCATATTCTCTCAAGATTCACAGCAATGGCAATCCACCAGTCAGGGAGGAGTCACAAGGTTAAAGGTCTGAGATGCTGCCGTACTTTATTTTGCTATGCATCAATAAGTTAGAATTATTATGTGCATCTTTGATAGTGTCTTTTAATGTGTAATATGTTTATTCGGATGAAATGGCAAACTAACATGGAACATTTGCATAATGAAAATGTATGGTTTTCCATGTCTTACTTTTCTTGCTTTGTCTACCTGTATTTTCTTTTAAAGATGAAAAACAAAGGCCCAAAACATAAGTTTCCTAGATGAGAATCACTTCTACTTCATCTCCACTTTTACTACTTAACTAGTTACATAGACAATGATTGGAGACAAAGACTCTTTTAACATTTATGAGTTTCAGCCTCCTCAACTACAGAAATTGCTATTTTAATGATGAAAAATTCAGGCTTGAAATGATAACTAAATGTCAGAATACATTAAAAAATATTTCTTACACCATGAAAAAGCTCTTAAGAGCTATGTTATCTGGAGGAGAGAATACATGTGTGGAGAATATGAGGAAGTGGATTTGTATCTTAGAATCAAGGTAGATACAATCTATTTACAGAAACAAGATGTTTCTATGAGACACAATCAGTGAACAAACCAAATATAAAACAAACAATCAATGGAGAACTCATCTGGTACAGAATATTAACTGCCCTAGGACTTGAGAGAAGGCAGACATGTGAACTGAATTATTTAAAAAGGATTTAGAAACACACTTCACCTATTATACCTTGAAACCCACATAACTCTCACTTCTATCTATAGCCAATGTCTTAGGTATGTCAGACTGGAGAAATCAGGGAATAAATAGAGAAGCTGCACTGGAATACCAAACATCATCATTTTTACTAGAACTCTTGGTGCTTTCTGGTGAAGCTGTGTATGATTCTCAGAGAGTCTTCTGGTAACCAATGTGATCTCAACCTTCTTTTCTTACTTAGTAATGAGACTATAGAAGAACCAGTCTTCTGGAGTTTTCTGGTTTAATGAGGGCACCACCACATTTTGTAATTTTTTCTGATGAGCAGCATACAGTATGATACACATAAATCTAGATGTGGCTTTTCATATTATAGACATTCATCCAGATTTCAGACATATATGTCCAGGGGACAATTCACTTAAATTAATCAATGTTTTTTCAAAGCAAAGTATTATATTAGCAGATGAAAATACAAATATGGAAGCTTGCCTCTGTCCAAAAGCAATCTGTTAAGTCTAATAAGTGAAAAAGAAGAGAAAAATAGGAAAATAGTCAATTTTATTACAATGTATTTGGTTGTTCAACAAATGAAAATATCAAAAGCAAAGAGTCTTCACTCATCTATGTTTTAAATCTTTATCCCAATCTGATAAGAAACATGGTCCTTGAATGCTAAAATAAATAGATGGTCTAGAAAACTAAACTGTTAGACAAATGGTGACACATGGTTGGTAACTACTTCATTGTATTTTCTAGTCGTTGGCACTGGAAAATTAAGGTATTATTCTCTTTGCCTCCTAGATTCTGAATCAATGATGAAATAAGAGACAAGCAACAGAAAGATGAATGAAACAGCATCATTGTCATTGGCAAAGCTGATTAAACAATGTAACTTTTTTTTTTATTTTAGATATTTTCTTTATTTACATGCGAATTTCTCCTTTCCCAGTT
>NW_022196895.1:68519225-68527130 GCF_008632895.1 Mastomys coucha
CCCTCTGTCACTCGGAAGCTGAGAGGATCATGTCCCTGCTGCCCTGCGTCTCCCCTGGGAGTCGTCTAAACAATGTAACTTTTAATGATGGAAGGATGCCTCACACTTTATAGTTATGTAGGAAAATTGAAAGAAATTGGGAGAGACCATTGTATATATTTTCTCCTGGTTTCTAGGACAGAGTGTGTCAACAATCATTTTGTATATTGAGCTTTCTGTAATGGAAAGATGGGCATACACTCTCATGAGAAGCCACTGAGGTGTTGCCTTAGTTTAAGGGACTAGGTATAAGATGTGGAACCACAGGAGCTGTGGGAAAGGAAAGGGATTCAATTTCTACCTACAGGTAGGTCTTTCTGAAATGACCTGAGTTTCTGTCTTTGTCTTGCTCTCTTTGAAAGTGTTATCATTGGGTGCTGGAACAACTATTGCCAAGCCCAGGCCATGCTGCTACTGCTCTCCCGTCACCCCCCATTGTGCACTAGTAATCTCAAAAGATTCAAAGTCCAAGATGGCAACTCTCAAGGACCAGCAGATTGTGAATCTTCTTAAGGAAGAACAGGTCCCCCAGAACAAGATTACAGTTAGCCGGGCCGTGGTGGCACACGCCTTTAATCCCAGCACTTGGGAGGCAGAGGCAGGTGGATTTCTGAGTTCAAGGCCAGCCTGGTCTACAGAGTGTGTTCCAGGAAAGCCAAGGCTACACAGAGAAAGCCTGTCTAGAAAAGACAAAAAACAAAAAAACAAAACAAACAAACGAACAAAAAAGATTACAGTTGTTGGGGTTGGTGCTGTTGGCATGGCCTGTGCCATCAGTATATTAATGAAAGATTTGGCAGATGAGCTTGTCCTTGTTGATGTCATGGAAGACAAGCTGAAGGGAGAGATGATGGATCTCCAGCATGGCAGCCTCTTTCTTAAAATACCAAAAATTTTCTCCAGCAAAGACTATTGTGTAACTGCAAACTCCAATCTGGTCATCATCACAGCGGGGGGGGGGGGCCATCAGCAAGAGGGAGAGAGCCGACTCAGTCTGGGCCAGCGAAACGTGAACATCTTCAAGTTCATCATTCCCAACCTTGTGAAGTACAGTCCACACTGCAAGCTGCTTATTGTCTCAAATCCAGTGGATATCTTGACCTACGTTGCTTGGAAAATCAGTGACTTTCCCAAAAGCTGAGTTATTGGAAGTGGTTGCAACCTGAATTCAGCTTGGTTCTATTACCTGATAGGAGAAAGGCTGGGGGTTCACCTGCTGAGCTGTCATGGGTGGGTCCTAGGAGAACAGGCACTCCAGTGTGCCTGTGTGGAGTGGTGTGAACGTTGCCGGCGTCTCCCTGAAGTCTCTGAACCCACAACTGGGCACTGATGCAGATAAGGATCAGTGGAAGGAGGTTCGCAAGCAGGTGGTTGACAGTGCATATGAGGTGATCAAGCTGAAAGGTTACACATCCTGGGCCATTGGCCTCTCTGTGGCCGACTTGGCTGAGAGCATAATGAAGAACCTGAGGCGGGTGCATCCCATCTCCACAATGATTAAGGGTCTCTATGGGACCAATGATTATGTCTTCCTCAGTGTCCCATGTATCCTGGGACAAAATGGAGTCTCGGATGTTGTGAAGGTGACACTGACTCCCGAGGAAGAGGCCCGTCTGAAGAAGAGTGCAGCTACCCTCTGGGGAATGCAGAAAGAGCTGCAGTCCTAAAGTCTGCCCAGTGTCCTAGCACTTCACTGCCCAGGCTGCAGCAGGGTTTCTATGGAGACCACACACTTCTCATCTGAGCTGTGGTTAGTACAATGGTGTTGAGGTGGTCTGGAAAAATCTCAGTTCCCATAGCTCGGCCCTGCTGCCAAGTGGTCCTTGTGTAGTGGTAACCTGGTAAGTGTGATAGTCCCACTGTCTCTGGGACACAATGCCAACTGTGTGCAGGCTTCGATTACCCTGTGAGCCTGCCGCATTGCTGTCCTGCGCACCCTCACCAAACATGCCTAGGCCAACGAGTTCCCAGTTAGTCATAACCTAGCTCCAGTGTGTAAGTCAATTTCGTATATCTTGTGCATAAATGTTCTACAGGATATTTTATGTATTATATGTGTCTGTAGCATACATTGCAATATTGTGTGTAATAAAGATCTGCATATGGATGATGGAACCAATCACTCAAGTGTCATGCCAATGAAAACACCAAATAAACATTGAACACTGAAAAAAAAGAAAAAGGTGCCATCATTGGTTTGCTCTGATTCTATTCATCATTCTTTCCCTTTTGTGCTGGGAATTTAAAGAAATTCTTCTTCAATCCATTTATGTTACTTTTCTTTTTTCTTTAATGATGACATTGATTCAGTTTTCTTTCCTTCCTGTCCCTCTGCCCCTCCCTCCGGCCTCCCATCCCTCCCTTCCTCCCAACTTTCCTCCCTTATCTGTCTCCTCTGCCTCCCTGACTTTGATCTTTCAGGTCATTGCTCATTTTGCATGTTCACCATACCAAAAAATAAAAAAATAAAAAATAAAAAAAATCCCTGCTGGTCACATAAACATCGTTTTGACATGATCCTACCAATAGTCCCACATATATATGTTAAAAGGAAATGGTAATACATTTTAATTCAGAACTAATGTCATTGTTTTATGCAATGAGATGTTGCAGTAAACAGATTCCCTCACGCCTTGGGAAAGGATGATCTTTCTTCATCTCTCCTTTCCTAAGTATCCAAATGTATAATGTTGTACATTTGGGCAAGACATTTTCCTCTGACTTCTTCATAGCAATCACTTTGTGCTTTGAAGCATAAGATTCAATTATCCATATCATTGTCTTGGCTTGCATAGCTACAACCATTATTAATGAACATAAAATTACCTACTTATTTGATATAAATTCAGCCACAGTATGCAGTTCCAACCATGCAGCAACTATATATATACATATATATATATGTATATATATATGTATATATATATATATATATATACATATATATATATATATATATAGCATAAATGTATCCTAGGAACTAAAATCCCCTAAGAAAATTTACATTCTGTTTAAGACAAAGTTGAAAAATAAAAGTGCAAAAAAAAATGTGACTCTAAATAACCAAACAACTAGCCAAATTGGAGAAATATTTCTGAGAGAAAAATAAAGTGATGTTAAATAAATAATAGGCTTGTTTTCTCTAATACATATGTATCTCTGTCTTTATTTCAAATGATATATATGCATCATTTTCTTTTAGAGCATTTTTTGAGCTCTGAATAAGTCCATCCTTTTAAGAAGCCAGCATAATATCTTAAAACAGTATTTCAAAACCAAATCAGCAAGAGTGGTATTCCCATGCTGGCATGCAAGTGAGGTGTCAGGCAAATCAGGGAATGTATAGGAGGCTTCATTCCAGGCTGCAGAGAAAGAACCTCCCACCCACTGAACACACTGCAATATCACTGGTCTCCCTCCACCACACCAGAGTCTGTGGAACCAGGATAACATTATGGAAGTAAAACTTATAATTTCTGTGTTTCAGTGTGTGTTTCTAATGAGGAAGTAAAAATTCAGTGATAAAAAGTATTTTTCAGGTGGCTGGAGAGATGCTTTGATAAGTAAGAAAAGGGGCTGCTCTTTCAGATGCAGGTTTCAAGTTCAATTACCAGCATGTAATTACCAGCTCACAACCATCCCTAACTCCAGTTTTAGGAGAGCCAGTGCTCTCCCTCCTCTGTCCTTCATGGGCACCAGACATACACATTGTACCTAGACTTACATACAGGCAAAACATCTATACACACAAGGTAAAATCAAAACGCATTTTAAAAATTTTCAGCATAAGCACATATAGTTTGTTTATATAGAACATGATTAACAATGATTCCTTGGTATTATGAAATTCCATAAAAATGTTTAAATTTCAGAGTCTTCAATGCCAGATTTGGGTTATTAATTAATTAAGATTTAGTTTTAATTAATAATATTTTGTCTCTTGTACAGAAAAAAATTAATCCTGTAAAGCTATATACTGACTATTGATTTTAGTGATGATGATTTTGAACTCAATGTTTCACTCTATTTTTTTTAAGTAAAAATGAGTCATTTTTCATAGAATTTCTTAAGTTTCATTTTAGCTTTTCATTTGACTGAATTCTTCTCTCTACATAATTTTATATGCTCTTATATTTTCATTATTTTTTACAGATTTCATATTTTATATATTTCATGAATATAGGCTTTATAATATATAATATACTATTTTCATAAAAAGGTTGATGAATAGTATAGATGGTATGATCCATCATGAGCTGAAATATCTCACATATGGTGATGTGTATCCATCACAATCTCACAAAGGATGGTGATGTGTGTCCATCACAATCTCATAGAAGATGGTGATGTATGTCCATCACAATCTTCAGAGGATGGTGATGTGTGTCCACCACAGGGCAACAGATGATGGTGATGTGTGTCCACCATGATCTCACAGAGGATGGTGATGTGTGCCCATCACAGGGCCACAGATGGTGGTGATATGTGTCCATCAATTATGATCTCACAGATGATGGTGATATGTGTCATCACAGGGCCACAGATGATGAGGGTGATGTGAGTCCACCACGATCTCACAGAGGATGGTAATGTGTGTCCATCACAGAGCCACAGATGATGGTGATCATGATGTCAATCATGGTGTCAGGCTGCAGGTTTGTTTATGTTGAATTTCCATCTTAGTTACCTTGTAGAAGTTACAAAACAACAACACTCAAAATATACTCTGTCTTCATTAATTAGGTGGAAACTTTCATAAAGAATCATTCTTCTGTGACTTAGTCACACAGTGGCAGACTATACAACACAGCCTGAGTAAAGTACTATATTGATTTATGCTTATTGTTCTCATTTGCCAGTTTTTAATGTCCCAACTGTGCTGGTTAGTTTTTGTCAATTTGACACAAAATTGAATATGGAAAGATGGAACCTCAACTGAGGAATTAGCTCCTTCAGATTGGTCTGTGGGTGTGTGAACATTTTTATTATTTATTTTAGTATTTGATGGAGGACAGACCAATATATACTGTGCTTTCCTAGGCAGGTATACCTGGACTATGTAAGAAAGGCAATTGAAAACAGATAGAGGTAACAAGCCAGTGAGCAGCATTCCTCTATGGTCTATGTTTCAGTTCCTTCCCTATGTTTCTGCCTTGGTTTCTTTTGATTATTGGCTATGACAAGGACATGTACACCTAAACAATTTCTTTCCTTTCTTTTCCACATTGCTTTTGTTTATGGTTTACTACAGCAAAAAGAAGAAAGAAAGATAGAAAGAAAGAAAGAAAGAAAGAAAGAGAGAGAGAGAGAGAGAGAGAGGGAGAGAGAAAGAAAGAAAGAAAGAAAGAAAGAAAGAAAGAAAGAAAGAAAGAAAGAAAAAAGAAAGAAAGAGAGAGAGAAAGACAGAAAGAAGAGAGAAAAAGAAAGGAAAAAGAAAACTAGGTAACAAATGAATAAATAATAGAAAACTAAATGAGAAAAACCTGCTTCTCTGGTATCTTCCAATATTAAACATTATTACATCTCCAAATGCTCCATCTTGGTCAGTGAGAATACTCTTTGTGTTGAGAAAGAAGAGATATTCTTTTCTTAGGTCTTGACTCTGTGGAGGAACAGAACTATCAAGGTCAACACCATACATATTTATTTACTATTTTACTCCCTCATCCTGGTTAATGTCTTTGTCATTTTTATTTTTTCCCTAGTATATTTCCTGTATTTTCCTCCTCCATAGAATATATTAAGAATTATTTTTAAAGTTAGACTCAGAGTTCTTTGACTCTATTTTGTAAATTCATTAATTCAATAGAGATTTTTCAAATGTTTTGTTAGAAAGGATGAATCACTATGTGTGAAAAAATTGAGATTCTTAAATATATTTTTTGGCCTGGCAGAATGTTACTCAGTATTTTCTTCTCTGACTACTGTTTTGGTCTTTAGTGACCACGAGACTAGCAGAATCTAATGTGTTGGGAAAAGAAAAAAAAACATTCTTTGGGCTCAAAGTTCTAATTGTAAGACTCACTTCCACATGGTTCTCAGGCTCATGAGTTTTGGCTATGGGATAAAAAGCATCATACATGAAATGCTGGTCTATAATGATATCGTATGTGGAAGAGTAAGTGCCACAGTTAGCTGGTACACCCTTGAGTTGCCAGAAAGTCATTCTTCCAGATCAGCTGCCTCACACTGAAAATGAACTTGATGAGAGTAATCAATTACTCTCTAAGAATGGACTAAGTTACACTTCATGCAGCATAGTATTAGTCCCCTTCATTAGAACAATAGAATTTCATAAAATAAATTGGTCTTCTGTAAATGTGTGGGTGGGGATTTAGGCAGAAGCTCTAAGAACTGAGATAGAAAATTCCACAACCCAAAGTAAGTTGCTTTTTCAATAGTAACAAGATGTTCCCCCTGGCTATGAAAATTGTATAATAAAGTCAATCTGCCATCAGGTGGCTAAGTCACCCTCCTGGAAACTGGAATCTAGAATGTTTTGTGTTGACCTCTACTATTGTCAGGTTGGCCCCTCAGCAATGTAATAGTCAGATCAGTTTAGATAAAGCACAAATGCCTGTGTAGCACAGAGCTCAGGTTCAGTACTGTGTGTGCCTCTTCCATTTTATCATAAAGAACAACGGCTGTCTTCACAAATTTATACAGGATGATATAGATGGCACTCATTAACTCAGGAAAATTTGCTCTTTCACAGCCAACAGTTCTCTTTTAGGGCCCGATAACAAGCCAGCAGCAATTTCTCAAAATTATAACAATTATCTACAGCGATTATTAGCAAATTTAAATTCAAAACACTGCTGGTATGCAATGTGATTGGCTTATGGGAGCCATCCAAACGTGTCCCCCTCTGTCCCCTCAATCACTGCTGGATACATGATCAGAGCTGCTTACATGACAGACATAGTACTGAGCAGTGTTTCTATTTTAGGGGCTCTGTGATCAATCATTAACTTATAGCTTCCCAATTTTCTCTGCTTCCCAATAAGTTTAGTAATATGACCAAAGATATACATGCCTCAAATGCAAAGAACTATCAAATATCATCAGTGTTTCTAGACACATCGAGTTTGTCCTTTACTGTGAAGATCTTGTATGCCTGTAGTGAAAGAATTTTGATAATTTTGGGAGGAATTTATTAATAACATCTCACTTCTCCACAAACATCCTGAATTCAATTTTCAGTATCAGTCAATGTATTACATTGCAAATGGGACTAAATATCTTACTGTAAAGATTATACTGCTATTAAAGTATGCTGAACATAATCATAAAGATTGAGAAAAATAGGAGTCAGAAAGATCCAAGGTGCAGGATACAGAATTGATTATGGATCAATGATCAGAAAGAAATCTGGAAAGACCTTAAAGTTCTATTCTGTTGGTTGTATAGATGAACAGAGAGACTGTAAAGCTGTGAATACAGACAATCTTTTGGTGCTGGGCAATAGAAACCCTAGAATCACAAGTAATTCGACCCTGGTGACATAATAATGATTGGACTTCTGACTTTCTACCTTTCTATTTTTAAGACCCTTTAGTTTATGCCAATTTGCTTCAACTATACTAAGAAATGGATATCTATGTAATGAATATTTGTGGAAGTTCTTATCTTCTATATGTTTAAAAGAAGTAAATAGAACTATTGTTAAGTTTAACTCATAAGCTCCATTGATCATAAAATAATTGCTACAATTTGGATCCAGAGCCTGTCAAAGGCCTAGGTTTTCAAAGATTCATTACCAGGACATTATACTATGCTGTATATGAAGCCTTTATGGACAAACACAGTATGCACTCTCTGATAAATGGTTATTAGTGAAGAAGTCTGGAATACAGGAAGAACAAC
>NW_022196895.1:68527710-68556437 GCF_008632895.1 Mastomys coucha
AACAGGGGTTTGTTTTTGTTTGTTTTTTTGTTTTTTGGAGGGGAAACTTGGAATGGAGAAATTCGCATATAAATAAAGAAATAAAAAAGAAAAAAATGAAGCCTTTATGAGGTATAGTCTAATATTTATCTTCATGGAATTGGGGGACATAGACTTGAAGGAGATAGCAGATCCTCAGTCCCCCCTTTCTCTCTTTTATATTCTAGTCATGAGATGAATGCTTCTCACCATGGTATGATTTCCCCTAAAAAAGCCCCAAAGCAATGAAGCCAAGCAACCATGGACTGTAGCCCCTTACATCCAATCCACAATACATCTTTTCTTGTTAAAAATTGATCTATTATTTTTTATCATGACACAAAGCTTATTAACTCAGTGGTTGGAATTCAGGGACAACATGCCATCTCATGGAGAGAAGTCAAGATACTACATGTGACATAGAATTACATACTTGATGCTGTTATGAAGAAAGATAGTCAATAGACATTTCTGGCTCTACCCTATGAAATATAATTACTCCTGTTGGTCTTTGTTAATGGAACAATAAAAAGAAATGGCTTGAGAAGAACACACCCAGTGGAGTGATAGAATGACATATCATAGCCATGAAGCCATCTAGACCAAAATGTGAAATGATAGTCATCAAATGATTAGATTTACAATAATCTACTATACAATAGTCTATTATAGATTAGAAATTCATGCACTCATATCATAGTCCCAGAAGGTAACCTGAAGGAGGTTGTGTTATAAATTACTACTCTTTCTAAAATTCAAATACTTGAGTAAGGGCAAAAGTTCTACAGTTCTTTTAGAGTAAAAGAAGAAGTAGAAGAAAAAGAAGATAAGAAGAAGAACAAGAGGAAGGCATTGATTTCACTATCATGGTAGAAGAATACATTACAGTGGTCTCTATTTGACCTTTTCTATCTGAGTGGTATGTGTTTATTATAGATCTATCAGGACAGTTCTTCAGAGACAGGTTACAGAGAGAACAAGATATACACAGGTGAAGATCAGATAATATGGAGGCTAGAAGCTTCCAGGCCTGGGCCTAGGGGCCCAGAGAAGTATAGAGAAGCATATACTCTGGGCTCAACTCAAGCCAGGTATTTGCACAGTTTGGGAAGGTATCTCATCTCATCACTTCATCTGAGAAAATAAAAGTCTATGTTCAGACTATCTATGATGTGTCCAGTCTGCATTGTGCCTCATATGTCCTTTATCTTCTTTGCAATCCTGTCCCTTGTCAACTCAAATCTAGAATCCTCAATAACTGAGAAAGCTAGTTTGGTAATAGAAAATCTCTGAACCACTATTGACCCTCAAAGACTAGACATCAAGAATTCTTAAATAAATTCTGCAAATATTTCTCTTATGGCCCTGATGAAGAGACTGTCTCCTGGAACCCTTTAGGAAACATAGTAAGGGGGTGGATCATTTGGTCTGATGTTGAAAATGTATTCCAGCATTCTAATTTCTCTAAGATATTGGACATTTTCCTCTATAAAACATCAAGGGAATTCTGGCATTTTAACTGTAGAAGAATTTTAGCTGTAGGTATTCATCAACAAGAAACAATTAGAGGAAGCTTTAGTAACTTAATTATCATTGCATTCTGAAGCCAGACTACAGCTCAGTGACAGAAAGCTTGCTTAGCATGGATGAGGCCATAGACTCACACATAGCACCACAAAATAAATAAATAAATAAATGAACAAATAAACGAAAACTATCATTCCTGCAAGAGAAACATATACAGAACTTTATTCTTGCTCATCAGCTCATGACGAATCCATTCAAGTTCCTAGGCTACGGAGCATACATGACACACAGTACAGTTCCTCTGCTGGAACCCGGACCTGCTCAAAAGCTACATGTTGAATCCCATACAGTTTGTCAGAACTTGAGTTAAGCGGCTGCCCTAGAATTAATCATTAGAAGTTTTTTGTGCAGAGCTAAAGATGAGCAGTGTACCATGCAGGGATCCAGTTCAGAAGAGAGCATCCTGTCCTTCAACAATGGACACTGACCTCTTCAACCATGAATTAAAAAAAGTCTCTGCTGAGGAAAAGCCCCAGTAAGCTCACAGCTCACTCTTCTCAGAAACACAGAGGTAGTCACACATAAATCCGATGTTCAGGAAATTTCTCCTTCCAAATAGATGCTACAGTTTTAACTAATGAGGCCCTGTGTAATGATCAGCACAGTTTGGGTTATACTGAACTTAGTCATATGCAAATTCAGATCTTAAATTTGTTTACAGAGATCTCAAACGTGGGTTTATCCTTAATGATTCCCATTTCTTCCCAGATATTGAACAGGGAACTAAAAGTTCTGGGCTCATAATTCTCTCACGTTCTTTACCATATATAAAAGTGGCCAACTGATCTCATACTATTTCTTGTTTCCACAGCAATATTCTGGGACACATCTCTGTCCCTATAGGCACCTGACTCTCTCTGTATCTTGCAATGTTATAAACTAGCGAGATGAGTCAGCAGATCATAAACGATGTGTGACTTGCGAGAGTTCAAACATTAGTCTCTAAAGAATTAAAAAAAATAAATCCACTGCTTTACTCCCCACCCCCACTAATGTTAGGCATATATTTCTTATGTCTAAGCTTATTCTGGGACCACAATGAGAAGAAAGCTCAGTCCAACACACTTCCATCTCAGCTAAGTTGACCAAGCCACCACTCATGGTTCTTTCCTGTGTCTGTCCATAACAGCAGCATGCCAGGTCTTGATACAAAGCTCTAGCAAAGACAAATAAACAAAAAGCAAAAAGCAGAAAACCCAAAACAACAACAACAACAAAAATCTAGAAAAAAATTAGAACAATGCATTTCTACACACGTGAGATCATAAAGAAGGAACATTAGTATTTACTTCCTCATAAAATAAACCATCTCGGTTATGATCTAATTCATTACACCCAAAGAATCTATTCCCTGCTTTAGAATTTGGAAAGTCACTGTGTATGACAATTATTTCTTTTTCAATTTGCATACATATTTCTTCCACTTTCCCTCATACTCTTCAGGTTTTTTGGCTACCATCTTAGAATGGGCAGCCATTATTCTATTATGTGTCCACTTGGATGCATTTTGTTGGTTCTGGGTTTTCTCAGTCTTCTTTCTTTCTTTCTTTTAAGATTTATTTATTTATTTTATGTGTATGAGTACACTGTAGCCATACAGATGGCTGTGACTCATCATCTGGCTGCTTGGGAATTGAACTTGCTCCGGCCCTGCTCGCTCCGGCCTGCTTGCTCTGGTGTAATAGACTGTAGCTGTCTTCAGATGCACTAGAAGAGGGCGTCAGATCTCATTGTAGGTTGTTGTGAGCCATGATGGGGTTGCTGGGATCTGAACTCAGGACCTTCAGAAGAGCAGTCATTGTTCTTACCTGCCAAGCCATCTCGCTAGCCCTCAGTCTTCTTTCTGATTTAGCTTTTTTACTTGAATATGTTGTCAATTTTTCTATTCCAGTCCACTAATAATGAACTCTCTGGTCTCAACTTCAGAAAAATTATCCTAATTCAGTAGCCGTTCCACCCATAACTTATACTATTAAAAAAAAAAAAAGAATTTCTTCAATGGGTTCTAAAGAGTTTAATCTCGTAAGAATAGCTAAGATTTTACAAAAGACAAAAATTTGGCTCTGCTAAGAGTCTTGACAAATTTCATAAGTCAAAGAGCTTGTAGGTCAGAGTCTGCAGCTGGTGACATACCCCAAATGATTGAGTACATTGTATGAGTTCAGGAAGGTCAGAGTTTGTGTCTACAGAAGTTCATTAAATTGAGAAGAGTGCAGGAAGAAAAACATCTCTAAGAAGGCAAAGTACAAAGACCGGGTCAGATGGTCAGAGATAATTATAGTTGAGTGCGGACATTGAGCTGGACCTCAACAACAAGACTCAAGCATACTTTTCAATTTCTACATTGCTCACTACTGGATTCCTAATCATACAATCCCCGCAGAAGAATATGAAGTTATGATTAAGTATGTCCTGTTGACTAAGGTGTGATCAGGACTAGTATACCCATAGGGCAGCCTGTGGTCAGCCTCATGCTCATTTAGTAACCCTTTTCGTTTTCAGAAGTGAGTAAGTATGGCAGAAAAAAAAATCACATATTTACCTTATATTTACATATTCATCTTATATCTTAGTTTTACCAAAAGTAAACATATTCTTCAACTTGTACATTTAAATGTTGAACATGAATCCAAACTCTTCCTAATTTTCTTTATTTTTTGATAATTATCATCCTCTGTATAGCATTGCTCCATAAATGTCCATCCATGATGCTCTATAATGCTGGCAACCTGAGTTCGAATCCAAATTTTATCATCAGACCTATCCCAAGTTCCTCTTCGTGTTTGTATTTCCCCATTATGTTAGTTTGATTATGTCATCTTGACACAAACTAGACTCACCTGGAAAGAGAGATGCTCGACTGAGGGACTGCCTCCATCAGACTAGCCTGTGGGCATGAATCTGGAACACAATTTTGTTGCTATGGTTGGACTGTGCCCACTCTGGGTGGTGCCACTTCTAGACAGGTAGTCCTGGGTTGAAGAGGAGAACAATTTGAATGACCCACGGAGAACAACAACATGGACATGGAGAAGAGTATGAAATACTCCTCTATGATTTCAGCTTAGTCTTGGCCTCTCTGCTCATGCTTTGTCTTACTGCTTTAGCGTCCCTCAGTGATGTACTGTGCTCCAGACACGTAAACAGAATGAGCCATAGGTATATATGATACAAGTATTGATATAGCCCAACTTTAACCATTATAAGCACACATGTGCACACACAAGCGTGCACATACACATACACACACACACACACTTCCTGTGTGACACTGGACCTTATGCCTCTCTCTTACGTAAGAATAGCTGATAGGCTAGACCACTGGCTCTAAAGGGAAGAAACTTGTCAGGGGTACCCTCAATCCCTAGAAATCAAATCAACAGTGTAGTGTTGCTTTTCATTTTTAAAGAAAATATTAAAACAAAATTACTCATCATGCTTTGTCTGGTATTTGTAAGTAGAGCTTTACCTGGTAAATGTCCGTTATATCCTATTGGTTCCCACTGGTAAACATTTAGCCATAACTCTCTGTGAACTGTCATCTATTTTACCACTCTGCTAGCTATAGGCTGAGGCAGTTTTTAATCCACAGGAGAGAATATCTCCTTTTTAAAGTATTTGCAATCCAAAATAAATAACGTACAAATGCAATTTATGCTCTCAAACTTCCATTTTTAAAAATAGAGACATGAATATGAAATACTCATGAGTAAATACATTCACGAAACCTCCTTCTTCAGATATTACTGATACACACAAAAAAATTCTGTTATTCTTGTTTTTTACACTACCCAATTCATTCTGATTATATGCTTCTTTTATACTGTTTATCTCTTAAATCAGTATGAAAACTTACAGAGGACAAGACCTTAATGTGCCTGTTCTATTCTTCCTCTGAAACAACAGAAAAGGGGAAGAGTCACCAATCAACCTTAAAAGTTAGTTGAATGAGCAATCACTGAACGAAAGTTAAAACTCTTTTTATTGTAGTGTTTTAAAATGCTATTTCTACAATCAATACTTAGGGAGCTCTCATTATGCTTGAAGGAGGGGCAAAAGATGTTAGCCCATCAGCTCAAGAGAATCCAATAATTTTTCATAGTGGTTAATAAATGAAATAACAGCCATATGATTAAATATTATGTCATAGTTTTTTTCAAAATGGCATGTGTGAGAAGTCAGCAAGTCCTACTGAACACTGCCAAACAAATTCCACAACACTCAGGTAAGTTTCTGTAGTTTATAGTTAAAACACAATCTGTAGATTGCATAACAGAAGTTGGATTTTGAACACACATATGGAATTTGTGGGATTTTTTTTTTATTTCTTGTAGAAGTTCTTTTTTTTTTTCTTTTTGTATTTCAAGACAGGGTTTCTCTGTATAGCCCTGGCTATCCTGGAACTCACTCTGTAGACCAGGCTGGCCTCGAACTCAGAAATCCACCTGCCTCTGCCTCCCAAGTGCTGGGATTAATGGCATGTGTCACCACTGCCTGGCCTTGTAGAAGTTCTTATATGACAATCCTAAAACTACTAAAATCATAGCAAATATCTCTCCCTGATATATATAACTATGCATATAAATAAAATCAATCTTTGAGATAAATTGCAGAAACAGGTTCTAGATTATGTAGACAGCAGTTAGCTCCCAGTAGTAGGATGAAGTTGGGGAATCTGTACAGCAATCATGTCATTAGAACCTGCCATCAGAGGGGAACTGTCACTCTCATGAGAACATGGGTGCTAAGAATTCTGCTAGAGAGGTGATAAATCCAGTGGAGAGATTTAATTCATGAAAATACTGAGAGTAGAAGAAAGGTCAATGGACTTACATATCCTAGCATGTTAAACATGGATTTAGAAAGAGAAACAGATGAATGTTGGAACAACCATTCTAGAATATCTCCTCTAAGATTTTAAAACTTGTACATAAAATTATCTGACCATAATCACAATTAAAGGACCGATGGTAAAATGCTGTTTTATAGAAATCCTAAGTTTGAGTACTTATGTCAGTGGCAGCAGGCAACATGAAGCTCCTTTCCAGTTTCTCCATGGTGCATGCATGAGTGACAAAACTGAAAAGCTGCTAGTGATGAAAATGAAAAGTTGATATGATGAAGAAGAAAAAGTAACATTTAAAACTATGTTCAAACACAATAACCAGAATTTATGTCACAGTTGCAATATTCTTAGTAGATAACCCTAACCAAATAGTTTAGATTACAGCAAAGTAATGAACAGTGGAAGATTCTAGTAATTCTGGCATCAAAGGTTTATCTTGCTTCGATGTGTTACAAGTGGAAATGTAATAAGCATTTTAGTCACTGGAGGACTGAGGCTCATAGTCTCTGTGTCTATATAACTGCCACCATGTCACAGAAGGGGATATAGTATGGGTGTCCTGGCTGCTAATGCAGATGTTCAGAAATGTTATTGTCATTGTCATTTATTTGACAAAACAAGTCATCATGTGACCATTTTAATTAAGAGGTAGCAGGAAGTATAGAGAAGAGAAAATATTTGGAGAAAGGAATCGAGTATCACCTACATATAAGAAAGAAAAAATGGAAAATATTATTATGAGACAGAAGAGAAATGAAGTGAAAATACTTTAAATATTTATGTCATAAAGATTTACTGTCTTTTATGTCTGGTAAGCTCTTACAATTCTGAAAGAATAAAAATTAAAGCAGAACTCAATATTTCTTAATAGACATAATCAAATGTCCAAGCTCACTAAGTAATACTTGGAGTAAGAGAATGCAATGTTGAGCAACTACATTTCACTTAGATTTCTGCATGCTATCTGAATTTATAACCAATAATATCACACACTAAATATCAACCATTAGCTCCTCTTTAGAAATAATTCTTTAGAAAAAATTCTTTAGAAATGAATGAGATTGCTCCCCATTCGTTCACAAAATGGCCCCCAGATGATGTAAATATTTGGAAAGAATTAGGAAGGATGACCATGCTGGGAATAGGGATGTCACTGGGGTGGAGGGTGCCTGTCAGATTTCAATGTCATTCTCCACCTGCTATCTCTCTGCTTCCTGATGTGGTTCTTGATCTGAGAGCTCACGTCCAGCTTTCCTGCCTGCTGCCAAGTTACACCTGCTGTGGTGGTAAAGGATTCACATTATTATAAAGCCATAAGCCCCAAATTTAACTGTCTACAAGTTGTTTTAGTCGTGGCGTTTGGTAACAATAGGAAAAAACTAAAACTTCAGATCCTACAACTAAGCACTTAAGGATTTTGGCTTCAATATATGTGTATCTGATTCCATGGCACATATAAACTTATAAATTGTATTTCTTAAACATAAATGTAAGTGGTTTTATGTTTCATCCATGAAATGAGAAAACATGTGATTTAGACATATGTATAAGAGAGGTGAATTCAAGAGCATGTAGAATCTTGTAGTCTTTTTGTAGGCTACTACTTAGTATATCTACTAAGCTTTTAAACTTAGTGAAAGAGTAAAGTTGGTAGGTTTGAGAGGTGGTGAAGGTCTGGGAGACATAGAGGGTAGAAAGGATAAGATCAGGATGTACTACATGAAAAATTTAAATGAAACAAATAAAAATAGATGGATTGAAATTTAAAATGTACATTAAGTGTTTCTCTGTTTTTCTATAATGATACATTGACATACAATAAAGTAATATGAACAGGGCAAACATAATCACATTTCTCTAATGATCTCTGTACATACATCGTAAACACACATAAAAACACAAAGAACATTCTTTGTTGCTACAAGGGATTGTGTGAACACAGTCCAATTGAATCTCTTTGTGTTTCATTCTGTATTTTTCCGAGTGTTCTCAATTAATTAATTTGATTTTGTGACAATAATGAAAACAAAAGGGGAAGAACTTCTGTTTTGGCATTTATGTCTAAGAAAGAAAATGGCCCCACTGAGATCCCAGGGCAAGGCTAGTGATCTGCCCTACTGTGTGTCATCCAGTTCTGTGTACCTAGTGTTGCTAGTAGTTATAATAATAGAAACTAGTACTTTCTAAATTGCTGTGTGACCTCAATTATATAATCAGATATGAAAATGTATCTGCGTTTAAAGAATAAATGGTAGATATGCTTGTCAAGAACCATGAAAGGTCTGAAATTTAACACTTTGCTAACTACCAAGTTAGTCATAAGCTAACACAAGACCTCTTCCTGTTATCCCTGCTTCATTCTGTCTGGTGGGGGGCACTGTTGCAGGCCTGATGGAGGGACCTGTTTGAGCCATATGTCTCAATAGTGTCAAGATTCTTGCCATTTCTTTCTCCAAAAAGGAGACAGTTAAACTAACTTCAATACTCTAGTCAAGAGATAAATTACACCTAATTCTATGCATTCATTTATACACAAGAACACACAAACACACAAACACACACACACACACACACACACACACACACACACACACACACACACTACACTTCCTAAAAAAACATATATACTATATACGGAGTTGCATTCACATTCTCAAAAGCAAACTCAAACTCAATCACAAGCACCCTCATTCCCATACATTCATACAAACCAATGCATGGATGACATGAATTAAATAAAGTCAAACAAATTGACTGAATTAAATATTCCAGAGTTATCCATCATAATCTGTACTTGAATCAGGCTCCACCAGTGAGCAGAAACATTCTGTAGTGCCACAATCTACAAGCAGATGGTGTTTGGCAAGCTATTTAAACAGCTTCATGCCTAATTTTCTGGCTTGCGAGATGGATATGTTGACTTACACTAGTTTGTTTGGTTGTTTTTTTATCATTATGTTTAGATTACAAAATACAGTCATCACCAGCATGAAATTTAAAATAAATCTCCATACATCAGTGACTGACCCTTATGGTCAAATGTTCTTTGAATCTAGATTAATTCAATCTAGTTTTAGATTAACACCTCTGTCTTGTAGGATTTTTTTTTTTTTTTTGTGAATTCCATAAGAAACACTTACCAGAGCTCTTGACTCACGGTGAGACAACTGATAGAAAGGATTATGTGTGAATAGAGAGTCGTCTTTACATTCATTGGGAGACATGACCTCAATAATCATCTATTTAAACATGTTGTTTGAAGGTCTCTTCTGCGAGCAGGCTCCATGAGGTTTCTGTCCCTTCTGGAATCTGTAGTTTTGTAGTAATAATAGAGATGTGAAAAACATTCACTTTCCTAGAAAATTTCAGTCACAGTCACAGAAAAGTATCCAGTGAACTATGACTGTTGCTATCTACTGAATTCAAGATGGCTTCGCTATAATCGAAATGTAGTGAACTCATCTATTCTTACATGATCTGTTTCTAGTTTTCTGAGAATGATAATAGGCGTGAGTTCTGCCATAGGTTTGACTACATGGTGTAAAGCCTTTGAAGTGGAGGCAAACTACATCTTCTCCTTCCCATTTATCAATGTGGTGGAGCTATGTTCCATGGAATAGGTAAATCGCTGTGTTTTCTCTGTGCCACAGCATCACAAGTATGAGAAATCACTTATGACATCCTAAGGGAGTTGAGGAAGTCTCACTGGAGGAAGAAGAGAATGATTCAGTCAGGATGATCAGATATTAACCTGAGTAAGCCAGCTTAAATAAGACTGAATTTGTAGGCCAAGAAGAGGCCACGGAGGGAGGTATAGAATGCCAACTGTGTTACATGGAGTTAACTGCACAAGTGACTTTCAAATTCTAGGACATAATAAAAGTCCAAAGAAAAGAGAAAATGAGATCCCGTCCTATTATCTCTATGCTTCTAATATGATTGTCATTCAGTGAAGGACTATGCCTCATGACTGTTTTTCTTTTTTCGTCTTGCCTCTCTCCTAACCCTCTGTACAATATAGCACATATTGATTTGGGATTTATACGCACTATATATTTAATTTTCCAGAGGCTGAAAGTATGAATTGATGACTGAAATTGAGAACCTTTTATGAGTGGGTGTGTTCAGCAGGAAAGGGCACAGGTCCTTCTTACAGTTCTGTTTACTGATGTGATAAGTGACATTTTCATCCTCCTTGTCAATTTCTTTTTAAATAATATTTCTTTTATTTTTTGAGATTACAGTAGAATTAAATCATTTTCCCTTCTCTTTACTCCTTACAAATTAACCATTTAACCCTTCTTGCTTCTTTATAAACTTTTGCCTTCTTTTTTATTTATGGTTGTTAAGCATATATATATATATATATATGCACATATATATATATATATATATTTATATTTAGGAATTTATATTCCTAAATATAACAGCAGTTTATATTTAGGAATATATATACATACATGTATATGTACATGTATATATATATATTCCTAAATATAAACTGCTCAGTCTGTGTAATGTTACTCAAACGTATGTTTTTTAGGGCTGACCACTTGGCATTGGATAACCTACCAGTGTATTCTTTCCTGGAGAAGTCTGTTTCTCCCACTCTCAGCATTCCTTCGTTGCCTGTGTCAGGCTGAGGTCTCATAGACTTTCTCTGTTCATTTTAGCATGTATGTTGTTGTACTTGTCCTGATAATGGTTAGGCAGTCATATTAGTATGCTGTTATGGATGTAGCTTTTGACATCCCTAAGAGAGAAATTGATAAAGGTAAAATTCTCTGATCTTCTCCATTCCAGTCTGTCATTGGAAGTTAAAACTTGACTTGGTAGCATTAAGAGTGTTTTAAAAGATCTCACTGTTTCCTAGTTGGATTGTTTTAGGTACAAAGATCATCCAGCCTGTGGAAGATTTATTGACTTTTTCTACAACTATGGGATGTTCCATGGAGGGACTAATGGATGAAGCAAGAGCATGAGTATGTCTCACCTCATGGAGTCTAAAGAAAACTCATGCTCCAGTGGTTGGCTCCACATCCATGCTCCTCTGGGTAGCATTCAGTGAATTCAGTAGGTAAATAAATAAATAAGGAAGGCATGTGATGAGCAGGGGTTCATGCCTGGAGTTGAGGAGAGAGATATGAAGGGTAGACATGATGAGGATACATTGTATGATGTATGGAAAATTTTAAAATAAATAAAATGAAAAATTAATTGACTCAAGACAAATACAAACTGGAACTACAAAGAAACTTTGTGCTTGGAGGATGATATACATCCATAAAGATCATTTTGAAATTTTCTTATGTATTCAGATTCATTATTAGCTCTGTAAAGAGTCAGATCAAATTGAGAAGTTTCCAAATACATATAAATCATTGTAGGTATTGGAATCGTGGGATAATAGTGTGCTCATGTGCAATTGGAAAAAAAAAGTGAAGAAATTTTTTGTCCCCTGTACCTTGTCTCTTCCCTTTTTTGTTGTTGGTGGTGGTTTTTGTTTTGTTTTGTTTTGTTTTGTTTTTTGTTTTTCTTTTTTTCAAGACAGGGTTTTTCTGTGTAGTCCTGGCTGTCCTGGAACTCACTCTGTAGTACCAGGCTGGCCTCAAACTCAGAAATCCACCTGCCTCTGCCTCCCAAGTGCTAGGATTAAAGACATGCGCCACCACTGGCCAACACCTTGTCATTTCCAACAGTAATATATTTCAAAGCAGCACATTTCAGAAAGTTGGGCGTTCACATAGATACAGGTTTCTTTAAAGAACTCTTTAAAGAAAAGGCCACCATCTTGCTTTTTCTCAGTCACATCCTCATCCTCTTCATCCCCACTGTTACTCACTCTTCTTTAACTTGTCCTTTGTTCTGTCAACCAGTGGTCTACTGTTCATTCCAATAACCTTGGCATTTCCTTAAATTCCCATTCATAGAAGTATACTTTTTATGATCCTTTAACACTGACTCTTTTTGTTCTTTTTGCTTATTGTGGTTCTCTGCATATTGCATGATATTGTGTCTCTCAGTAGTGCATTATTTTGTTTTACTGAGCCACATTTCATAAAATGGATTTGCCATAAATTCCCTAGCCATTAACCTGTTGAAGGACAAGTGAATGCTTTTTTAATGTATAGCTATTACTTTTTAAATATTATAAATAATTTTATTAGTCCATGTTTGTGATTATCTATATAAACATAATTTTAACCCTTTTAAAATAAATAGTCAGGATTGAAACATTCAGTGATAAAGTAATTGTGTGTTTAATTTTTAGGGAGACCAACAAACTATCTTGCAGAGTAGCTGGATAAATTATTGTGCATACCAGCAATGTATGATTGATACAGTTTCTTAGAATCCACTACTTAGTATTTTCTCCTACATTATCCTAACCATTCCGAAAAAATATGTATTGATCTATTATTATAGTTTTAGTTTGCCTTTCCCTAATGGCACATACAAATATGTGACTAGAACAACTAAAATCAGGGTTTTTTGTTTTGTTTTTTGTATTTTTTTTGTTTTGTTTTTTTCAACACAGGGTTTCTCTGTGTAGCCCTGGCTGTCCTGAAACTCACTCTATAGACCAGGCTGGCCTCAAACTCAGAAATCAGCCTGCCTCTGACTCCCAAGTGCTGAGATTAAAGGTGTGTGCCATCACCACCCAGCCCACTTTCTTTTTTTTCCACTTAAAGTTTTTATAAGTAGCCTCATGTTGTCAATTTTATTGTCTACCTGTGTCTTATTCAGTATTCTATTGATGTGAAGAAACACCATGATAATTCTTAATTGGAGCTCTCTTCCACTTTCAGAGGTTTGGTCCATACTCCTCATGGTAAGGAGTATTGCAACACACAGGCAGAAATGGCAACTTACTGTTCTACAAATACTGCACATCCTTTTTAGCGAAGGTCATGCGCCAAGTGTTTTTGTCTTCTATTTAGGACATGGAGTCTAACAATGTGTCACAGTAACTACCAAGAGGAATAAAGAAAAGAACATGTCTTTGATAGAGTTGCTATTGTTGTGAAAAGATGTCAGGACTATAGCAAGCCTTATAACAGAAAACATTATCTTGTGGCTGGCTTATAGTTTCAAAGGTTTAGTCTGTTATCATCATGGTGGGAACCGTGGCAGAGTGCAGGCAGGCATGGTGCTGAAGAAGGAACTAAGAGTCCTACATCTTGATCCAAAAGTAGCAAAAGGAAACTGAGCTCTACATAGCTTGAGCTTACAAGAGACTTCAAAGCCTGCTTCCACACACTTCCTTCAACAAGGCCACACCTACTCCAACGAAGCCACACCTACTAATACTGTCACTCCCTATTGGTCAAACATTCGAACACACAAGTCTATGGTGGCCATAGCTATTCAAATTACCACAAACACATAGCACCCAATTTTTGGGGAACTGAAGATGATTTTTATAAATTAACCGTATCTTTTTGACATGACATTTCATCTAGAAAAGCATTAAGACAGAACCCTAAACCCTGATGCCTTTTCTCTTTAAATGAAGACTATTATTTTCAATATGGTCAGGACATGTAGCACATGTACGTGATGCAATTCACCTATCTATGCACATTCAGGAACCCCAATTACTGAAACTTTCACATTGTGGTAAACCACAATAATGTGCTTTCTTTAGGATCTACCCCATGATGAGCTGCATGTGCTCAGGGAAAGAAAGCATTTCAATGTCAGTCTTTAAGGAAGTAGGGTGAGCACTGAAATTTCAGTGAGAAAACACCATTCAAGTCACAAAAAAAGGAGAATAAACACATCCTACTTATAACTTCACATAATTCTCATTACTAATGACACTGCAGTAGAGACCTACAGCAAAAATAAATTACATAAAGAAAATGCGTAAGCATAGGAGTTTTGGTCTAAGATAGTTATTTAGTAGCTATTATTATCAAATGTCAAAATTATTCTGGAAAAAGGCCATTTAAAATAACTTTGGTATGACAAAATGTATTTATTTTTGTTATTTATTTCCGAGTATTTACTAAAGTTGGTCTTAATATGGGGACCATTTAGCTTTCATATAATTTGCATGCACCTCCTCCTTGTGAGTAATGGCATATAACCCCCAAATATGAACAGCTAAAACTTCAACTTAAGTTCTTGAAATTTATAAGTCTTTGAACTATAAACATTGAGTGGGCAAACTTCATATCCATAATTTTGAGAGTGTACACATAAGTGTCAAACTGCTCACTACAGAAAACTGAAAGTAATGTCAACAAGGTTTTCAAAACTGCAGAAAAAGAGGAGAAGAATGAGGCCCACTCTATGCAAACATCATCTATGCCCTGGGATGGCATAGGCAGCCATCACTGGGTCTCACTCCTAAGAACCCAGCCTGATGTCTGACAGGATACATATGCTCAGTAAATTCTATCTGAATATTATTAATGTTTTAAAAATAATGTTGCCTTCTGTTTTCTGAATTGTCTTTCTATTGGTATCTGATTAATTTTGTGGAAAAGTCAATAATATTGCTAGTTTTAAGGTACTTTGAGATTTCATCCTATTTCTGATTGTAAAACAATATTTCTTAAGATCTGACAGTTTTCCTCACTTAGTTCAGGATAAGAATATATATAGTTTATTACCATCTCTCAATGCACAAAATATTACCTTAATTTTGAGTAGTTTCCTAATTGTATGCTATACAAAGTCCATGATCAGCCATTGTTGCTCCCTATCATTTTTTTACATCACTGTGAGATAAATGCAGCAGACATATGTCATTCTTACTTCACCAGGAGGAAACAGTCAAAAGGATTCAGATGACTGGGAACAGCAAAATCCCAGCCACGAACTCACCTTGAGTTTTCTCCAGCTACATTCTTACTCCTTTAACTGAGAGAAATGACAGAGGACTGGCTGAGAAGTCATAGAACTGTTGAAAGGCAATGGGGAACTCAGGCATGGACACGCTGAGTAGATGAGCCGCTAATATCCGGAGACCAGATGAATGGCTTGCACACATATGTGCAGCCGTTATCACATAGAGAGACGCATTGGCAGTGAGCTGTAAGTTCAGTTTAGATGCTACTTATTCTTTGTGTGAATACATAGATTCTAACACAAACAGCCACTAATGGGACCTAGGGGTCTGGAATGACTATACTTTTATTCACAGCGGGACTCTGGCTTGAAAAGCAGCACTAAGCTTTAACTTAGTATTCTTTAAAAAAAGAGGATCTTGTGAATTACCTCTGTGTTGAAAAACAGGAGCAGGGTTCTGGGAACTGGGAAGGAGAACTGAGTAGAGAGCATCCACTTCCAATCCATGTCTTCTACGCTAGGGAAAAACAGATAGGAAGACAAGGAATTAGAAACCGGAAACTCGTTCCTAAACAACTGTGAAGGAAGGTGGTTCTTTTGTTTGTGTCTGGGCTGACTCATAGAGGCTGTGAAGTTCAAAGAAGAATCTTTATACTCATCTGCTTTAAAAACAGACAATCAGACCTGAGTGTGACAATTACATAAAAATGTATCATTTTTACCAAGTCTCCCATAAAACAAAGGAAACAGCTAGAACACTTCTAAATGACCTGATATTTTTACACTTCTACACAGCACATTTTCCTGTGTTTAAAAGCATACTTAAATATTAATGGTGGTCATATCATTTAATTTTAGGTTTTAACATTAGCAGAAAATCCAAGTCACTCCCTAATAAAACAAAAATGGCAGGAGGAGGGGCTTCAGCCTAGCCTTTGTGTTCAAAGCAATTAGTTTTAACTGCCAAGAAGCTGGCTTAAAATTCTTTATAGCTTCTGCAAGCTCTCTTGTCATTTGCCATTGGTGCCCGTCCTCTTTGGTCCTCTTTGTATGGAAACCTGGACTCATTGCAGAGGCTCCAGCCTGTCCGGGCTACAGGTGAAGACCAGCTGGGGCCAGTGCACTTTGTGTGAACATTAGCATCTCAAGAGGGTCTCAGGAGGCCATACCACTGTGGGGACTTAACACTGCAGTCAAGATGCCAGAGCCGTCCTCTAAATCTCCTTCCTAGAAAGGCCCAAGCTACAGGAACTGAGCGGTCCAGGCCCTGTTAGCTGAGCATTCTAAAGGAATACGTGAGCATAAACTGGAGAGGGTCCAGGTAGGGTTTGAGGGGCAATGAGGTCATAGGGCAAGGCTGGTTGTTTGAGGCTGCGTGCTCTGTGGATGTGATTGAAGTTCATTAGCAATTATTTTCGAGGTCCCCGTGGCTATGTATACATGATTTCATGTAACACACATGCTGCCCCTGATTAATGGCTGTAACAGTATCTCCATAATGAGGGAAGCTGGCTGGTAGAAAATCGGAAAACGTAGTTTGCCAGAAAGGTTTTTGCAGAAATCTGTCCCGTGTCAAATATTAATGTTAACTACATGGAGAAAAAATCGAAGACTAATTAATTTCTGAATTGAAAGAGAGAAGAGTTAATCCAGTTTCCAGTATTCTAAAACCCATAATCCTTAGAAAGGCAAATCTGCCATGGAGAATACAAAAAATTATGCATGTGAAAAAAAAATCTTAAGAACATGGCAAAGTTTTCTAGGAGCAGAAAATTTTGGCTTACTCCTGTACCCAGCCACAGTCTTAAACAAAGTGGTGTTTCTTGCACTTTATTCCTCATATCTCCCTAAAAATCATATGGAATCTATTTACCAATCTATTTAATTGTAGTCCAAAGATAACAAGTAAGTAATTAGAACACAACAATTAATCGAAACCACGGAATGTAAACTTGGCAAGACTAAATATACTTCGAAAAATCAAAGGCTTTTGTTTCTGTGAGAAATTTTAGTCATCATAAAATCAATGCCTTGGCTCCTACAGAAACAACAGAGAGTTGGAATATGGAGGAAATTTTCAGATGTCCAAACATTCTGAAGACTTAAAATCAACTACTCCTTCCTGCTTCTTTAACAGAAGGATTTTTGTCATAGTTTTTTAACTAGGACTGATACAAAGAATAACTAAGGAAAGAAATGAAAATATCATAACTCATGGCACATGATAAATATTCAACAAATACTAGATATTTATAGTAGTACTAGATGCAATAAGGGTGGTCACAAACTATCACTGAAAATGAACACACATAATATTTTACTCATTAAGATGCAGTATGTGGGCTTACTACATAATATGAATCATCTAAGAATATTCCAGCTATAAGAATTCCAGAGAGAGCTTGCCCTCTTGCTCCCCCTCTCTCCTCATTCCCTACCCCCCTCCACATGGCCATGGCCAGCCTCTACTTCTCTACTCTTCCTCTCTCTGCCTTTCTACAATAAACACCTTAAAACAACAACAGCAACAAAAAAGAATTGCAAATAGAGTAGTTTAAACAAACACACAGTATATTAGTGACCTGTAATCTGGGTGGGAATTGGTTATTTTGATTGACTGATGCTTGCCCATGAAACCATCCCATTTAATGTCCACATTGGATCATCTGTTTATCCTTTTAACAAATGAGCTATCTAGAGGCTCAGTAAAGGGGATTCCTTAGAGTCAACACCAGGTGCAAATTTGTGTCATTAGGGTTGATTTCAGAAGGATGCCCCTCCCTTGCAGCTTCTTAATTTCATTGCTAAAAGAGATGAAAAATTAGAAACAAACCTGCCCACAATAACCTCACCCCTCGCCCTGGGAAAGTAAAATCCTTGGAGTAAACCTAATCAGGGAAATGAAGGACACCTAAAATAAAAAATGTTACCACTCTAAAGAAAGGACACCAGAAGATGAAAACACTGCTCACTGGTTCAGAGCATTGATATTGCGAAAATGATCACCCCACAAATATCAGTTTAAAATTTTGATGCTCTCTGAATCAGAACTGCAATGCCCCTCTTCACAAAGTTATTTTAAAAATACTAAAATGTACATGGAAGCACAAAAGGCCCTGGATAGCCAAAGTAATGTTGCCTGAAAAGAATAATTCTGGGAGTAGCTTCATATCTGATCTTATTATATGCAGAGGTATGTTAGTAGAAACAACATGGTACTTGTCCCTCAAACTTTCATAATTGCATATTTATTATCGATAGTAGTATGTTTCAAAACACCTTCTAAAACAATCAGCAGAGTAGAGATAACCTACAAATGTGAAAAATATATTACATCATCTGTTTATCCTTTTAACAGATGAGCTGTCTGGAGGCTCAGTAAAGGGGATTCCATAGATTCAACATCAGGTACAAAGTTATACTGCCACTGCCAGTTATAACTTATCATGAATCTATAAAATCTCTAAGAATTAAAGTACATAAAAGTCTATATAAACCAACAATAAACAAGAAAGTGAATTTAATACACAGTTCTCAAGATAAGAAACACCAGTATCCTGAAAATACTTAGGAAAACAAAATCTGTCACCTATGCTGTATTGTACACAGTGAGGTTTTTAAGTATCACAGTCATGTTAATCAGTCTGCAGTATTAGATGGAAGGGCTGCTCGCTCCCTCAAAGTCTGCCACATGGAAGTTTGCAAGGAGTGTTCCTAAGCAAACCTGTGGCTCTCTGAAGAACTCTCTGAGGATCAGTCATTGTTCAAGGAAGAGTAATTAGAAACTCCTCATGACTGTAAGATCATGTCAGAAAAAATATCTCCCTCCCAGCTCCAAACTCAGTGGTTTTCTGGCAAGCTCATAAAAAACAAATTTTAAACAACTTCCTACTCCCTCATGTCAATGGCTTCTCTTTGGGGACTCAGGAAAGTAAACTATTTCTTTCCCTAGCTCAAAAGCCTGAGGCTTGCTGACTTCTCTTTTGTATCACCTGCCTTGCGGCCTTATAACAGAATGGCTTGACAGCTTTTGTCACCAGATCAAAATTCTCAAAGTCTGCATCTTCTCTTATGCATATTTTCCTCCCTCTGATCCAGCATACATTTACACCTACTAACCCTAAGAAGTGATCGTTAGATGACTGAGCAAATGAACAGTTCTGGGAAATACTTTGCTTTTTACTTTCTTAGAGAGATATTTTTGTCATCTTAGAGTGTTTTGTACTTTTACACTCAACTAATCCAACTGACCATGTGTCTGACACACTAAAAGATTCTGTACGTATACACAAAACTTGGCTTTCCAAAGACATGGTGGAATTAAGGCCTGCCTTGGCTCAATCTTCATTTGGTGAAACTGTCTTCAGGAATATGATCTCAAATGATAAGATAATATCTGATCTAAAATCCCAAAGGCTTCCTCTGTGAAGGCTGGTGTCCACAATTGTGAGAGAGCTTACAAATCTTAGGAAATTTCCAGATGAGATGAATAGACAGAAAGTGAAATTGGCAGGAGGAACAATGGGTGTTATAGGGAAGAAGAGCAGAAGCTGAATTATCAGGAGGGCCTTTGACCATTGCTAGGTGGGAAGCACTTGACTGGTGGGAAGAAACTAGCAATGCATTGGAAATAAGCTATAGTCCAAAGGGTACTCTAGGACATCAGAAGGCCTCTCGTGTTTCCTGTTCTCCGTGTTTGGTTTGCTTGTTCTGTTTTGTGTAGTTGCTTATATTCTCCTGCTAATTAAGTTCCCCCCAAAACCTGTTTGCAGTGTCCTGCAAGTAAGACTTAGGGACCCGGACTCCCGTTGGTTTTGATTGGTAATATAAAGTTGCTGGTGGCTAGTGGCTGGGCAGGGATACAGAAACAGGACTGTTAGGACTCCCAGGGACAGAACAGAGGAAGGAATGGAGGGTTGCCATGCCTGGGAAGGAGAGACAGCATACATGAGAAGTGTAGAAGACAGAGAGATAGCTGGATTGTGCCGGGGAATGAAGTCTAGAGGGCTGCAGGTCTGGGTCTGGAGCAGCCAAGATGGAATATAAGTTTTAGTTAGTAATAATTTGAGAGTATCAGAGGGTGGATTAGCCACCTGGAGGTTAGGCAGTGGTCCAGCCACTGAGATGTTTAAGGCATATAAAAATATAAAAGCTGTGTGCATGTGTCTTAAATTTGGGAACCCAGAGCATTGGGGCGGGCAGCAAGGCACGGGATTCCACCACCATTGTCAATTTGAGTAGCAGTAACTGGGCACTGCTACAGTTTTGTCCCTGTAATAAGCTCTATTGATTTAATCAACAAAAAGACTTCTGCCTCTCTGTATTGGAAAGAACCTAAGTTAAGCCACCTGGCCAATTTGTCCTCAAACAGATCAGCTCTTGGACTCCTGTTGTAAGGCACATGTGACAGTGAAACTTTGCATTTGTGTTTGTCATAGACTAGAAGAATGTGGGGGAATGTATGTAGAGGTAATGTTAATAAATCCTAGCTCAGGACTTCTTTCCCGCCATGGACCATTTATTTATGTTCCTGGATGAAAGACACACACAGCCTTATATACTTGGATAGCCTTAGGCAGCACAATAGCTGAACAGCTCCCTATCCTCCATGCTCTTAGAATCTACTTTTCTATCAATAACCCTAAGTTATCACTTACTATTTACTATGATCCATCTGGGCTCTTCTTCACTATAATTGGCTAGCCCACATGGTCATGGTTTTATAGCTCAGCTAGCCCTTTTCTCTCCTGCATGTTCTCCTTTTATTCTTCTCCTCTCTCCTCATAGTCCTCTCTCTTTCCAAGGCCTTGAAACTTCAACCCCACCTATACCTCTTCTGCCCAGCTATTGGTTGCTGGCATTTTTGTCTACCAATCAGAATTAACTTGGGGTCAGGGTCCCAGGGACCACTTGCAAACTCCAGGTCTTGGGGTCCCACACTTAGCATTACAATAGACCATAAAATACAAACCTCAGCAGATATGAAAGGACTCAACTAATTATCTGATTAATATCAGTGGCTAATCAGCTGACAAACAAAATGGCACAGATCAGTCAGGGGATTCCATGACCATGCCTTATCCCCCAGGAGATGTCTTTTTCGGATCTACACATATATCAGCAGATAATTTTACCCCACCAAAGTAAATAAGAGAGACTCAATCAACAGAGTCATATCTAATGTTTGTGATGTTGTAATTCTGATGCACCCATCTATGGTTATGAACAGGAACTTTGAGCTAGTCTGTTTGGGTTTGAGACATTTCTCTGTGCAATGGTACCTTCGGTCATTTTGTTTCGCTATGCTCATCTGTACAATGGGAATTATAGAAACCCTTATTTATTTCTTTAGAGGTCTGTTAAAGTAAGTAGCTAATACAAGTGAAATCCTTAGAATAAGATCTCACTCAAAATTCTTGCTAGGGAAGAGTAGGCTGATATTATCTCTAGTAGTTTAATCTCACATCACAATAGAGATCCAGATCATCACTTGTCTTTACCATTTTTCTCAACTATCTTTCTTTCAGTTACTATGTGCATGCCTGACAGGTAAATCTCCACATATTGGCAAGTGATGTCAATCATATCATTTATTGCTTCTCCCCATGAGTCCTGTCCCTAAGTCCATTATCTAGACTCCTGTCTCTAGGTGCTTGAGTGTTCACTTCCAGGGAATAGATTTCAGAGTCATCTAGAAAGAATCTGTTTCTCTTTTCTTCTCTCTCTCTCTCTCTTTCTCTCTCTCTCTCTCTTTAAACTGGAACCTTAATTTCTGAAATTCTACTTTCAAGATGCCTGCCTTTCCTATTCTTCCCTTAATATATCTTCGTTAGAATAAAAGTTGTCCAGGGAAGAATGAGGCAATATACGTACTCAAACTCTGACATACCAGAAGTAAAGATAAATTTGAAAACCAGGGAGGGAAAGATGTATCAAAATACAACTATGTACACAATGCTATTTATAGATAAAACATACAATTTTATAAGTCTATGTTTACACTAAATACCATTCATATGTTATCACAGTAATCTATGGTCTTCTACTGAATATAACTTATTTGTACTGCTTGGAAAATAGTTCTCTTTCCTTACATGTATGTGCATCTTTCTAATGGTAAGCAGTTACATCACTTTAAACTTTTCATTACAAATGATGAAGCACTGAGTATCCATGGTCAAATGTTCTATAATTTCTTGTTTTGTATAAATCCTACAATCTTCATTCCTGCCCATAGCAAATGAAGGCTTAAGCAAACTTCCATCATTGCAAATATTAAACTAAATCAAACTGATTTTTCCAATGGCTTCATACTTTCTCTATTCCTGTATTTATATGTCTGTATTTATTCTCATATCTAATATTACTTTTGTGTACTCCATATTTTCTTGGTTAAAACTTTTAGTGGTCTTCCTCTTTTAATGTTGCTTTAGATGACCTAGATTTTTGAACAGATCAAGTTTCCTAATTTAATATTTTCTCATTTATTATTAACAATATACATATGTTAAGCACTTTCCTTAAGGGTCTTGATGCTTATCTGTTAATTTTCTATCAATTTTTAGTTAAAGACTTAAGCCATTTCATTATAAGCTATAATTCTTATCATACAGAAACTTAAATTCTTGAATTTTTTCTGGAAGTTGCCCCCATTCCACGCATAACATTTTCCCTTGTGTTTGGGTCACTTGGGGTGATTGATTTCAAATCAGAAAAGAAGATGTGTGCCCATCCAACACCACAAGATAATCTCTTCTGCTTTCCTTGTGTGGATTTATCTTTTACTTAAAAGCTAAGTATCTTGTTCTTGAACAAATTCTATCTATACAGACTGCACTTGCAGCAAATTAGAGTCTTTCAGAGTTCTTGTGTCTACCACTCAACAAAGCCATCTCTGCTTAGAGACTGCCCTTTGAATTTAAGCCTGGCCATGTGATTTGTAGAGCACACACAATGTGAGAAGTTACTTGTGTCACAAGCGCATAAACTTTAGAAGCTAGTTTATGATTTGCTTTTCCAGTACAATGGTGGTTATAGGAGCAGGTGTTATGTGCAGCATCCTGAGTCTGGGTCCCTGCTGACAAACATGAACAGTGCCATCTGCTCAGCTTATATGAACACGTAACTGGAGCACAAATGCCTTCTCAGGCCATTGGCTCCCGGGAGTCTGGAGTGTTCAATAAATACATCATAGCCAGGAATCCTGAATGTCACACGTGAAACAGTACCTCCCATTAATAATCAGAGACCTTGCATTTCATTCAGCACCAATGATTTTTTTCACAATAATGTGGGAGCATAATGCTGTTCCACAGATTGATGGAGTCCAGACAGAGTTCTCTTTCACAGACATAACAGAATAGTGATATAGTGATATCTGAACCATGAGAGATGAAAGCAGAAGAAATGTATTTTAGTTGAAAAAGACAGCACAAGTTGGATCAGTACGTACCTAACCACAACTGAGCCAAGACTTCCTCTACAAGAGCTACAAACACAGTGGATATTTGGCTGCTGATTGCTGAAATTTAACTGAATGACCTGAATAGCCACTGTAAAGTTCAAGATGGTCATGGCCAAGGATCTCCTAATCACTCTGAGGATACTCTTTCACTGCACAATAGCTGTTGGTTTGGGGTGGCGAGGTATTTACTCCTATCTCTGCAAATTATTATCAAAGTCACCAGTGACTGTCTCTAGAGGCCTCAAAACCCTTTTTAGATAGGAACTATGTCCAGGCACAGAGCTGCGAGGAAGACAAGCACCCTGGTTGAATGTTCTTGAAGACAAAGTGCAATTCATTCAATTATCCTACATGTCTACACTCTTAATAGGCTGACACACACATCTTTCTCTATTAGTCTATTCTCCACCTTCAAGGAAAAAGTGAATCTTTGTCTAATTACAGCCAAGGCTATTGCTCCATTGAAACAGACTTTCCTATCTTTTTTTTTAATGTATATGCATCTACAAAACTGTGAAGTGTTGAAAGTATAAAGCCAAATAACCTCTGAGACATCCTGATATTACCAGTTAACAGGATAGACCACATCAGTTTCTAGAATACACAAGGTTGCAGTAGAGTTTTTAAAATACACAAGTCAATGCCTTTGAAAATTATATCAGGATAATGAATCTATGACATTACTACTTAGAAGCAAAACATTAGGTGCATGAAAGCTATTTGGTAACCATTGAACACAAACGTCTCTGTGGACTGTCACTATCAGAGACTATTTATTATTTTCCCTATTTTAAAGAAGCAATGATTAGGAAATTTTGTTCTGCTTGGCTAAGTGGAATATTTTTTTCACACTTTAATATAACATTGCATTATAATTAATCTGTACGAAACTTCCCATCAAAACACATTTTGACAAATCTTAATATTCAAATAAAAGATGAGCCAAATACGATTAGGTGAAAGAAAAATTTAAAGTAAAATTTTAAATCAGCTTGTTACTTGACACACAGTGGGCACAGGAAGTACCAAGAGAAATATTGTAGTCAATAAAATGGCAAAAACAGAAAAATTACCAATTCTCTGAATAGGTCGTTTCCAAAATAGTATTTGTAATAAAGTTCTAATTATCCATTCTCTGAACTTCAGCTGTGTTCATTAGAAGTGACATTAAGCTCAAAGTCACAGAGTGGTCAACATTCATCAGATTGTTAAGTGACTGCACAGGAAAATATTATTAGAAAACAGAACTTCATGTCCCAGTAAAGTCATAAAGAAATACCAAATATGATTACCTGGAATGAGAACTGGTATGAGAGTTTTAGAGTAACACTCTAAACTCTGCTGAACAGAAGGCCTACAGTGGCTTCTTTTATTATTTAAATGAAAGATACTATAAACAAGTCTTTGATAGTCCCATGCTGTGCTCTTGTTCTGGCCCAATCAGACTTGATTAGGAGTGCACGTTCAGCCTTTTATGAACACCTGTGTCTAAAGCCCACAAATAATTAGCTTAGCCATACCATTTCACTCTAATAATGGTGTAATTTGCCACGCCTTTCAGGCCCTGGACAGCTGGTGCTATTGAAAGGCACCTCAGGATTAGGCCCTGACTCCCAGGCCTGAGTCTTTGGGGGGTTCTTAGGTATCCATGGCAACACACTTAGACTGCAAATTATCACCTCTAATAATAACTGGGGCAGTCTATCTTTATTTTATTCCAGTTACCCTTAGACAAAGATTTTGCATAGAAAATAACTAAAATCTCTAAAATAAAATATATACATATAAATTACTTTGTCAGTAAACACTTAAGATGGAGAAGGCCAAAAGAAAAGTTTTTTTTTTTAAACATAACTGTTCAAAATTCATTTGGTTATTTAATGTAGATCTATCAAAAGATAATTGAGGGAAAATGAGGTCCACCACTGAATTCGACAATGCTAATTGATGCTGGTACCTACAGCTGCATGGAAATCTAAAGGTGAATTACTCTCTTGAAAAAACCCCTCAGCTGAGAGCAACTTTGTGACTGCTAGACTTTCATCTGAGTCTCTAGAAGGTTGTAAATTGGACAGCCTAGGAATACTGATAGGCACACTGCGGCTCCCTGCGGCTTCCCAGCACTCCAATCAGTGTGTCCCATTAACATAAACATGGCAGGCAGGTGGGGGCTAATCACAGCTCACCTCCAATCCTGGCCCAGTTAAGGAGCAGTCTGTCAAAGTTGTATGAGGACAAGGGGAAATTTCCTCATATCCAGACACACCACACTTAACTCAGAGAAATATAGTCTGTGCTTAGCAAAATATCACTGTGTGTCTTCTAGTACGGAAGGAAATGGGGTAGCTCTCTCCTACTTCAGCAGAAACTCATTCCCTACATGTGGATTATAACACTCAAAGAGGTATAGCCAAGTATGGAACAGATGTCAGAGGATATCATCCTGACTAAACACTGGAGCTTCAGTGTCATACTGCCTGCGTGGCTATCTAAGTCATACTAAATACTCACTAGATTGCATGGGATAAGCCCATGGCCTCCTCTTAGCCTTGCTATCTTGTCTACATATAGTAACAAACAAACAAACAAAAACAACTTACTTTAGTGGGAAAGAAGATAAAATTAATGAGATAATGCGCCTTAAACACTTTCGCTGCAGCAGTCTGACACGTTTACCACGTGTCCCATTAACATAACATGTAAATATTATTCACTATTTATAATTGTGCCTGACCTAGAGATGTGTCACCCAGATGCTCCTTCTAGGACAGTCTTCCGGAGTGTGTGACTTGTAATACTAATAACTTGGTGATGAGGGATGTAGGAGGAAGATGGGAGTGGGGGGTGGGGGGGTCAGAGAACATTCTTGGATGTGGCAAGATAACAGAAATGTTATTTGACTCAGTTTAATAAAGAATGTTACTATGATATTCTAGAGAATACAAAAGGAAGGAAGGAAAGAAGGGAGGAAGAAAGGAAGGAAGAAAGAAAGAAGGAAAGAAAGGAAGAAAGAAAGAAAGAAAGAAAGAAAGAAAATAAAGAAAGAAAGAAAGAAAAAAGAGAGAGAGAAAGAGAGAGAAAGAAGGAAAGAAAAAAGGAAGGAAGGAAGGAGGAAAAATGAAGAAGTTTTTCTAGTGCCAGAAACTACTGCAGCCATGCACAAAAGCGATGTCACCCATAGCGAATGCCTGGAACAGGAAGGTAATTACTAATTACTTAGTAAGGGTCACAGATAAAGCATCTCCACAATAATGCAAGAGACAGATTATCCTCTCTGTAATACTAAGCACTGATACAGCAATATGAAGATTAGATTTCACTCACTCGAGTTTTTTAAAATAACCCGGAGATCTGCGAGGTAGATGAAGAAGGGAGACCAACAGAGAGGAAACGGCTTAATGATAAAAAGCACTGACACGGAAAATTGTGTAATTGCTTGAGAAGTTGAGAGAGCAGCAAGGAGACAATTAGGAAGGAGACCTTCTGGATAAAGATGGGCGTGTGTGGTAGCTGCTGCTGAAAGCAGAGTGGTGGTGTAGGGCAGCGAAGGGAGCCTTCCACCCCAAGTAAAGGAAACCACTATAGCAAAGTTCCTCTAATAGACACTAGCTCTTCGGGCACCGTTCTCCCATGCCAATTATTGTTTCCTGAGTTCCGGGACTTTAGGTAGGGTAGACACTAAACAACTCTAACGGTTAAAATGAATGAGTAAAGTAAAAAGGTCAGACCGCAAAGTGCACACAGGATGCGTAACAACGGTCGAAGCATATGTTAAAGGCAAATGTAACTTCACTCATGCCTCAACCCGAGCAAAACAGCTCTGACAGTTTTTATTCCCATGTAAAGTAAAAGTCTGTGTTCAGACAAAAGCCCAAAAGGAAGGCAATACAAATGAAATGGCTAAATTTCGAGGGAGACAGAGTCCCAACTGGCCATCCCTTGTCACCAAGTGAAGTTTCCAGAACCAAGATTGGATTACATCTAATCCCATGGCCAAAGGGAAATCCACAAACATGCCAGACTGTTGCCAAGACTAACGACTCTTCTCCGGAGAGGGATGGCAAGATCCTATTGCTAAAGGTAAGACCTTTACAATCCATTGAGTATGGAGAAGTTGAGCTGGTGTCTACATGGAGATTTCACCACTACTTACTGTGTCTATGTACAGGAATAATCTCTTCCAACTACCAGAAGGGAAGTGGAAACACCAACCCAGTCACAGCGCTTTGATGCACAACAGTATCTTATCTGCAAGGTACGTAGAGTGGCAGTAACCGACCAATATCTCCTATGACTTAAAGCTTACTTCATGACATGGAACCCATCCATGCTCAACACTGTGGGATGATCAAGAACCTCAGTCTAGGAACCCAAGGGAAAACCAAATACTAGTGTTCTAAAAATAAAATAATAATAATAAAAAGTAGCAGTGAGTGAGAGACATTGGAATACTCAGCACTAAACAGGATGGCTTCATCACATCCCTCCTGTCAGGGCTCAGAGAATCCTGTGAAAATAAAAGAGGCTTAAAGAGTGTAAGAGTTAGGGCGGTTGGAGGGTATAAGAAAGCAAATCCCTCTAAATCAACAGGATCAGTGCACACATGAAGTTACAGAGACTGAGGCACAGACACAAGGACTGCATAGGTCTGTACCACATGCATGTTCTAAAGCTGAAAGGAGAAGTGGACACGTGTCCCCCATCCCTACATAGAGGCTATTTCCAATTGATAAACTCTTGCAAACACACACACACATACAAACAAACACACACACACAAAGACAAGTTACAAACAATATCAAAAAACCTTAATCTTTTCCAAGAGAGTCTCATCAGGGAAATAGACTACTCTAAAGGACTGGCTACATGCCCAGCCTTAGACGGCCAACAGAAAACAAACTCACTGGCATCTTCAGTTGCTTGTATTACAATATCATTAGGTTTTTCCTTTTGTTCAATTTTATGTATAGTTCCATTTTCCTTTAACTCTAGTTATATATATATGTATATATA